>NC_054371.1:202096156-202402823 GCF_017654675.1 Xenopus laevis
ATAAATAAGCGTAAAAATACGGGCTACCAAATAGCCAATCACAGCCCTTATTTTGCACTCCAAGGAACTACTTTTTGTAAGCATGTGTTGCTCCCCAACGCTTTTTACAATTGAATGTGTCTCACAAGTGAAAAAGGTTGGGGACCCATGATGTAGAGCATCAGGGATGGCCAGAAAGCCTTCTGTGCCCCATGCAATTAATAACAGGGCCAGGGTGAGAACTGGTTTAGCAAGAAAACTGGGATAAACATGAAGCAAGAACGTGCAGTATGTGATTCTCCAGCTATTGCTCAGGATCCCTCAGGGAATGCTGGGAATTGTAGTACAGCAACAGATGAAGAGCCACAGGTTGCAGAAGTCTGGATCCTGTTCCCCTGCCCCTCCCTGTCCTTTCCCCGTTTCTCACTTTTTCAGGTCGGTGCTGAACAACCCGAAGACACTCTGTGTGGAGTTGGCACCTGGGGTCGCGTCTTGTCCCACTTCGATAGAATCTGCCCCTCCTCCGCCACTGTGGTTATGGTTATAGGTCAAGCTGGTGCTGGAAGTGGACGGTGCGCCACTCAAGCCAGACATGTTGGTAACGTCAGTCCAAGAAGTGAAGCAGCAGCTTAGTTATTAGAGCTCCGGAAGACGGCCAGAGAGTCAGCAACTGGGTCACGTGACGGTCAGAAAGCTCCTGGCACTGACACGGCGCCGAACAGACATCCAGAGGAGGCGTGGCTCGCCGGCTGGGAATTCCGGGTCTACCATTCAATACTTCACTGTCCAATCAGCGGCTGGTGGGCGGAACATGTCGCTGTACGCGTAGTGTAGTTTGAGTGTCACATGCCAATAGTGTCACGTGGCCTTTGTTGCCTTAATCGCCTTCTTCTTCTGGGTTGCGCCTTTACACCACATGATTCTGTTAGAAAATGTAGTGTGATAGTGAGAGTTTTTAAAACTCTACTGATAAAAGGATGTTATTTATTTTAGGGGTGGTTCATGTTTGATTAACTTTTGGCATGTTATAGAATGGCCAAATCTAGGCAACTTTTCATTTGGTTTTCATTTTTTTGTAGTTTGGGAAATAGCCTTCTTCTGATTCTTTCCATCTTTCATCATTGACCCCATCTGAAAAAACAAATGCTCTGTAAGGCCACAAATGAATTTGTAATGTTACTTTTTATTACTCATCTTTCTATTCAGGCCTCTCCTATTCATATTCCAGTCTCTTATTCCAATCAGTGCATGGTTGCTAGGGTCATTTGGACCCTAGCAGCCAGTTTGCTGAAATTGCAAACTGGAGAGCTGCTGAATAAAAAGCTATATAATGCAAAAACCACAAATAATGAAAAAATAAAAACCAACTGCAAATTTCTCAGAATATCACTCTCTAAGTCATGAAAATTATCTCACGGGTGAACAACCCCAGAAATCCTGTGCTTGCTCCTTTTAAAGGAGCCATTTACGGTAGTAGCATAATTATATGACTTTGGAGCACCACTGCTGTATATCAAAAATCAATGCTCCCAGCTACACAAATGTGTCTGTATAAACCACAATAGTGTGAAATGTCCTTCAAAATGCTCTGTAAGTTTTCCCACTAAAGCACTGAGAAGGAAGGGGTTGCTAGGAGTATTGAGTGGTATGAACTATACAGTTATTGCTGTGGAGAATATCTTTATATGAAGCCTTATTTTCAGACTTTAGTTTCTCTTTATGTTCCCATTTTATTCTGCATGCTTATCATTATGCTTACAATAAGACATTTACAGAATATAGTTTTCCTCTCTAAAGGATCTTTCCATAATTTGGATCTTCATACTTAAAAGTGCAAGAAAATCATGTAAACATTAAGTAAACCCAATAGGCTGGTTTTGCTTCCAATAATGGTTAATTATATTAGTTTGGATCAACTACAAGCTACTGTTTTATTATTACAGAGAAAAAGAAAATCGGGAGTTTGCAGGAGGTTAGGCTTGCTGTGAGGAAGACCACAGGCAATCAGAGAGTATTCTTGTTTTGGGTGAATATTGTGCTGTACTTAAGAGTACAGGCTGCTGGAAGCAGGCCCGGATTTGTGAGGCTACAAAGGCCCGGGCCTAGGGGGCTGCAAAATTTCAGGGGCCGCATGCTGCCCAGATGCATCATAACAAGCACTGGGGAGCCACAGTTGAGGCTAGTGAACATGGCGTCCCTGTGTTCCGCTGTTCTGCATATGCGGTCAGTATTTCTAAAGGGGACACAATTCTGACTGTGAGGGGGTTTAGTGAGGGGTTTAGTTCTCCTTTAAGATAGCCATAGACACAAAGATATCATCATACAAAATGATTTTCGGACCCCGTGTGGAGTGTCCAGACATTTTTCACACCTTGGTGATTGGTTGTTTAGACAGAAAGGGTAAAAGATTTATATTGCCTACCGATAAGCTCTCTGCATGTATTGCCTATCTGACAATATCAATGGGAGACTGTCACTACTATTTGTCAGACATAAGTTTTGTATGATTGCTGCCTGTCAATTAATGGCCCGAGCATTGTGTGATTTGTTCTCTTTACTACTTTATATTAATCTGAATGGTTAGTTGCAGGTGGGAAGATTGGCATGGACAATCATTCCACAGACATAGGAAAATAATCTGCACGTGCACAGCAACAACAAATGCAAAGTAAAGGTGGCCATACACGGGCAGATTAAAGCTGTCAATATCGGTCCTTTAGACCGATTCGGCGGCTTATCTGCCCATGTGTGGGGGCTCCCGATGGGTCATCCCAATCGATATCAGGCCAAGAATCGGGCAGATAACGAAGAATTAGCAATTTCAAAGTTTAATTTGTCTTTGTGCATTTTTTTTGTTGTTTACTATTTTTTTTTTTTTAAATTGATGTAACTGGTCCTTTAAAGAAATAGTGACTCCAGAAAGTAAACCTTTTTTTTTACATATATCATAACATTTCTTTGCATGCCACAGCAGTTGTCTGTTAGCATTAGAAACAGACAGGTTGAGAAGGGACAGTCAGGTTCACAAAACAGGTTAAGAACTTCAAGTAACAATCACTTATAAAAGCAGACATACCAGTGAAAAACAATCAACATGATCTATAGGTAACTTTTAATGTGCATAAATATTTTGAAGAGTATTTTTTTTAGATTCAGAATTAAAAATTCATTGGTCAGTAAAGTTTACCCCTGCATGCCTGTTAAGCTTCTTTGCATTATGATTACTTGATACATAAGCACAAACATCTAGGCCAGTCAGGGCCATTTTTGCAGTAAGTTCTGAATTACAGGTAAGGAAATCCAGAAAGCTCTGAATAACGGGAAGGCTATCTCCTGTAGACTCCCTTTTATTCAAAATTAAATATGATTTCCTTTTTCTCTATAATAATAAAACAGTAACTTTAGCACCTGTAGTATTGGTATGGGAACTGGTATCTGCAAACCTGTTATCCAGAAAGCTCTGAAATGACAGAAAGACCATTTCCCGTAGACTCCATTTGATCCAAATAATCCAAATTGTAAAAAATGATTTATTTTTTGTCTGTAATAATAAAACAGTCCCTTGTACTTGATCCAAACTAAGATATAATTAATCTTTATTGGAGGCAAGCCCAGCCTATTGGATTTATTTAATGTTTACATGATTTTCTACTAGACTTAAGGTATGAAGATCCAAACTAAAAAAAAGATCTATTATCTGGAAAACACGAGGTCCTGAGCATTTTAGAGAACAGGTCCCAATACCTGTAACTTCATATGTAATTGACAAAGACAACTCCATCCCCTTCCCTCCATGATGGCCCTGATGTGATATGCGTTACCTCCTCTGAGCCCAATTAGAGTATGTACTTTGCATTTGTTGTTGCCTTTTGCTAATATTACACCATCAGCTGCATACAGACTCTAAGGTTATGAATTGAGGATTCGTGCGATTTTCGGACCATGTGTGGAGAGTCCGGACATTTTTCTTCCCACAGAGATTTGTCGTTTGGTCTATCGGACAGGTTAAAAGATTTCTGTCGGCTGCCGATAATATCTCTGCATGTATTGCTGATCGGACGATTTTCAGTGGGAGACTGTCACTAGCTTTTGTCGGACATACAGTAACTTTCATACGATTGCTGTCAGGGGCAGAACATCGGCTGATCTGTTCTTTTACTACTTTATTTGATCTGAATGGTTAGTGGCAGGTTGTGAGATGGGGATGTCCGATCGTTCGAGGATTCGAACTATCGGATCTTTGCATCTATGGCCAGCTTAGTTTAAGGTGGCAATAGATGCACTAGTAATATTGTACCAAACAACTTTTCGTACGTTATTCGGTGTGTGTATGGCAGGAGACAAACCGACCAATATCGGCATTAAAGGGGGATGAAGGTGGAAACCGCAGTGTCCTCTGTCTGACAGTAACAGAATACAACACTGCATTTACCAATAGGCTTACACTATACTCCCATGTCCATGATGATAAAGTGCAGGCCGAACTGTGAGTTCTGGCAAATGACAGAGGGGCTGCTATAAGGTGCCATAGAAAGTCACTATTTAGTGGGAGCTGTTTGGGCCTCTGTGTACCTGAAATGCCAGGGCCTATTTTGATTTTCAGTCCAGATCTGATACAGTGGGACAGTGTAGTCACACACTAGCAGCCCCCCAGCAATTAAAAGCGTATCAGATGAACACATCCCACTGAGCACTTCCAGCAGCCTGTACAGTACAGCGCAATATTCACCCAAAACAAGAGTACTCTGATTGCCTGTGGCCTTCCTCACAGCAAGCCTAACCTCCTGCAAACCAACCCTTGGGTCTAGGTGCCAACTCCATTCTACATTGGAACCTGTCCCTGATCCTGGCCTGAGCCTGACAGATCCCGCTGCAACGTGGCCTGGTCCTTAGCCGAGAAACCCTCCCCTATTCGACATCCGTCTGAACCGCCCATATCTCGGTCACATGACCGTAACATCACGACTTCCTCCAAGCAGGCTCCAGTTTAGCATCTACCGGGGGTGCTCGGACCCGCTTCCGCCATGTCAGACTTTGATAATAATCCATTTGCGGACCCGGACGTAAATAACCCATTCAAGGTAATAAACGTGCCCACCATGCGTATTTATAGCGGCCGTGCGCTCGCTGCTGTAGCAGCTCAGTATTGCGTTGCAGGTATCGGTGTGCGTGTAGCTGGCGCTATGTACAGGGCTGCTATGTACAGGGCTGCTATGTGCTACTGCAGCTGTTACTGCCAATACATTTCTCCCTTGATGTTGTCCAACTACCCTTCCACAATTCGCAGCATTTCTGCGTCTGTTGAGGCAGTCTGAGCTACTTGTTATAGTCAGGCTGGATCTCTATGGGGCAGGTTACACTATGGCTGAAATTCCGGCGCATTCTCATCTAAATCATTTGTTCTTTCTGCTGCAGAAATTGTATATATTATATAGATCATTTCTGCTGCAGAAAGAACAAAATATATATATATATATATAATTCTGCTATATATTTCTGCTGTATATGCTTTTCTTTAATACCCTTTTTTGATTTTTCAAGAATACCCTGTGGTTGCTGGTTTCTTTCTATGGACATATACTAATGTTTTAACTGCGCAACCGGGGGTAATTTGGAAGCGGTGTGCCATCCAATATATATATATAACAAACAAGGGAAAATTGTACTCACCGCTAATTTTTAAAACCATTAGGCGGGGGTGCAATAAGGCTGTGACCACAAAATACATATAGACAAATACAAGAGTCCTCTGCACTCAACCCATTATCAATATATTTAAGACAGAGACATTGTCTATATGTCTATATATATATATATATATATATATATATATATATGTATGTATGTATGTATGTGTGTGTGTATATATATATATATATGAGAATGCGCTGCAATTTCAGCCATAGTGTAACCTGCCCCATAGAGATCCAGCCTGACTATAACAAGTATCTCAGACTGCCTCAACAGACACAGAAATGCAGCGAATTGTGGAAGGGTAGTTGGACAACATCAAGGGAGAAATGTATTTATTTATATATATATATATATATATATATATATATATATATATATATATATATATATATATATACACACACACACATACACACACATACATGCTTGGGTTGTAAACATGCTGCCTATACCATTACATGGGCACTTAATTACAAGCAATACCAACCAATAGCTTTATCCACATTCTGCTGTGGTTTCATTTTGTCTAAGCTACAGTACAGTTTGTATAGTCTGAGCAATCCTGCTAATATGTTATTTGCCCCACAAGAAGAGGCATCTGGAGGTGATCTCTTCATCCCAGACACACTCAGATTCTGGGGACAATTAAATGTTCAAACTGCCCAGCCTACTCTGTGCATGTAGGGCCACCTTAACCCTGCACAAACCTGAAAAATGGGCTTTTTACAGAAAATCCTACCTTGCCTGAAACCATTTCTAAATCTAACCTATTTGGTTATTGTGAGCCTACGTTTAAATGAAAACATCAGCAGATGCATGTTTTTTAGTAAATATCTCTCTATATGCATAGTGGGCATGCCCAGCTAGATAGTTGCATTTTCAATATAGATGATTTTGCACACAAGGTTTTACTTTCCCTTTTATGTATGGCTGTTTTAACCCAGCAGGCCAAAGTCTGGATTACTCTTCTGTGTGGTTGCCGATGTCTGCCATACACAGAAGGAACAGATGTTATCCTCTGTCTACAGAAGTTGTACTGGCTACATGTGCTGTTGCCACAATTACAGGCCATGTCAGAAATGAGCAATTCGCCATTTGGACGAGGCTAGCCATTAGCTGCTTCTGGGTGCATGCAGCTGACATCGGTACCTAGCAACCCAAGAGAATGCAGACTTGAAGGGTTACAGTCCAGATTTTGCACATCTGGAAACCGTAAATAAAAAAAAATACTGCTGAAAATACTTTGCTGAAAATACATTAATTCTGGAGTTGTTTCGCCCGTCCCCATTAACTTTTAACACAGTGTAGGAAAACAATGTCTTAGAATATCTAGGACAGCGAATATGTTTTTCATCCCAAATATCATCTCGTATTTGAAAATCTATCCTTATAGATATGGAGGAATAATAATCATTTTGGAAATAATCCTCTTTTTATTTAGCTTGAATAAACAGGCCCTGTGGATAATATATACAAATGTGACTTAGTATCAAGTAATTTCTGGAAACGCTTCTTATAAATAGGAGATGGTTTCACTTAAATGCAACTATACATTTTTCATGTTAAACCAAGCCAGGTGTGTGTGTTTGGGGGGGTAACGTGCCTCCTTCACCTCTCCCTCCCTAAAAAAATAATTATTACAGAAGCAAACACGAGAGTACACTTGTATGGGACCGGTTATTCAGAGTGTTCAGTTCCTGGGGTTTTCTGGAAAAGGAATCTAATTTGTGTAATGTAATTATATAGCTTCTCTCTGCTAAAAAAATAATTTAAACTCAATAGAATTGTTTTACCTCCATTAAGAATTAATTACAGTATATCTTACTTGGAAGCAAGTACAAAGTACTGTTCTATTGTTCTTGAGAAAAGGGAAATCATTTAAAACATTTTAATTACTTGATTACAATGGAGTCTATGGTGGCTGCTTGTAATTGGTACATTTCTTTATAAAAGGTTTACAGATAACAGATCCTATAATTATATAATTATATAGCACCCAGTCTTACCAGCTTCTCATTGTCGTGCAGTGTGGGGGCCAGAGCGGAGCTGGACAGTGGGGAACAACTACTGGGCAATGCAGCCTGCAGAAGGGCCTGGGGAGACACTGACCATAAGGCTTGAGTGCTTAAAGGGGAACTCCACACAAACATAACTTGAGTTTTTTGAAAAGTAAAACTAATTTCAAGCAACTTTGCAATTTTCATCAATTAAATAATATGCAGACTTTTCATGATTTTTAATGGTTTGGAACAGTTCCCTAAGCCTAGCCCCCTGCTCTCTTGCTGATCTCTCTGACAACTTTGCTGAGCTGGCTGACTACTGTTACTTTGTATCAACAGTCATCTGTCCTCAGCCTGCATCCTCCAAACCCCACAATTCCCTGCACACGTGATTTCAATAAGGAACGGGACATCACAGTGCAATGCATTGTGGGTTATGTAGTTCCTGCATGCTGTCTGTAAGCTGTGCAGAAGTTGTAACATCAGTGTTTGGTCCCTCCTCCCCTGTCAGGATTTCAAATGATACAAAAAGAGAAGAACTGTTAAAACATCTGGATTGCAGCATAGAAAATGTCATTTATTCATTGTAGAAACCGTTAACTGTGATGGGTATATTAGGGGTTTCTATGTTATGTGGGCCTCTTTATCAAATTTTGGTTTGGAAGCCAGAGTTCCCCTTTAACATACTTGTTGCCTATAATTTTATAATTATTTTTTTTGCACTAAAATGGCAAAATCTGAAACTAAGTGTAAAGTCACATTATGCTTCAGGTTTGTGCAAATAAAATAAATCAGCTGTCAGCTGAGAAGCCCTCTGTATAAACAAACCCTTAATCTGGAGCCTTTTTGCTAAGGAGCAGTTTATTATTTAGGGGGCTTCTTAGTAGTCTGCAGGCGTTCTCTAAATTGTGCTTCTGAATGACATAAAAGTTAGGGTAGGGGGCAGCATAGTGGGGTGCCTATGTGGCTTCCCTCTTATCCCCTCATGAATGCAGCACTGCTGAGTGCAAGCTTCTGTGGCCTGAAGTGCTGATGGTGGGGTCTTAAGGGTCAAAAATTGTGATCTGCTATGGACAAATTTTAAAAGGTCATTAATATTATAGGCATGCTGAGCCTATGGACTCATGCAATGATTTCAATATATAAAATGCAGCATTTCGTGACATACATGGTTTTTAGGCTTTACTCCTCCTTTTAATTAATGTGTTGAACAAAGGATTGGGACAGATATTATCTATCATGTACAGGTATGGGATCCGTTTTCCTGGAAACCCATTATCCAGAAAGCTCCGAATTACGGAATGGCTCCCATAGACTCCATTTTATCCAAATAATCCGATTTTTTTTTTTAAATGATTACCTTTTTCTCTGTAATAATAAAACAGTACCTTGTACTTGATCCAAACTAAGATTTAATTAATTCTTATTGGAAGCAAAACCAGCCTATTGGTTTATTTAATGTTTAGATGATTTTATAGTAGACTTAATGTATGAAGATCCAAATTACAGAAAGATCTGTTATCCAGAAAGCCCCAGGTCCAGAGCATTCTGGATAACAGGTCCCATACCTGTATATCATTTCTGCAATCTGACGTTATACGTTATGACGAATATTTTGCTTGTGTGCTATTGTTTGTACATCAATATCTATAAAACCTCCAATAACAGTAGTATGATGTTTCCAGCTGATAATGCCAATGAAAATCTGACTGCTGGCTGCACGCATGGCTGCGCTGATGACCAATCAATACCAGTCGTTAATGTTAAGGACACATCAAAACATATGTCAAACAATTGCTTTTGTGTTGCTTTTACAGCAATATCTGTACATCTATGGGCAGATTCAGGGAGATTTAGTTGCCGGGCGACTAATTGCCTCTTCTGCAGGGCGACAATCTCCCCAAACTGCCTTCCACCTTCTATAATGAGAAAACGCCAATGCACTCGCGGGGCTTCGATTTCCAAAGTTTTCTCATTATAGCAGGCGGAAGGCAGTTCGGGGAGTTTGTCGCCCCGCAGAAGAGGCGATTAGTCGCCAGGCGACTAAATCTCCCCGAATCTGCCCATGTTCTAAAGCCCTTATCTGCCCTTATTTGCTATGTAACCTGTGCCTTTTCTCCTTTTCCAGCTTGAATGGCTGCCCCCATGGCTACACAACCAGCTTGCTTATATAAACTATAGTAGTCTTTCTGAAGCAAACACATCTGTTTTACCAGTGCAGAGCAACAGTACATTATATTTCCATTACTTTCACGCACTCTCCAGTTTTGGGGTTGCTGTTCCTTTAAGAATGTTGGGTGGTTTTATTGGTAATTAGCAATAAGTGGCTGCCTTTGAATGCAGGACTGGCATTACCCTCCCTTATGCCTAGCTGACATAACTATAGATGGTTGGTAAAGAGCAACTAAATCTTGGAGGCATCTCAGCCTACCTTTACTGTTACTCTTCCTTGTGATGGACGAAATAAAGTTTGTGATGCTAAATATAATCATCATCATCATCATTTATTTATATAGCGCTGTCAAGATACGCAGTGCTTTGCTGCAGTTATAATGTTTTTATGTGTTGAAATAGACATGGGCTTTTCTTGGTTCCATTCCAAAATGTATTATTATCATTTTATTTAGTGACACATATTTTATGACTCATTACACACTGTTCATCATTCAAACCAGTACTTGTCCCAGTTGAGCTTTCCTGTTGCAGTCATCCCAGCACAAAAGCTGGTACATTTCATCAGGGGCCAGGTAACCTGCTTGTATGTTTTTAGAGTATGGGAGTAACCAGAGGAAACTCACACAAACCCACGTACAAACTGTTTGCAGATAGAGCCCTTGTCGGAACAAGTCAAACCTATTGCTCTTAAGTCACTGGATCAGGGCAAAATTCATGTTGTAGAACACACAGTGAAACACCTGCACTCTACAGGGAAACTATTAGCACAACTTTCTGGTGACAAATGTTACCCCATTTATGTGATTTTTACCTTGCCGCTAGCATTCATGGATTGCTTGTGAGCGACACGTCGAGTTGTGAATAGTTTACTTTACACTCAGTTAATCCAAGTAAGCTTTCTGGGCTTTGACATGCTCCCTTGGGCAGATCCGTTCAAACAGTCAGCAGTTTCCACTGTGCAAGTTTAATGCCTCATTTGCTCTGATTAAAGTGCATGCAGGCAATTATTTCCTTAAAAAATTAAACGCTTCGAGACAATAACCTCCTTTATATGCCATAACTACAGCCATTTTCTTCTCATGTGCTGTTTTTGGCTTTTTCATACCCTTGTGAAAGTAGCCAAGAGAAAGCTGTCATTTCAGACAGTGGTTGGCCAGACAACTATGATTAAGTGTCCTGTGTGGACACGAAACGCGTCAGGCTTTTATTTTTTATACATGATGCAATAAAATTTTTGTACTACTTTATTAATACTTCGTGACTCCTGGATTCTATTTGATTTGATCACATTTTTTTGGGGTACCGTAGTAGTGCCAGCTCTATTTTTCGTGTTTTTTATGGCCAGACAACTAGACAACTAGAAACTCAGCATAGATAGTGTAGAATAAGGGGCACACTTACTAAGCTCGAGTGAAGGATTCGAATGAAAAATACTTTGCATTTCAAATTTTTTTTGGCTACTTCGACCATCGGATTGGCTACTTCGACTACGACTTTGAATCGAACGATTCGACCTAAAAATTGTTCGACTATTCGACCATTCGATAGTCGAAGTACTGTCTCTTTAAAAAAAAACTTTGACTACCTACTTCGCCACCTAAAACCTACTGAGCACCAATGTTAGCCTATGGGGACCTTCCCCATAAGCTTTCTAAGCTTTTTTTGATCGAAGGAAAATCCTTCGATCGATGGATTAAAATCCTTCGAATCATTCCATCGAAGCATTTGCGGTAAAGTCGAAGGATTTTACGTCGAGGGTTAACTAACCCTTGATATTCGACCAATAGTAAATGTGCCCCTAATTGTTAAGAAACTTGATACAATTTCTTGGAGATTTTCACTTAAAAAGAACACCAAAAACTGAAAGCGTATCAAAGTAATTAAAATATAATGTGCTGTTACTCTGCACTGGTAAAAGCTTTGTTTGCTTTAGAAAGACTACTATAGTTTATATAAACAAGCTGCTGTGTAGCCATGGGGCAGCCATTCAAGATGCTGGAAAAAGAGAACAGGCACAGGTTACATAGCAGATAACCGATAAAACACCATTGTATTAGACCGGGCTAACATTGTTTATAAAGTAACAACCAGGAGTTAAAGGGGTGGTTCACCTTCAAAGTAACTTTTAGTATGTTATAGAACGGCCAATTCTAAGCAAATTCAATTGGTTTTCATTATTTTTTTTTTATATATACTTTTATAGTTATTTGTCTTATTCTTCTGATTCTTTGCCGCTTTTAAATGGCTGTCGCTGTCCCCTTCTAAAAAAACAAGTGCTCTGTAAGGCTACAAATGTATTGTTATTGTTACTTTTTATTACTGACCTTCTATACAGACTCTCTCCTATTCATATTCCAATCTCTTATACAAATCAATGCATGGTTGCTAGGGTAATTTGGGCCCTAGTTACTAGATTGCTTATAATGCAAATTTAAGAGCTGTTGAATGAAAAGCTAAATAACTCGAAAACCTTCTATTATAAAAAATTAAAACCTTTTGCAAATTGTCTCAGAATATGACTCTCTACATCATACTAAAAGTTATTTCATAGGTGAACAAACCCCTTTAAGCAAATGCTGCTTTCATTAGCAATTGTTTTTATAAATAATTGAAATATTTTAATTAATACATGTATATTGGAAAGTTGCTTAGAGTTATGTTTTCTTTTATTAGGCAGAATTTTATTTTGGGGTTGACTTGCCCTTTAACTAGGTGCAATTTTAATTTATTCCTTTATTCTCTAAATCTAATATCCACATTTACACACAGCGACGTATTGCTAAAGTAGCCACAAAGTATCCTCCCTTCCACCCTTCCCTCCGTTCAACCCCCTACCTATCTACGTTGGGAAGAGTGGGAGCTATCCAAGCCACCTTCCACCTGCACCACCATAAGCGTTTCGCTGTTAGACAAATTCGTCGGGGGCATAAGGGGGCTGACTAAACTGTCTAACAGCGAAACGCGCAGGGTGGCCTAGGTGGAAGGTGGTTTGGATAGCTCCCACTCTTCCCAACGTAGATAGGTAGGGGGGTGAACGGAGGGAAGGGTGGAAGGGAGGATACTTTGTGGCTACTTTAGTCTAACTATTAAGCAATACGTCGCCGTGTGTAAATGTGGATATTAGAATCCTTAAAAATCAGATAATCTATCCACCACCGATCCACTCTACACATTTGTTTTTAATTATGTGTGGTTTTTTAGCGACATGGTCCTGCACAGCTATAAGGAAAATATGCTGTGAATTTGTGTTGGCTGTGCTAGTAAAGTTTTGATTGGAATAATTATTAAAAGTTACGTTTTAGTTACATTGTTATAACAATCACCTGAACTAGTTGGCTTGTTACATTGTAGATGGAAGTGTGACCTTTTCACATTCTTTTGTAATTTGTTACAGTTTTGTTTCTAAGCACTTCTTAGTTTATTGCTAATTTGCGGGCAAATTGTTATAGTACACTTGTCGTGCTCTACATACTAGTTTATATTGCCTATATACCAGTCATAGTGATCGATCAGTTAGCCTTAGGGCCAAATAAGCAAATCAACCCAGGACCTCGCCAAACGTGTATCTTTCAGTGTATGGCCTCCTCATGACAATACTTTGTTTGCCAGAAAGGAATAGTCAGACCTAGGGGCTGACACACAGTCATACCATATCCCACATTCCTTTTCTCCACACTGACAGTGGAGACTCGCTTTTACCCATCTTACCAGATCTCATGCCCCCTCTTTCATCCATACTTGCCCCAGCCTTCATCCTTACTTTTGTCTCTTTCCCTCACCACATGCTGTGACCAAAAACATTCTTTAAAAAATTTTAGTTTGGTTTCCATACTCTGCTCTGTTAATGATCTGCTTATTATGGAAGGAAGAGGGATCTGCTTGCTGCTTAATCCAAAGGCCACTAACTCCCGCTGGATTCCTCCCAAGTATCCACAGTCAATATGCTGCATGTGTCTTGTTTCACACCGTGTACTGATTATACAATTGTATTTGTGCATGAGTCGCATTCTCCCAATCTGAAATATCACAAGATCATTGTTTATACACAGCACAGGATTTTCATTTAGACCTTTTGCTGAAAGAGTACATTTGCACAGCACTATATTCGTGCATGTGTTTTGTGGTATCACTTGCATTCTCCTTCATAGAGAGCACTCAGGTTACAGCCAGACCCAGCATCACATATTATTAATGAAGTGCTACTGAGGCTCGGTACTTAATAGGCACAGACACACTAGCAATTGCCTTTATTGAGCCTTTTGTCTTATTGTTTGTGCTCCTGTACCTTTTCTGATGGCATGGAAGGGTTACAGCTATGGAAGGAAAGGGGGACTTCTGTGTCCCATTACGGAGGAACGTTTATCATTTTGGTCTCTGAATATTGTAATGTTAAACATGCAACCAAACATTTTATTTATAGCAGCTCAAACACATTGAGGTGATTCATTTTTAGAGCAGAGGTGCTTATATATAAGGTATAATGGAATCTTCCTGGAGATCTTGAGCTGGTGACCAAATTGTCCACAAACGTCGCACGTCCGCACAAATAAACAGCAAGGGGTCACCCTGCACTGCAATTGCCCTGTGTGCCAGTGTATCTTTACTTGAAGTATCCATTTGGGGATTGCCGTACCCTCTACTCTGTGCACCGGGCTATCTTTTGGAAAAGCATTGGAGAGTGTGCTCTGCCTCATCCTTGTTCCTGTCCACAAACCATGCCATCACGCTTTTGGATACTTTCTTTTATCTATTAAAACAAAATGGCTTTTCTAGAAAGAAGTGAAGTTTGTTTCCGTGGTAAAGTACCAGTTAAAGGAGAAGGAAAGGCTTTGTGCACTTGGGGGTGCCAAATGTTAGGTATTGACTTACCTGAAACCCCGGGCCTGTGCTCCTATCAGCAGAAAACTGCACCAGCCCAGGGTTATTACAGCGAGGACCACATAGCGATCCTCTTCCGTCTTCTTCTTTCTTCAAATTTCCCTGGGCAAACGCATGCGCAGTTCAACGAAATAGCAGACTTTTTTTAGTTAAAGTTCGGCTTTTCATTCTACTGTGCATGCACAGCCCCATGAAGGAGAGAGGAAGACTGAAGAAGATCGATCCGTGGTGCTCACTGGTATAACCCCGGGCCAGTGCAGTTTTCTGCTGATAGGAGCACCAACCATGGGGTTTCAGGTAAGTCAATACAATCACTCGGCGGTGCCTAACTTTTTAAGGTTCTAGAACCTGATGACTTTATATATATATATATATAGATAGAACACAGTGAGAGGGATGTTTAAGCCTCAACTCCTGAGGTACATTTTAGTTCAGGCACTAGTGCAGGCGTCGCCAGCCTTTTGCTTACCCACGAGCCAAATTGAAATGTAAAAAGAATTGGGGAGCAACACAAGCATTAACAAAGTCCCTGGAAATGCCAAATAAGTGCTTTGATTGGCTATTTGGTAGCCTCTATGTGGACTGGCAGCTGACCTAGTATAATTAAATCTTGCCTCCAAGCCTGGAATTCAAAAATAAGCACCTGCTTTGAGGCTACTGGGAGCAACATCCAAGGGGTTAAGGTGCAACATCCAAGGGCTTGTTGCTCATGAGACACTGGTTGGGGATCACTTTTCTAGAGTTTGGAACCTAAATCGGCCTTGTGTTCCTGCCCTAAAGGCTCACATTTTATATCATTTAAAAACTTAGCGCATGTGTTTTTGATGCCTCAGGTATATCTTTTGCCCTCGCTGTTGAATTAGCCACAGTAATGTAGTAAACCTTCTAGATAAATGGCACTTAATCCTTTTTGATACAGGGGTTAGTTTTGAATCCCTGCCATAAAGTATAAAATAATGCTTACTACACGGGACTGATGTCGGAAAAACCCAGGCCAAGAATCGGGCCCAACACTGACATTAACTTTTTACTGCACCTGGACCCATTTTCTTTTGCCAATGAGTTGATGAGTAACATGTTGCTCATGAGCCACTGGTTGGGGATCACTGCACTGGTGTATGGTTTGAGAGAATGCACTGCAGCCAGATCAGTCCTAATCTCACCAGAGATCTTCCTCCGAAAAGGCAGAGCTATTATCAGGCCACACGTGATGCTGTTGGATTAAGTGTCATCCGCTCATAATCTTATTGGAGATCACAAATGTAAGGCCAGTTACCATGGCTCATTGGTACACTGGAGCTGCATTGTGTCACACACACAGACATTGGCTCAAACTCTTCTATTAGAGATGAAAATGAGCAGAATTCCAATAGCAGCGAGACTATGGTAAGCCATCTCTACTTCCTACTTTCTTGTAATATTGCTAGTGTATTCATCGCTGTACTCGCTAATTTTCTGGTAAAGTATGTACTTATAGTGCACTGTTTTCAAAACTAGTGGGGCATTTGCTTTCCTAGATACAAGCCCAGCTTAAATATATATCTTTTCGTGTTTGGGGACTGAGCTATAGGGGCTTACAATTTGTATCTGGTGCCTGTGGTCAGGATTCTAACAACAAAGTGGAACATATTGCTGATGAAAATAAAAAGAGTAGGGCTGATGTATGGATAGAGGTGATTAATTGCCCCGGTGCAGTAATCTATATCCCCCACTTGGCAATTAACTGTAAGCATGCTACTGCCAGTCCAGCAGTTTAAGCCATTGCCTGCTTGTTATGATTACTGCACTGGCAGTAATGTGTTTGCCTCATGTTACACTTGGTTAACACTTTCCAGCTTCTTATATACTGGGTTCCATTATCTTCTCTGCCTACATGATCAAGAAGCGAATGCTGACCAAACATATTTATTAAGGCAGTGATCCCCAACCAGTGGCTCATGTGCAACATATTACTCACTAACCCCTTGGATGTTGCTCCCAGTGGCCTCAAAGAAGATGCTTATTTTTCAATTCTGGTCTTGGAGGCAAGTTTTGGTTGTATAAAAATCAAGTGTACTGCCAAACAGACTCTCCTGTAGGCTGTCAGTCCACATAGGGGCTATCAATAGCCAATCACCGCCCTTATTTAGTACCCCTTGGGACTTTTTTCATGCTTGTGTTGCTCCCCAACTTTTGAATGTGGCTCATGGGTAAAAAAAAGGTTGGGGACCCCTGCATTAAGGTCATATCGAGTTTTAAAATACCATTGTTGCCTCTACAAAGGCAGAAATAGTAGGAGCTGGATTTATTGCTCATTTTAGCCCTTATTTCCAAATTTCGAACAGTACCTTCCAAAATGGCAGGAACCCTACATTTTTAAAGGGCTCTAAACGAAAACGAAATAAAAAATGTTTGTCTCTTCTGTGCATCTTTTGTAATTGTTATTTTTGTTGTTGTTTTTGAGATTAGCCATTTTGTGCTGCCAATATCATGCTTTCGGCTCAGTAGATCAGAGCTGCTGTGCTAGCTGACTGGCCGGCTTCCAGAAGGTTAGCAGAATATGCAGGTGCCGTCTCCACATATTTCTCTGCACTTTCCATTTTTAAATCTGTAATGACCGCAGGTGAGAAGCAGCATTTTCCCTCCAGCTCATCACAGCTGAATCCTTCATAGGTAAAATACCAGGACCTTCTTAGGGCAGAGACACATGGTCAGATTCGGGGAGATTAGTTGCCCGGCGATAAATCTCCTTCTGTGGGGCGACCAACTTCCCTGAACTGCCTTCCTGCCGGCTAGAATGAAAATTGCTGGCGGGATGGCTTCGTTTTCCAAAGTCGCCCGAAGTTTCGTCGATTTTCGTTCTTAAAATGGCAATTTTCTATTTAGGTTTACCCAATGGCACATACTGCTAAACAAGTATATTTTTATGAAAATGGTTGATTTACATAAAGCAGGGTTTTACACAGCTGCTTTATGCAATATATAGACAGACCTACATTGTTCAGTGTTATAGTTTTCCTTTATTAAGGTACAGTACATGGCAGGGGTGCCATGCTAACAAACATTATGCTGGGTAATCTGTTGCATGCATTGGTAATGACAGTACACAAGGCTTATTTCTTTGCATCCAAAACAAGGTACTTTTTATTGTATTTACGAGCTCCCATGCTCCATTAATTCTACTTTTGAGAGAAGAAAAAGGAATGGTTTTGGAGCAGATTTGTCAAAGGCTGAGGCATCTCCCTTGAGGCTGGATCAATATGCAGTAATTAAACATTTAAAGTAATTTATCGCTTTGTGTTCTTCGTGTCTGGCTCTAAATACGATGCAACAGGAGTCCGTTCTTCTTCAGGTCTGTTAATTAGCTGGCATGCAACATTTCACCGTTTAAGGAGTCAAAGGCAGCAGTGCAAAGTGTATAACCAGCCAGACAGATTATTGTATTTAATAGCAATGTACAAATAACTGTGGTTTAATTTATATTGGAAAGTTGCTTCAAATTATATTTTCTTTCACTGTGCTTAAAGGGGTTGTTCACCTTTAGGGCAGATTTGGGGAGATTAATTGCGGCGACAAACTAATCTCCCCAAACTGCCTTCCCGCCGGCTAGAATGAAAATCACCGGTGGGATGGCACTCTGATTGCTTCGTTTTCCGAAGTTGCCTCACGAGGAAACTTCGCCCGAAGAAGAGGAGATTTATCACCGGGCGACTAAACTCCCCGAATCTGTCCGTGTGTCTCTGCCCTTCAATTAACTTTTAGTGTGATGTATATTTGCAATTGGTTTTCATTTTTTATTATTTGTGGGTTTTCAGTTGTTTTTTTAGTTTTTCAGTTGCTTTTTAATTCAGCAGCTCTCCAGTTTGCAATTTCAGCAATCAGGTTGCTAGGTTCCAAATTACCCTAACAACTGGCCATTGATTTGAATTAGACTTGAATATGAGTAGGAGAGGCCTGACTAGAAAGATGAGTAATAAAAAGTAACAATAAATATGTAGCCTTACAGAGCATTTGTTTTTTAGATGGGGTCAGTGGCGTATGGCGAACTTATCGATAAATCGGCCGAAGTTGCCTCCGGAGTAAACTTCAGGCAATTTAGCGTTAAGTTGGGCATCTGCCTGCGATTTCAATGATTGCCAATGGAGAGGCATTTTCTGGAGATTTGTCGCCCTCTGCCTCGCATAGAAAAATCTCGGGTGACAAATCTCCCCGTGTGCCACTGCCCTTAATCTTCTCCCACCTGACTTTATCTGGGGAAATACAGTAGCAGCCTCTGGGAACCTTGCACACCTTTATAAGGAATATTCAGGGGCATATTTATGCTGAGAATGTTAGAAATAAGAAGTGCAAAAAACAGTAGTCATAAGACCTGCTCAGTCACATGACCAAAAACCAAAAGAATTGGAGAGCGAGGCCATGTTCCCCCTCTGTTCTGCCAGTTCAGCTGCAGTCTGTGTCATGTCCATGTTTTAGCTGCACTGATCAGTCCATTATTATTTTTTATTATTCATATTTCTCTATCGGATCTTCCAAACATTATTGCCATGTGTTAAACACTATTGCTTTTTTTGTTCTTCAGGATCCATCGGTCACACAGGTGACAAAGAATGTACCATCTGGACTAGAGGAATATAATCCTTTTTCAGATTCACAAACGGTAAGATCAGTTTTGTGATGTTAGTGTGTGTGTATATATATATATATATATATATAATATGTGTACGTGTGTGTGTGCACTTCCTTGTGTGTAGCTCATCCATTAGAAATTGGTTGCACCCAGGGTACAGGGATTCTGAATGTGAAAGTTATACATGTGTTGTAAGTTTGCATCTTCAGTGACCCCCAAACCACCCACCTTCCTTATTCCCATGGGCAATAGAAGAGTGAGTCTCACAGTTAACAGTTCGATAGTTAGGGTAAGGTCGAATCCCCGGCGCTAAGCACACGTGGCGATTCGTTTTCCGAAGTCGCCCGAAGTTGCCTCACGAGGAAACTTTGGGTGACTTCGGAAAACGAATCGCTGCTTATGCTTCGCGCCGGCAATTTTTCATTTTAGCTAGCGCAAGAGTGAGGGAAGTCGTTCGGGGAGATTGGTCGCCACAAAGACGAGGGTGATTAGTCGCCAGACGACTAAATCTCCCCGAAACGCCCAGTGTGACCTTACCCTTAAACTTCCAGGTAATTACCACATCTGGACACACGGATAATGCTCAGACTCAGAAGATGAGATTTATTGAAAGGTGCACCAAACTGCAGATTAGCAAAAAAGCCATCACACAGGCCCAGACAGTGGCTCGGCACTCTTTACACTGTGTTATTCAAAACATCATCAACGTTTTTGATTACGTAATTTATTTAATTAAATTTCATAGGTTAGTACATCACATGTTTAATTATTGCTTATTTCTCATTGGTGTTTTTATACAGACATCATCTCAGTGCCTAAAAGAAATGTAAAAAAAAAATGGTAGACTTATAATATCCTTGAGACACTGAGCTTTTTTTCATTAACTGTGTTTCAATGTCCTTGATCGTTTCATGGCTTCTTGATAAGAACCACACACCACAGCAAACACTTTCTGTTCTTATTTTCCAAATGAATGCAATATTACAATTCAGCAGTATTAAGATTTAACTCTATAATAGCAAGCATAAGCAGCTTTACCTGTCTTTGAGGCCTGTAGCTTTGATCTTAACAACCGTTTTATAGGTTTCCCAAGGTGTAAACTGAAATCCAAAGTTTTTAAGCAAAGTTCACTCTGGAGAGCCAAATTAGATTCAGTGTACTTTATTCAAACACAACATGTTTCGGACAGACATGTCCTTCATCAGGTGCTAAATTCACCTGATGAAGGACATGTCTGTCCGAAACATGTTGTGTTTGAATAAAGTACACTGAATCTAATTTGGCTCTCCAGAGTGAACTTTGCTTATACCTTGGATATTGTGTGGCTTGGACGGTGCCACTGACTCTGTCTGAGAGAGCCCTGATGCCTTTGAAGTGAGGGACCACCCGACAAACAATAGAATCCAAAGTTTTTGCAGCAAACTGGCCTAGAGGATGAGTGTCAGAGGCAATATGGCAGCCACAGTCTTTACAAAATAAGGGAACATAATCAGCATTGCTGCAGTAACAGGAAACGATTTGGAGCAAAGAAATGTAATGAGCTCATGTTCCTCCCAGTTTTAGTTAAGGGGTTCTCCTTGTCCTCTACTTTGCAGGTACTCGATTAGGGCTCACCATTTTCTGTCAATTCCACTCAGGTATCCTCTTCCGGTGCAGCGGGATGTGAGCTACTTAATTGTACTGGGTTACTCTGTCTTGTGATGTCCCCTTTAAGGCATTATTGGAACTGAAGTCCAGCAGCATTAACGTTATAGATTGAAAAAGTTATTTCCTCAGCTCCCCAGGGCCAGAGCCACAGTTGAGGGGTTATTTATCAAAGGTCAAATGTTAGACTTTAGAGTTACCTCGAATGAACTCACAACTCGAAGGGTATCTTATTTAAGAAGAAACTCAAATGGGAAAAAAAAACAGATTCTGTAAGTTCGAATTAATAGAATTTTCCTCAGTTAAAAACTCAAATCGCTTGAATTAATCCAGTTTTTGGGTAAAAACCTCTGAAAAAACCTCAAAGGCTATTAACATCTTCAAATGGTTCCAAGGACCTCTGTCATTGACTCCTACATGACCTTGACAGGTTTTAGATGATGTATTTTTGGATTTGAGCTATTTCCAGGGTCAGGGTATAATAAATCTCAAATTTTTGACCAAAAAATAAATAAACTCAAAAACTCGAATTTTCGTGGAAAACACAACTTGAACCTTAATAAATAACCCACCTTAATGAAGGAGTTCTACCTGCTAATTGTGCTCTCCAGGGCTACTCTCCTAGTCTTCTAAACATCCCTTCTGATTCTCCATGGCTCCGTATTATTAATTTCATAAAATGAACAGAGTAAAGCTGTAGGACAGTTGATAATTTTACTATTTGCAGCCTAATGCTGTACTTTTGTGGCCATTCTCCTCTGGGTTGACCTCTTATTGGCTCACGTATAGGGAACAACCAATGAGATCATAACGGTGGCTGGAAAATTCTATTGGCCGATGACAGTTTCGAGCTGTTGGGTCTGTACAGGCTCTTAAAGGGGTGGTTCATCTTCACATTAACGTTTAGTATGTTCATGCTAATTCTAAGCAACTTTTCAAGTGGTCTTCATTATTTTTTTTTATAGTTTTTGAATTATTTACTGCCTTCTGACTCTTTACAACTTTCAAATGGGGAAGGGGTCACTGACCCCATCTAAAAAAACAAATGCTTTGAAAGGCTACATATTTATTGTTTTGCTACTTTTCTTTACTCCTCTTTCCATTAAGGCCTATCCTATTGATATTCCAGTCTTTTATTCAAATCCATGCATGATTACTAGGGTAATTCGGACCCTAGCAACCAGATTGCTGAAATTTCAAACTGGAGAGGTGCTGAATAAAAAGCCAAATAACTCAAAAAGCCACAAATAATAAATGAAAACCAGAATATCACTCTCTCTTAAGTCTACATATTACTAAAAGTTAATTTAAAGGTGAACAACCCCTTCAATGTAATGTGTTTCTTGGCCCAAGGGTTAGCTTTGTTTTCACCACCATTTGGGTGGACTGAGCTTATTTAGCATCCTGGTGATAAGCCAAGGCCAACACTGCAAGATCTGGTGTTTACCTGGGGGTTGCATGTAGATCCATCACCCATATACAAACCTTGGATCAATTTTACCCTCGCCTGCTGATAGCCCCCTTCATCTTTAATTATCTCTCTGAATCACATGAATGTTTGTGTTTTGCCTGCATTTATTGCATTTCACTGTACTGATCCCCTTCCCTTGCCTTTCTCAGCCACAACCACCAAAAGTCAAAATGCCGACGGCAGCACCAAGCACACAACCAGCGATCATGAACCCAACAGAAGAGCCATTAGCATACAATCAAGTAGCAAAGGTGAGCAGTCCTTTTTCTTTTCAACACAGTCAGGAGGGAGGGAGTCAAACAAAGGGGTATATTTATCAAAGAGTGAAGTTCGAGTGAAGTCCTCTATATAGGGTTGCCACCTGGCCGGTATTTTACCGGCCTGGCCTGTAAAAATTATGCTTGATGCCAATTTTATTAATAGGAAAAAATGGCAAGAATACACGAAAGCCTATATTTTGTTCCAGAAAAGGTGGCAACCCTACCTCTAGAGTGAAATGACACCACTCTCCATTCATTTCTATGAGTATTTATCAATGGGTGAAAGTGAAAGTTCATCCTTTGATAAATACGCCTTTCAAAATCCCATAGAAATGAATGGAGAGTGGCGGAATTGTACTCTAGAGGAATGTGGCGATCTCTAACTTCACTCTTTCATAAATATACCCCAAAGAGAAAATGTAGTTACTCTAGATAAAAATGCAATCCTGTTGAGGTTACGGCAATACACATTTATAAATTTCCAAACCACCATTATCTCATAAATCAGGCAATGCTTTTTTAAAATCATAAGATGCAGCACTAGATGATGTGTGAACTGGCAAAAAAGTTACATTAATAAATGAGTATTGGTTTATTATTATATATTATCTGGCATTTATGTAGTGTCAATATACATGATTCACATCAGTTCCTGCTCCAGTGGAGCTTACAATCTAAAGTTGCTATCACATTAACATCCATAAAATTGTTCTATGTGGTTGGGTGGATGGTGAATTTTATTTCTCATGCTGGTTTCTTGGGACTTCTTTGTCAGGAACATGCTATAGCACAGGCTGAGCTCCTGAGACGGCAGGAAGAGTTAGAGAAGAAAGCTGCAGAGCTTGATCGCAGGGAACGAGAGATGCAAAGTCTCAACCAACCCGGAGGTAAGTCATTCATTGTTTATTTCCAAGCCTAATGCAACTAGTAATACTGTATTTGATTTAGGCCAACAGATTATCCATTGAATATCAGGTATGGACCGAGATGTTTTTCTAATGGCTGACTGTGGGTACAGGCTCAGGAACTTGGATGAGCCAAAATATTCTCTTATGGGCATGCTGTCCAGAGCTCACATTCCCTGAAATATCTGACAGTACAATCTAGGGATGCACTGGATTCGGTGTGGGATTTGGCCTTTTTCAGCAGAATATGGCCGAATCCAAGCTACTGGCCAAACCAAATCATGACTTTTCTTCACACAAAGAAGTAAAAATGTTTTTTAACCACATGTTGCTCATCCGGTTCTTTTTGGCTTTTCCTTACCCTACTTTGAATATGTAAATATTTTCCTTTCCTTACCCTACTTTGAATATGTAAATATGGGGTTGGATTCATTTCAGTATTCTGCCGAATTTTTCACAAAGGATTCGAGATTCAGCCGAATCCCAAATTAGTGTATTCAGTGCATCCTTAGTACAATGTGCCTTTAGTCCCTTGAATTTGGTCATTGCTTGCTTCAGGCCCCACTGCAGCAGAAACCACAATGCTGTTTCTCTGTTAGGCATATTGAACACAGGCAATCCTAAACCTCTTCCAGCTCAGGAAACAAAACACTTTATCTTTACTATTGGACTTCATTTTACCCTGCCACTTGCAGGAGATCTCCCACAGACTGAAGATGCTCTCTCTGATAGCTGATGGATTGGCCCCTTAATTAGACCAAGTCAGCAGCCCTGGGAGGGCTTGCCCAACCAATATCTGTCTGAAAATTGGCAAGATATCTATTGGGCAGGTTTGAAAATCCAGTTGGTTAAAGACTGCATTAGCTCATTGATGTGGTCCTCCTCCTCTAGATCTGTGTAGGCCGACTGTATGACCTCTGGGTCTGTGTAGGCTAAATGTATGATCCATTGTGGTCCCCAGGCCAATGATTGGATCAGCCAGATGTAGGTGAATCAGTTAAGGTGGCCATACACATTACAATTACGATCAGACGTATCCCCTTCCCCGATGTTCAGAGGGCTTTCCAAGGACGATCAACGAGACGACCAATATCCAATGTTGGCTTTTGCCAACATTGCTCACCTTGTCTCCCACCATACACTCCCCAAATAACGTAATATTTGTGATAATTGGTCCTTGTCTAAACTGATAATGCGTGCTGTAGGGCAATAGCACATAGAGCAATCTCACAAACAATGGTATTTAATTGACATTCATTTACACAAGAGCTTTCAGTCGACTAACGTGCCAGGAAGTGAGGCGGTTTGATGCCACACACTAGCTACTAAAATTCATGGGCGTCAAAGCTCTCAAAAAGCATCCACGTGTTATTGCCCTTACCAGATGGGAAATAAGAAATAAAATAAAAGGAAAATATTGTCATGTTTTGGTTTGATTGTCTTATAAACTGCTCATCAGAAATGTGTGCAACAAATATAAAGTGTGCAGTGTATCTCTTCCACTTGTTTCTATTCTCAGACTATTGTTTGTGATCTTGCTTTTCCAGGAAGGAAGAATAACTGGCCTCCCCTCCCTGGAAACTTCCCTGTTGGGCCTTGTTTCTATCAAGATTTCTCAGTGGATATCCCTGTGGAATTTCAAAAGACTGTAAAGATTATGTATTACCTATGGATGTGTGAGTTGTGCATTATGCAAACATTACCTATGAGTGACTTGATAGAACTTAGTACAGGGCAATATATTGACTAACAAACATTGTGCTGGATGGGAGCAAATTTGTGTGGTAACATCTGCACATATGTGCCTGTATAATCCCATTACCTTCACTAGCCTCTGCCTGCTTCTATGTAATGACACTACAGGTTAAAGGAAAACTAAACCCTAGAAATGAATAGTGCTAAAAATGACATATTTTATATAGTGAATTTATTGCACCAGCCTAAAGTTTAAGCTTGTCAATAGCAGCAATGATCCAGGACTTCAAACTTGTCACAGGGGGTCACCATCTTGGAAAGTGTCTGTGACACTCACATGCTCAGTGGGCTCTGAGCAGCTGTTGAGAAGCTAAGCTTAGGGGTCGTCACTAATTATCAAGCAGAAAATGAGGTTTGCCTAGGGTTGCCACCTATTTGGTTTTGACCCGGACAGCCTGGTTTTTTGAAGGGCTGTCCAGGTCAAAACTGCCACGACACGGAAATCAGACAATCGTCGCGTCATTGCCCCGTCCCTGACGTCACAGCCCAGCCCCTGGATATAGACAGGCTTTAATATAAGCTGATGCTACAGGGCTGATTATTAAATTCTGATGCTAATTGCACTGGTTTCTGTGCTGCCATGTAGTAATTATCTGTATTAATTACTAATCAGCCTTATATTGAGACATTTCTATTCTATGTGTACAATATTGTGAGTGGGTCCCTAAGCTCAGTAAGTGACAGCAGCACAGAGCATGTGCAGTGAATCAGCAGAAAAGAAGATGGGGAGCTACTGGGGCATCTTTGTAGACACAGATCTTTACTGATAAAGGGCTATGGTTGCCTTGGGCTGGTTCAGAAGCCAAAACATAATGTACAACATTTCTAGCTACTTCTTTAGTTAAGCTTTAGTTCTCCTTTAAAGAAATTAATAGAGACTGTGGCCAGAGATCTTAGACTGAAGGTGGCTTATGCAAGCCTGAAACTGCCTGTGCTAACAGTAAAACATGAATATTAATGCAGACTGTGGTATCCTAGAAAAAAATTGCAATTGGTCTCGATGCTTTAGAGGCTTTTAAATTTTGTTCTGCAGCTCTTCAGGCATTTGACTGCTAGGGTCACAGACCAAGGAACTGTGCAGTAGATTGGATGTGTGATGCAGTCTTAATAGAAAGATCAATTCAATTTAGCACAAACTAAGGGCAGAGACACACATGGAGATTTGGGGAGATTTAGTCGCCCGACGTCTAATCGCCTCTTCTTCGGGTAACTAATCTCCCCAAAACTGCCTTCCCGCCAGCTAGAATCTAAATCGCTGGCGGGATGGCACTAGGAGCACTTCGTTTTCCAAAGTCGCCCGAAGTTTCCTCGTGAGGCGACTTTGGAAAACTAAGCGATCCAAGTGCCATCCTGCCAGCGATTCAGATTCTAGCCGGCGGGAAGGCATTTTGGGAGATTAGTTGCCCAAAAAGAGACGATTTGTCGCTGGGCGACTAATCTCCCTGAATCTCCATGTGTGCCTCTGCCCTTAAAATGGCCATAGATGTTGAGATTTTTAAAAGATCCAATCATCATCGGAGACCCCAATTTAGTCCATCAATTTAAAAGACCAATTTGCCAGGAAAACAAAGGGGAGCTGCCTGCTTGGCCCTGCAAACATAGATAGATTGCACTGGGACCGACAAAGATTTTTTGACCTGGCCGATCAATTTCCTGACAGATGTTGGCCGAAAAATTGTAAGAATCCCACTAACCGCACGATAATTTCGATGGATTGGTCGGACTTCGTTAAAATCGGTGGTTCAGCAAGAGAAATCTTTGCGTCTATAGGGACCTTTAGGCTACTGGATGATCTGCACTTTGCTGGGCTGCACTTATTGCCTTTTTTTTTTTTACACATAATCAAATTCCAGCTAGCCCAGCCCTTCTACCTGAATGTTTTAGAAGGGTCCCTGATCTTTCACAGAGCATGGTAACCCAAGGTTAATCCTGTTCTGGACAGTGTAGGGCTGCTCATTTGCTCATTGCTAATGCTGGAGTCCCCCCCCCCCCATGCACATATTGCTATCTGTAAAGAATATCTCCTAGGATTTCATTAAACCGGCTTACACATAAAGACTTTGTCTCTGCTCTAAAGAAAGTGTTAAAAATAAAAAGCCACTTCTCCAAGGTGCAGGCTTCTGACAGCAGCCGCAAAGATCAAATTAACCTTGAGGCCCCCACTGTGTTTCTTATTTTCATAGCAAGGAATGCAAGTGAAAACTGCAGATAAGATTAGTTTAGTGGGAGCTCCAATATTGCTTTCCTAGGCCCGGACATTCCCATTGTATTTATGAAAGCAATCTGTATTCATTATGTTTTTTAATAGTAAATGGAAAATGCTTTTCCCAAACTGCTGACCTGGAGGAGTCACTGTGGCATCTTTATTTATTTGAATAAATTTAGATATACAGATAAAGAACTCTTAATACAGTAAACTGTGGGCTCATACTTTCATAAACTAAATGGAACTCACTATAACAAGATGCTTTTTTTACATTTAGGTAAATCAACAACCTGTGGCTTTTCAACTGTTGCTGAATGACAGCTCCCACTAGTGGTTGGTAGTGGTTTAGCAACATGGCAGTATTTTCCTTCAAAACGTTTTCTTTTTTATAAGGCCAAGCTCGTCCCTGGAGTTTAAAAGTATAGCGAGTATTCACAAGGTGTCACCCAAAGGCTTCCAATACGCTGTTCTGAATTGCTGTGCTAAACTGATAGGCTCAATGGGGCACAGTGGGCAGTTACCCGTAGCAACCAACCAGTGATTGGCTTTTTAAAGCCAGGTGCAAGTAAAACAATTAACGCAACGATTTGTGTTGATAAATGGGCCCCACTGTGAGTAGAACTTGCCCAGCTTATAACCTTCTCTCATTACTTCTACAGTCCATACCATCACCTTGTTTGTAAATATCTTCGGCTGCTTGGCCTGGTTCTGCGTCGATACGGGACGAGGAGTTGATTTTGGATTGGCAATCATGTGGTTTCTGCTCTTCACGCCATGTTCGTTTGTTTGCTGGTATAGACCAATCTATGGAGCCTTCAGGTATGCCTGGAATGTTTCATTCTATATAAATGCCCTTAAGACACCCCATAATAAAAATGAAGAGCAGCTAGGAGCTTAAACAAACAGTAACTTGGGGAGATATGTTCACTGATATTACAGCAAGGCCTCAGCTGGCCCATGAGTCAATATTCTATATTAAAATTGATGGAAACATTGCAGGTCTCAGAGCAGGGATAGTCGACCCTCTGTTCTGCAGAACTATAGCAACCAACCTTTCTAAAATGGTGCTTGTGCAGAGAATGTCTCAGCCTCTCTGACAGTGTCATACTGTAGCCTTAAAGGGATTCTGTCATGGGGAATTTTTTTTTTCCAAAACGCATCAGTTAATAGTGCTGCTCCAGCAGAATTCAGCATTGAAATTCGTTTCTCAAAAGAGCAAACACATTTTTTTAAATGTAATTTTAAAATCTGACATGAGGCTAGACATATTGTCCGTTTCCCAGCTGCCCCAATTCATGTGACTTGTGCACTGATAAACTTAAGTCACTCTTTGGAGATTAGTTGCCCAGAGAAGCAGCGATTTATTGCTAGCGATTAATCTCCTGGTGTGTCACTGCCAATGGGAAGATAACCAGATAACAGCTCCCTAACACAAGATAGCTGCCTGGTAGATCTAAGAACAACACTCAATAGTAAAATCCAGGTCCCACTGAGACACATTCAGTTACATTGAGTAGGAGAAACAACAACCTGCTAGAAAGCAGTTCCATCCTAAAGTGCTGGCTCTTTCTGAAAGCACATGACCAGGCAAAATGACCTGAGATGGCTCCTACACACCAATATTACAACTAAAAAAATACACTTGCTGGTTCAGGAATGACATTTTATATTGTAGAGTGAATTATTTGCAGTGTAAACAGTGTAATTTAGAAATAAAAACTACATCATAAAAATGTTATGAAATGACAGAATCCCTTTAACATGCCTTTAGTAAATGACATTCAGTAGTCTGTGCCTGATTCTCATTACTGTTAGTGCTCAGTTAGTAAATGCAAATCCACTCAATTTCCATTTGTTTCTTTACAGGAGCGACAGTTCCTTCAGGTTCTTTGTATTCTTCTTTGTCTACATCTGCCAGTTTGGATTGCATGTGCTTCAAGCCGCAGGTTTTCAGGGATGGGGAAACTGGTAAGTGAGACTGTATTAAAACAAAACACTGTTGCTGTTGTCAATAAATGGGCCGAACGCTGTATGAGTTGACCTGCATTATGTGACCAGGCCTGAGCATGGCCTTCAGTGCATGTGATCTACACTCCTCATTCACATATGTATGTGGATACTCCTGTTCTCCTTGTATTCTGATAATCCTATTTTGAAGGGAATCAAAGTTCCTTTTAGTAATTAAATGAAGTTCATTTACAGGCAAAGATTTTCTTGGTAAAGGAAGACACTGTCATACCTTATAGAAAACATATTAATTTGCTTGAGTGCCATCTATCTGGCCAAGAATTCATTGTAGTTGAAGCATGTTCATTTGCCCCAAAGCTTGCCTAGCAACATTGCACTTGTAGACAAGGTGCTGTGCACTATAGCAAAAAGAAGCATCCAACCAAACAATAGGCATTCAGTGTATAAAGAATTACTTCAATAAAGAATTACTTTATTGGTACTCCATGAACCCACTTACTATAAATTCCCCCAAATAATTCTCAACACATAATAGGGTACATATTTAAAACAAGAGAGGACCAATCGGCTATGTAGATACTAGCATTAAAAAATAAATATATTGTGGGAAGAATAATATGTAGCCTATGATTAAGTATCCTGTTGTTACGAAACGCGTTAGGCGGTGTCCTAGTGCTCCTCAATAAATAAATACTTTTTAATTGAAAAGTCTGTTTGTAAGATTGGTTCCTAGAAGTGCCTGCAGTGAAATCATGACTATATGGGTTGCACTCACCAGGATATGTTTTTAAAGGGATTCTGTCATGTATTTGTATTATGTCGTTTTTATTTCTAAATTACACTGTTTACACTGCAAATAATTCACTCTACAATATAAAATTTAATTCCTGAACCAGCAAGTTTATTTTTTTTTTAGTTGTAATATCAGTGTGTAGGAGCCATCTCAGGTCATTTTGCCTGGTCATTTGCTTTCAGAAAGAGCCAGTGCTATAGAGCACTATGGAGCATATATAGCACTATAGAACTGCTTTCTGGCTGGCTGTTGTTTCTCTTACTCAATGTAACTGAATGTGTCGCAGTCAGACCTAGATTTTACTATTGAGTGCTGTTCTTAGATCTACCAGGCAGCTGTTATCTTGTATTAGGGAGCTGCTATCTGGTTACCGTCCCATTGTTCTGTTGTTAGGGCAGTGACACACCAGGAGATTAATCGCTAGCAATAAATCTCTGCTTCTCTGGGCAACTAATCTACTGCACTCTCCAGTAAAAATCTTTCCCATAGGCATTGGTGGTAAAACCCATGTGTAGCTCCAGTCTCCCAAAATCGCTTGAAGTTTCCTCTTGTATCGTTTTTTGGAGACTGGAGCGACACATGGGTTTTATCACCAGGGATTCACATTATTGCTTGTGGGAAAGCTTACTGGAGAGTGCAGCAGATTAGTTGCCCAGAGAAGCAGCGATTTATCACTAGTGATTAATCTCCTGGTGTGTCGCTGCCCTTAGGCTGCTGGGGGGGTGGGTAATATCACTCCAACTTGCAGTACAGCAGTAAAGAGTGAGTGAAGTTTATCAGAGCACAAGTCACATGACTGGGGCAGTTGGGAAACTGACAATATGTCTAGCCCCATGTCAGATTTCAAAATTAAATATAAAAAAAATCTGTTTGCTCTTTTTGGAGCACCACTATTAACTGATGCATTCTGAGAAAAAAAACATTTTTTCCCATGACATTATCCCTTTAACAATCTCAAATACTTGTAGCAGGAACTTGTGGCTTAAGGTGGCCATAGACACACAGATCCTATCGTACGAATTGAGGATTTGTACGATTTTCGGATCGTGTGTGGCGTCCGGCGGAGATCGTCGATCGGTCAGGTTTGATTTTGACCCGACCTATCTCGCCGGAGCCCATTGCGCATCGTAATCGGATCGTTCGGCCTTATGGCCGAACAATCAGATTACCCCTGATATAGCCATGCTGGTTAATGGCATATCGGAGAAAGATCGGCTCGTTTGTCGATGTTGCCAAACGAGTGGATCTTTGCGTCTATGGTCACCTTTAGAGTCACAGAGCATGAAGATAAGGATTTATGGACCAAAAGCTCTTTCATTCAGGGACCAATTTCACCAATATGCCCGGCCCTAGAGCAAGTGACACGTGTGTGTGTTACACAATCACTTAATTTCATGCTGTTGGTTTCTTCCAGCGGATGGATTTCTGCACTGACTGGGCTGAACCAGAGCATTCCAGTTGGAATAATGATGATCATAATTGCTGCACTCTTCACTGCCTCTGCTGTCAGCTCACTAGTGATGTTTAAAAAGGTATGTGATTCCCAAATGTACTTTTAATTGTTACATAACAAATGCATTTGTATCCCCCAACCCGGTCTGTCTAAAATATACATCATACTCTAGAACCTCAATTTTATGTCCCTGGATTTAACGTTTTCTGAGAACTGACGCCATCTTTTTGCAGTTCCATACAGGCAACTGGGTTCTTTCCCTCATATTTTACAGTTTCCCGGAATTGGTGTTGTTTTGATGCCGTCCCCTGGGAACTGTAAAATCAGGGTTCTACTGTATTTTGATATGCCAGTGAAGACATTACATGGATTCACAACAACCTGTGTATAGCTTCAAATTGGCAGTTGTCCCTCCTTTTTGGAAGAGCAGGTGTAATTAATACTAGAGAATTTCCCTGACTTTGAAAGCAGTAGTGGCTGCTACTGTCAGTTGTCTGTGTTGCCTTTCATTGATATGTGCTTGATGTTATCCAGGTTCATGGGCTGTACCGGACAACGGGCGCAAGCTTTGAGAAGGCTCAGCAAGAGTTCGCTACCGGAGTGATGTCCAACAAGACTGTGCAGACCGCCACAGCAACTGCCGCCTCTTCAGCTGCCCAGAATGCCTTTAAGGGTAACCAGATGTAGGAGAATCCAGCAGCAAAGCAACCCCTTAATACTCCCATGCTCTCTTCCTTCATTTCTTTTTACACTTCAGACAAAGGACTTTTAACTTGCACTTGCCTTGTGTATTTGCTACATTATGCACAGTAAGTGCCACAAGAACAAGTTAGTTTCTGGAGACCCCCCAGGTATTTATAGGGGTTATTAATTGTGCATGGGCTAAATCCCTAAAGCGATTACAAACTACATCACCAACGACCCACCAATTTGCATTCTTCCCCCTCCCACTTATAATCTAGAGGCTGATCCGAACTGTAGGCTACAGAAAAGATTTTTAAATTGTAACAGTATTGGCCTATTTCCCCTATAAAGAGCAGGCATTCTCTGTATTAAATAATAGAAGTGGTTTTGTTGTATCCATTTACAGATTGTAGTTGGGATTTTTAGGTTTTTTTTTCCCCCGTTCCGGCAGCCGACATGCAAGGCATTGTTAGTCACTTTCGTTATGTTACATTTGTTTTTTGTTAATTATTATATTTTTAGTTGTGTATAATTTAATACTCCCCGTCAGTGTACGAGCAAGACTTGTACTTTGAATGGGGGTTCCTCCTTATTGCATTTAGCCTGATCCCTGTGTGTGTGAGTGTGCGGATAGAATCGTTGCTACAACACAACTGTACAACTGTAGAATGTCTAATACAATGTACAGTTTCACTAGTGCTTCTCAATAGAAAGGGAATCTGTGGCATTGTATTTGCTGATTTTTCCTTTTTGCCCTCATGTTTGTGATCTTTCTTTGCACATTTCCTATTTGACGGTTTATTTAATGCAGTGTTATTAATCTTTGTGTGTTTTGAACTTGTTTTTACATGATGCACTTTTTATTTTGCCGCCGTTCACATGTCCATTGCCCAGTGCTTGTCTGTTACAGCAGCGAAGACATTTAATCTGCCCATACGTTTTGGGTTCTGCCCACTTGTACACAGATACCTAATTATCTGGCCCAGGGGCCGACAGTCAGATCATTGCTGCCCTGCACTGGCACAACTGTTGTTTGCTTCAGAAACTCTACTATAGTTTATATAAATAATCTGCTGTTTAGCTACGGGGGCAGCCATTCAATGTGAAAAAGAAGAAAAGGCACAGGATACATAGCAGATAACAGTTAAGCTCTGTAGAACACCATTATATTCTGCAGAGTTTATCTGCTGTGTAATATGAACCCAAACAACTACACAGCAGCTTGATTATGTGTGTGTGTGTGTATATGTGTGTGTATATATATATATATATATATATATATATATATATATATATATATATATATATATATATATATATATATATATATATATATATATATATATAGACAAATACAAGATTCCTCTGCACTCAACCCATTATCAATATATTTAAGACAGAGACATTTTGTGCATACTGCTACTGAAAAATGCCTTACCCTTTAAACAAAACAGGGATTGTTTGTCCATATATTGCAATATATTTAAGCTGGCCAACTACGTCAAAGTCATCCCATATCTGGCCAGTCCTATGCTCAATTTTCATCTGATTCATTAAGAATTCTATGGTTTAATTATACATTTTATAAAAGGGACGAATACGTTTTACCTGCAACTTACTAGCTGCTTTCAAAGTAAAACTCCCAAACTTGGCTGCCCTTTTATTAGACACCAGTGGGATCACCTGACTATAGTTGGAGGGGGTTTAAAGGGTAAGGCATTTTTCAGTAGCAGTATGCACAAAATGTCTCTGTCTTAAATATATTGATAATGGGTTGAGTGCAGAGGAATCTTGTATTTGTCTATATGTATTTTGTGGTCACACCCTCATTGCACCCCCGCCTATATATCTCCTTAGTAAAGCTGGGGCACTCTTGTAGAAAAACAACCGCCTGGGTGCTGGTTAAATAATTCCATAACCTGCAAAAGAACCGCACTCTCAGGACTTATTTAGTATATTCTAATGAGTTAAATACTCATGATTAACCCTTACTTATTTATCCCTTTAGTGAAATTGAGGTCTGAAAATATATTTCAGATAAAATTATTACAAAAAAGAAAAAAGAACCCCTCTTCCACCAGTGCTAAGATTACACAATGATATCTAAAAAATGACTATAAGGTACCACTCTTAATTGGGACAAATACTGCTCCCACTGGATCTTAATATTGCAATTAGCCCGTTTTGTATCAAAGTGCTAGTGCATATATATTAATAAATATCTAAAAAACCAAGTGAAGCGTATTTGATAGTACCTTAAAAAACGATGTAACAAGAGTGCTGGGTATAATTAATTATAACCCGATAATTAGTAAGTTCAGACAATTAATAATTTATAAAGTGCAGTGCTTTCAGTTGAATCAATTCATAAAATACCAATAAATCAGTTAATAAGTTAGATTCCAAATCATTAAAGTGCAGTGCAAACAAAGCGCTCCGAGTCCCACCGGCGATTTACATTCTAGCCGGCAGAGGCAGTTCGGGGAAATTAGTCGACCCAAAGAAGAGATTTGTCGTCAGGCGAATAATCTCCTCGAATCTGAGCCCTGGCCATTAGGAGTCATTTAACCTCTGCCTCACCTTGTTCCACGTTGCCACATTCTGGAAGAATCCAATTTCTTCTTCTTCACAATGGAACACGATGAAGGAGCAGTCAGCCAGGGTTTCCAGACGCCCAACTGCACATATCCTATAATTCCGAATGCCGGCGTTGCTCAGTGTTTTACTGTTTTACTTCTCTGTGACATGTAACCTTCTCCAGCAGATGTCTGTAGGTTTCATTAGAACAGCGCTCCTAGTGGACAAATCCATAGAAGGTGCTGTCCATGGAGAAAGGTAAATGGCAGCTGGTATTTATGTCAAATAGGAATAGATTATATGCACACAATTGAAGACTTTGTAGGAGGAAGACACGCAGTACTTACCAAGAAGAAGGTTTATTTCTATGCTTACTTACATTGTAGTTTCAAACTGGAAATCCCAACACAAATGTGGCATGTTTTACAAATTGCTTAGTGATTTCTTATCATGGCATTGTACTAATGGGTCTCACAAGCTACGGCTTATCCATATTAAAACTGACTATAAATGTTCCATATTGAAGGATGATGGTAAAACATACAGACCTGGTTTATGTGCCCGGCTCACTTACAAACTGGAGGTAAGTCAGGTGCAGTTACCTGGGCTACAGCCACCGTCCAACCTCCGTTCCATTCACATGGCACCCCCGTAGCTTGGAGTACCTGAACCCTTTGTAGAACTTTGCCTTTAACATTGTGATTTATTTTGAAGTCTCCTGCTCCATCGAGACAGAACTCACCCTGTGTATGGGGCATGTACGATGCATCGCTCGTCTGGTCTCTCAGCAGAAACCACCGCTCCGGAGACTTTATTAACAGGTGTCACAAAAGAGTTAATTACTATGCAAAACGCCTTTAGCAAATCGAATTGGAGGCGGCACCTGTGATGTACAGACCATGTGGCTGTTGCTGAGTTTGGTAAGAGTTGTAGTTCAGCAACACTTGCATAGCCATGTGGGTTTGCTTAGAGCCGCATGCTGTTTGTTATGAATCTGTTACCTCTCAGCATTAAATACTCTCTGCCAATCTGATTGAATAAATGCTGAATCATTCACAACTGCTCAATCTCCATCCACCCCGACATTATTTCAGTTATATGTGTATTTCTACCCTAGTGCAATAAATAGAACATTCCACTGTGTTATATTCTACAACTGACACTGTGCAATAACATCCCTAATGCAATTCTAACTATGGTGCAAAATTATTCTGATTTCAGAAACTGACTGTCCTATAATCTATATGTTCTGTAAGGCTGCAGTGCCCCCAGCATACGCTGTCCTGTATAATAACACAACTTATAATAAGGTCACATTCACTAAATGCTTTCAATTTTTAGGATATATTTAAGCTTTCTGTTTCTGTACCTTCTGTATGCAGTACAGGTACGGGACCTGTTATCCAGAATGTTCGGGACCTGGGGTTTTCTGGATAACAGATCTTTCTGTAATTTGGATCTTCATACCTTAAGTCTACTTAAAAATAATTTAAACATTAAATAAACCCAATAGGCTGGTTTTGCTTCCAATAAAGGATTCATTATATCTTGGTTGGGATCAAGTACAAGCTACTGTTTTATTATTACAGAGAAAAAGGAAATCATTATAAAAAATCTTGGTGATTTGTATAAAATGGAGTCTATGGGGATGCAAAGCTTTCTGGATAATGGGTTTCCAGTTGATGGATCCCACACTTTTATACAGTTGGAAATGTGCATTAAGGAGATGCACAACATATCTGCTCCTGTAATCACTAGAGCAAATGCTGTTCTAAATGCTCTATATATTCCCCTATTCCTTCAAAGGCTTTTACTTAATCACCTTTAAGTTAACTTTTAGTATGTTATAAAATGCCCTATTCCTAGCAACTTTGTAATTGCTCTCCATTATTTATTTTTTTATACTTTTTTCATTACTTGCCTTCCTTTCCAGCTTTCAAATAGGGGTCACTGACCCCAGCAGCCTAAAAATTATCGCTCCGTGAGGCTACAATTTTGTTACTTTTTAGTACAGGTATGGGATCTGTTATCTGGAAATCCGTTATCCAGAAAGCTATAGACTCCATTTTATCTAAATAATCCAAATTTTTAAAAAGGATTTCCCTTTTTTCTGTAATAATAAAACAGTATCTTGTACTTGATCCCAACTAAGATATAATTAATCCTTATTGGAGGCAAAACCAGCCTATTGGGTTTATTTAATGTTTACATGATTTTCTAGAAGACGTAAGCAGTGGCGGAACTACCAGGGGAGCAGGGGGTGAGACCCCCTCAGGGCCCCCCGGCAGTCTGCGCGCTGCATATTCCTGGCCAGTTCCGGGTGTACGGAGGGGAGCGGGGGGCCCGGCTGCGCGTCCTGTGCCAGGGCCCGCCCCCCTCTAGTTACGTTTCTGGACGTAAGGTATGAATATCTAAATTACGGAAAGATCCATTATCCGGAAAACCCCAGGTCTCGAGCATTCTAGATAACAGGTCCCATACCTGTACTTCTCTTTTTATTTAGGTCTCTTACTAATCATATTCCAGTCTCCTCTTCAAACCACTGCATGGTTGTTATGGTAAATAAGACCCTAGCAACCAGATAGCTGCTGAACAAAAAACTGAAGAACTACACAATGCAAAAAAATGAAGAGTAAATTTGTCTTGGAAAAATCAGTGTCTTCATCATATTAAAAGTTAGTTTAAAGGTAAACTAACCCTTTAAAAGCTGTAGAGGTGACAGATCCATGTATGTATAGCATGACTTTATGATTTTGAACAATATATATATCTGATAAGGCTCCCAAGCACACTGTAGTCCCTTCTGACAATTGCAAATGTCTCCCCGAGTGTGTAAGGCGCGTGTGCAAAGACTTGGAACACACCGAATAATCGAAAAGCCACAGGTTGTATAAATGCACCAAAGGCTGGGATCCTAATTCTGCATTATTGTAGCTCAGTGAGATGGGACAGTGAACACTGGAATGTCCCCGCACTACAACTTCTGTGTATGTGAAAAGCTTGGACTTTATTTATCTGAAGGATGTTTGTATATTTTGTAAATGACTGATAATGCTCTGCCATCGCAGTAACACACACAATGTAAAAAAGAAATCAGTGTCCTGTACAAATGTCCCTCTTTCTGACTCTGTGTTGCATGTCTGAGTAGTTCAGATGTTTTGTATATTTATTGTATTAACACAGAGGGTCCTAGAATAAAACTCTTTACTGATTTCTCTTTGCGTTTTATTCACTTGCACTTTCACACTAGTTCTGCAGCACAAACTCGCTCTGTTTCATTCTTTTTTGCTCCGTAATATTCAGAACCTACCAGCTAAGCTTTTAGTTCTCGTGGTATTAGCAGTTTTACCTTGCTAATCTCCTGCTTTTTATTTATAAACACTGGACAAATTTACTCCTAAAAAGTTGGGTTGCCACCTTTTCTGGAAAAAAATACCGGCCTTCCTATATATTTATTATTAACATTGGGATCAGCCATCATTTTTACTGGCTGTGAACTGAAAAGCATCAGAGAAGCATCAGTAGGTGCTTAAGGCATCAGTAATATAATCATCTTGTGGAACAGGAAATGGTGTTCCTATATTATGTTTATTATTTTAGTAATATAAAACCAACCCTTCCCATGCTGATGGTGAAATCCCCTTTCCTGCAACGATAACAGATGCTCTTTAGTCACCTGATCTATGGAAGACATGTTTAGTTGGCAACATTTTATACTGGACAACAACAGAAGTTGTAAGTTTTCCCCAAATAATGATAACCAAAAGATAGTTAAAAATCCAAAAACATTTATTAGGACATACAGGTGAAGGCCTAACGCGTTTCTTGCCTGTTGGGGCACTTACTCATAGGCTAATGGGCACACGTGTACACTTCTTTTAAAGGAATTGGGACCAATCGAAACAATGTATAGCTCAACCAATCACAGTTGTGAAGACAATTGGTTGAGCTATACATTGTTTCGATTGGTCTCAACCCTTTAAAAGAAGTGGACAGGGGGTGTGCCCATTAGCCTATGAGTAAGTGCCCCAACAGGCACAAAACGCGTTAGGCCTTCACCCGTATGTCCTAATAAATGTTTTTGGATTTTTAACTATCTTTTAGTTATAATTTTTTGGGGAAAACTCACAACTTCTGTTGTTGTCCTATATATACATGCACTCATTGACTGGGGTGAACTGTGAGTACATTTTCCCCCTTTTTTCATTATTCACTATTGGACTTTAATCCACTTTGGTATGTGCTAATATTTTATACTGACCTTGTAAATAGCTTTGCCTAGACTGGAGATGCCAAAGACAGTCAATATTTATTGGGTCTAAATTTTTTATCTGGTGCAGAGTGCGGCCAGACTCAGGACGAGTGCACTTTAGTTCTCTTTGTGTCCTGGATCTCTGTATATGACCCCTTTAGTCACTTGCCTATATTATCTCTTGCTGCTGCCTCTATTAAACACGCAAGTGTCATCTGTGTAACTTAAACACGCAAGTGTCATCTGTGTAACAGGCAGATGTGCTTCTCCCCACTAAGCAAGGTGTGGGGTATGTATTAACACAGGGTACCTCTCTGGGATAAAGGACCACCACTCTGATACACAGGGTGCCTCTATAGGACTAAGGGCCCCTTCTCTGGGACACAGGGTGCCTCTATAGGACTAAGGGCTCCTTCTCTGGGACACAGGGTGCCTCTATAGGACTATAGGCTCCTTCTCTGGGACACAGGGTGCCTCTATAGGACTAAGGGCCCCTTCTCTGGGACACAGGGTGCCTCTATAGGACTAAGGGCTCCTTCTCTGGGAAACAGGGTGCCTCTATAGGACTATAGGCTCCTTCTCTGGGACACAGGGTGCCTCTATAGGACTAAGGGCCCCTTCTCTGGGACACAGGGTGCCTCTATAGGACTAAGGGCCCCTTCTCTGGGACACAGGGTGCCTCTATAGGACTATAGGCTCCTTCTCTGGGACACAGGGTGCCTCTATAGGACTAAGGGCCCCTTCTCTGGGACACAGGGTGCCTCTATAGGACACAGGGCCCCTTCTCTGGGACACAGGGTGACCCGGCTCACTCTTCACAAGCACATTATCCCCTTGCCTGGAGTTTGCACTCATTAAACATGAAGTGTCGTGTTTACAAGCAAATAAAACCTTTTGTCCGCACGACAGGCGCCTGATCAAACACGCAATGAGCAGGGCAGATACTAATGAGCTGCCACGTTTCCAAATAACTGTCAGCCGACAAGCTCTGGCACCTCTTGCTCTATCAGGAGTCAGAACCAGCAATGCAGAGCATATAAACATAAAGATACTGCTATCACATATTAAAATAAATATAAATCCATGGGAGATAAATAATGAATGTGTAGTGGAGAGTTGCGTAGAATGTCTTTGTCTTTCGTTGTGCAGTAATTAACGTGGTACCTCAATCTACGATTGGTCAGACCCTTTAATGTGACCCTGTCATTATGAGCAACCGAGGCCTCTTTTCTCTACCTCTACCAAAGGCACTGGTGTATGCACTGAAGTATATGGAAGGGTTATCTGGTTCTAGAACATCTTAGGATAATTTTAGGGGCTTTACTATCCACAATTTTTAGTAGTTCGGGAAGTGGTTGGAAATTGCCCCCCCCCCCAGGAGTGTTTGTGCAACATTTGATTGGTAATGCAGCCAGTCATGCAGTAACAAGCAATTGCACCAGTGCTGCTCATGCCCAGTGTATCCCAGAACAGAGTCCAGTTTATTGTGTACCTACTGCATTTTGCATAAACATCAGTAGAAATGTGCAGACTATGCATGACCACAAGGAGTGTTCTTGCACCTCTGAGTATGACTCTTACACATAGCAGAGATTGCAGCTGCATTCCAGGGACAGAGGAAGAGGAATACTGATTTTCCATTGTTTGTACATGGAAGAGGTGATAGGCTTATGGCTCATGGAAGCATTTATCATGCCTTCTGCATAAGGTAAGCACTTCTCCCTGACTGCAAGGATAAGCCATAGGCAGCGATTCCTCCTTATTCGATTTCCAAAGGGAAAATCCCAGAAATGCTCTGATGCCATGTGCAACTCAGTGTCGGACTGGCCCACAGGGATACCAGGAAAAGTTCCGGTGGGCCCAGGTGTCAGTGGCCCCTCATGCTACTAAACATTTGGCCTATTTCATGGTCATTCCCTATTTCTATGAGAATAAAGAAGCCAAATAGATGAAATAATAGATTATAGTATATAAAGAAAAGAGACTAGGAGAATAGAGGTTGAGTGAGGAGAGGTAGAATAATAGTACTGAGAGTGGGCCCCTGGTCTAAGGTTTTTATGTGGCCCGTAATCTAAGGCTTTTGGGCGGGCCCCTGGTGTCCCAGTCCGACACTGGTGCCACTTGCCTAGTGGGCTCATAGACACAGAAGGAATATGCTGTACACACAATATGTTACAGATACATAAAGGGACACCCGGTTATATTTTCCTTATTAATGTATATAATGTATATAGAGATGCTGTACCTGTGTGATTTAATAGCAGCACTCTCATGGTTAATTACTTATGTAAAAGCAAAAGCACCCACGCGGTCAGCACCCAACTTCCTGTGATTCTAAATTCTTTATCAGCTTTATTGCATTTTACTATCCTCCCACTTTACCTTCCCTTATATGGGGCTTATTCCTATCCAATTCAATCTGATGCCCACTAGTGATGGGCAAATTTGTCCCGTTTTGCTGAAAATGAGAGAATGTAAAGCGAAATTCGTGAAATGGAGAAAAATTTGCGAAACACATTGAATGTCAAAATTATTTTGACGCCCGCGACAATTTTTATACGCGTGCCTATTTCGTCCAAATACAATAAAGTCAATGGACATGCAAAAATTTTAATGCGCGAGACTATTCTGATGCGCGCCCATGTTTTTTTGACACAGCAGGTTTTTTTGCCGGCGAATTCACAAATTGATTCACTTGCGGCGAAACTCAAAAATTTGCGCCTGACAAATTTATTTATTAATCACTAATGCCTATGTCTGCTGCCCCCGTTCTGCCCACTTTGTTCCCCCCATTCCCCCAGCCTGTCCTTTCCTGGGTCCTGGCAGAGCAATTCTTATATTTTACAGCAAGAAAAGAGCAGGAGGAGCTGATTCACTAATAACGGCTATTGGTTTCAGATGGTTCACCAGAAATATAGACTTTTTCCAATGACTTTCTATTTTCTATTTGTGAGTTTTTTTTCTAATATTGAAGTGTAAAGTTTAATTTTTCACCTTCATTATGTCTTTCTAAAGCAGCTCTGGGAGGGGGGGTCGCTGACCCTGTAAACTGTTCTAAATTGATACATTTAGTTGATACATTTCTTATATTTGGCCCTGCTGAGCAGAATCCCTGAGCTCTATTAATATCAATTAATGGAATCTGCACGTGAATTACTGAGCTGCCAGACTCAAACACCAGAGACAGGGACATTAAAGGGGAACTCCACAAAAACATAATTTCAAGCAACTTTGCAATATACATCAATTAAAAAATATGAAGATTTTTCATGATTTTTAATAGTTTGGAACAGTTCCCTAAGCCTAGCCCCCTGCTCTCCTGCTGATCTGTCTGACAACTTTGCTGAGTTGGCTGCTTGGCTGATGGGTATATTAGGGGTTTCTGTGTTATGTGGGGCTCTTTATCACATTTTGGTTTGGAAGCCGGAGTTCCCCTTTAAATTTCAATTTTAGAATAACAAAAAAAAAAAATTAAAAATGGAAAGTAAATGAAAAAAGTATTTAGTTCTGGTGAACAATATGAAAACAATTTGAAAGGTGAACAAACCATTAAGCTTGGAGAACCCCACCCCAATTTCTTCCAATGTTGGCCATCATTGCCTATGAGACGTCCGCGTAGCATCAGTGTATCCTGAAAGTGCTTGTGTGCTCACACCAGGTTTAATTGCCAGTGGCCAAACATGGACCAATAAAAGATGCTGACTCTGTCCTTCCAGGTCAAGTTGGCAACTTATTGGCCCATGTATGGGATCTTCACACAAGCCTGCCTGACATCTGGCCAAAAGTAAGGCAGCTATTGGGCAGGTTTAAAAAACTTGTCTGAACATGACTTGCATTGACTCCTTTATGTGCAGTGTCAGACTGAAATGTTCAAATCCCACCAGGGCTGCAACCCCAAATCCCCCATTCATGCCCTGCCCACACTGCGTATAAAACCTTTTAACCCCTTCCTCACGCGGCTTCAGTCAGATGAGAGGGGGGCGGCCCCAGACTGGGAAGCACATGCAGCGTCCGAGATAAGTGGCCTGGGCCAGCGGGACCAATAAAGACCAGTGTCCAATGGTTTATTCCCCAGTGTCCTACCAGCCCAGTCCAACGCTATTTATTCAGTCCTCTCCGACAGCCTACATTCCTTTCATCACATACCTCCCAACATTTTGGAAGTAAAAAGAGGGACAACATTTTTTTTCGCACGTATAACAGCGACATTTTCTGACCATGCCCCATTCTGTGGCCACACCCCCTAATTACCATGTTCATTTTACAAAATTTGGCAGGTTATGAAAGTTTGAAATTATTCCTCATCTAAACTGTTTTTTGTGTCTCAAAATTGTTACAAAGTATCTTATTTGCACCTGTTAGCTGTTCTGGGCTCTCTGCTAAAAGCCAATTAAGTGAGAAACTTTGTTTCTTTTTCTGGCTGTTCAGTGCATAGAAAATAGGGACTTTCCAGTACAAATGAGGGACTGCGGGTTGAGATGTCAAAAGAAGGACTGTCCCTCCGAAAAAGGGACAGTTGGGAGGTATGTCATCATGAAATTATTAGGCCCCAGTGGCAAATGATTGGACCTATAACCTTGCCAAACAAGCAGATGTTTACGTGTATGGGCAGCTTTAGCTTCTACTATACTGATGGGCAAAGAGCTTACTAGAGTCTACTAGGGTTGCCACCTTTTCTGGAGAAAAATACCGGCCTTCCTATATATTTATCTTTTTTCCCCATCAATAACATTGGGATCAACCATCATTTTTACCGACCAGGCCAGTAAAATACCGGCCAGATGGCAACCCTAGTCTCTACTCCCAGTAACTCCCTAAACCCCCCCCCCCCTCATGCAGCTAAATGACAGGCTCATAACTCTGCCCCAAACATCTGTTTTTATTTGGCCCTTTGCATTCTCTATAGATATATCAACATAAAGGAAAATATACAGAGTAAGAGCTAAACTATCATAGTGTCCAGCTCCAGTTATGCCTCCATGCAATGTGTATACAAGCTGGTCAATAGCATTTTGTCTCCCTGTCACACACAATGTAAACCATAATAAATACAATTATTCACATTTTTAGTTTTTCCTTTCTTGGTTTCTAATGAACTGTCAGCTACAAACCAAACATTCAGCCATATGCTCAATTATACACTTCATATGGGCTATTAATGTCAGGAATATCAACATATGAACTTAATGCAGTGCTTTCAGCTGAACTCACTGCTATATACTAGAACCCAGATGTCCAACCACTGATTCCTCAGCTGCTTTGTGAACTACAGCTCCCAGAATCCCGAGAGCCAAATCATGGGACAGTTCAACAACAGCTGTAAGAGCAAATTGTTAATGTTGACAACTCCCCCCCCCCGCGCAATGCTACTTCCTTCTCCCGTACTTACTGGTATTGCTACAACCCTAGCAATTTAGCAATTTCCTTCCCCATCTGATGGCTTGATCTTGCTGCAGGGCAAATTCTTCTTCGTCTATGAACCAGTCATCCCCATGATCTGCTCATCTTGCAACAGGAGCGGTGTGGGTGAATGCAATATACAGTATACTGTATGTATTATTAGGAACATCACCAGCTCAAAGGTGTCCCCAAAATAAAACCCAATCTATATCCTGTGTGACTGTATGGCTCCCCAATAACCCAATCTATAACCTATGTGACTGTATGACTCCCCAATAACCCAAGTTATATCCTATGTGACTGTATGGCTCCCCAATAACCCAAGTTATATCCTATGCGATTGTATGTATCCCCAATAACCCAAGTTATATCCTATGTGACTGTATGGCTCCCCAATAACCCAAGTTATATCCTATGTGATTGTATGGCTCCCCAATAACCCGTTATATCCTATGTGATTGTATGGCTCCCCAATAACCCAAGCTATATCCTATGTGACTGTATGGCTCCCCAATAACCAGATCTTTAACCTATGTGACTGTATGGCTCTCCAATAACCAGATCTATAGCCTATGTGACTGTATGGCTCCCCAATAACCCAAGCTATATCTTATGTGACTGTATGACTCCCCAATAACCAGATCTATAACCTATGTGACTGTATGGCTCTCCAATAACCAGATCTATAGCCTATGTGACTGTATGGCTCCCCAATAACCCAAGCTATATCTTATGTGACTGTATGACTCCCCAATAACCAGATCTATAACCTATGTGACTGTATGGCTCCCCAATAACCCAAGCTATATCCTATGTGACTGTATGGCTCCCCAATAACCAAATCTATAACCTATGTGACTGTATGGCTCCCTTATAACCCAAGCTATATCCTGTGTTACTGTATGGCTCCCCAATAACACAATCTATATCTTATGTGACTGTATGGCTCCCCAATAACCCAATATACATCCTATGTGACTGTATGGCTCCCCAATAACCAAATCTATAACCTATGTGACTGTATGGCTCCCCAATAACCAGATCTATAACCTATGTGACTGTATGGCTCCCCAATAACCAAATCTATAACCTATGTGACTGTATGGCTCCCCAATAACCCAAGCTATATCCTATGTGACTGTATGGCTCCCCAATAACACAATCTATATCTTATGTGACTGTATGACTCCCCAATAACCCGATATACAGTATATCCTATGTGACTGTATGGCTCCCCAATAACCCAATCTACATCCTATATGACTGTATGGCTCCCCATCAACAGCCAATCAAAAAACAAGGGGGCACACCCACAATTTATATTCAAAATTATTTATTGGTATTTAGGAGAGTATCATTTGTACTCCCACGCAAACGACTCCAAACTCACAGTCTCAAAGCAATACAATGGGTGGTGTAGAACATCAGGGGAATATATACAAGCGACTGAATCCATTCGGAATTTTTAAGCATTATTCACCAAAAAATTCAACAAATGCATTTGGTATTGCACATCATTATCATCATCATCTCACACTGATTTGGGTTTTATTTTATTTCCTTTTAAATATGCTACAGTTGAGAATACAGAGTATGGCACGTTATGGCTAGACAGCGGCTCATGTGCACAGCTTCTGGAAGACCCAAAATGACCCATTTACTTTCCTTCTTTTACACACATATATATATATATATATATATATATATATATATATATATATATATATATATATATATATGCACAGTTCCTGCTTCTGTTAGAAATATTTCCTTTATACATTCCAATTTAATTATACACTAATTGCAAATATCCTGGGCTCCTGGCTACTGAACAGCAATGAAAAGCCTGAGGGGAATAAGGAAGAGACACAACTTTCTTCTGCTTGGGAAAAGCTCCTACTTGATCTGCCAAATAATACTTCATATTCTGGCATTGCCACCAGTTCACATAGGTATCTTGTCCAGTTATCGGGGGCTGCATCTGATTGACGGTGGATTGTGATTGGCCAGGGGTGCAGCATGGTGCTTAACTGACCCATAATGCCCAGACTCACCAGATTTCACACAAGGAAACTTAGTTCTTCTCCAATGACGTCAGGCTCTCATTATCCCCAAGCCAAAACTCTTCTTTAAAAAATGCACCAGACATGGGAAACTGTACCATAGAAAGTGGAGCTGTCACCTTCCTCCCTTCTGCCAGGAAGTCCTTGCACCAGCCTGGGAGGGTATATGTGCGTTACAGTCATTTTGTGGGCTCTACAGTAATGTGCATGTGCCCAATAGGGACACCCGGGAGAAGGGAATAAGATAGTGATGTAGTGCTCTGCTGGAAAGTACCCCAGGTTAGAAAGTAACAGGAAGGGTTAAGGTACCAGTGACAGCCCCCCTTCGAAATTCTGACATCTTCATTGTTAACAGGGTTATGCAGTAACAATAATAAAGTTTTCCTCACTCCAATAAGCCATTACAATCAACCAGATTTTTGTTTTCATCATTCTAACTGCATTTAAAATATAAAAGCTAGTGGCCAGTTGGTTGCTTTAGGTGGCCATACACAGGCCAATACAAGCTTCCAACAGACCAAGTGAGCAGCTTATTGGCCCATGTATTGGGCCCTCTGACAGGCTTCCCTGACCAATCGGACCAGTTTAAAAATCCCATCGGAGAGAGTATTGCATCAGTTCATTAATGCGGTCCCTACTCCGACTGCCTGTGTTCTTGTTGTGATCTAGGGCCCAACAAACAGATCAGCCTGATATCATCCAACTCATATGGGCGTATCAGGGAAAGATCTGCTTTTTTGGAGACCTCACCATACGAGCAGATCTTCAAGTGTTTGGGCAGCTTAAAGGTTACCAGGTGAGAAAAAACACCCAAAGCCAGAAGACAAACACAAAGTATGTAGCATTCTAGGGCAATTTTAGTGAATCACTTTTTTATTGTTCTTCAAAAGCTTTCCAATTTGGGATCTTCTAGCTGGTTGTTTGGGTTCCACGTACCCTAGCAACACATTTCCAAATGGAAGATGAACAGGGTTTCTGTAGAAAGTTGAGCAATAAGGGTAGCACTACAATTAGCCTCAAAGAAAAAAAAGGGCAACGCTTGCAAAACGTTTTCAGATGGCATGTAAACTGAGATTGTAAATAGTGTAATATTCCCTTTAAGTGGTCTTGAAAAGTCTCCAAATTCCTCTGATCAAAGGCTGTCATGGTCATTATCCATATGTTGTTAAACTACAAATCCCAGAACCCCCACTTTGCTTTTAACTGGACTATTTGTGTTGCATTGGTAGGGGCAAGAATAGAATAGACATTATAGAGGCCACATTCACAGGGGCTCTTGATGCCTCCCAAATGAAATATAATGGGTTTCTGGTCATTATTATATATGGTGGGAAAAAGGTACCTTGGCATTGCTGCTGTGAGCTACTATATATATTATATATATATATATATATATATATATATATATAGAGCACACAATCTACTGAACACCAGTAAGTTGTGGGAACATGGCCCATGCCATTCTGTAACTCAAAAACAAATACATTATCCGAGAACAGAGATGTCTAATTTTTCTAATGTGGCACAGGTTGGTCTTAGAGCTATAATGTGCCAAAAGACAGTCGCCAACCTAGAGAAATGTTTTTCCTGCTGTCAGTGGTTGGTGACCTATGGCTTCTAATTGCAGCGATTGGTAGTGGAGAACCAAACTCCAAGGGGCAGATTTATCAAGGGTCGAAATTCAAATTCATGTGAGTTTTTTAAAACAACTTCCGTAAACTTGAAATTCGACCAATAGAAATGAAATAAAACCAGTTTTTTTCACCTCCGATGAATTTGATCGACTCGAAAACTTGAATGTCAGGAAGGATGCAGACATCACCAAAGTGATCCCTGGACCTCTCCCATTGACTTAATTCGGCAGGTTTAAGGTAGCGAATAGTCATATTCAAGGACCAGATGATGATAAAACTCGAAATTCGAATTAAAACTCGAATCGAGTTTGGATAATTCACAATTCAAATTTGAGAGTTTTGAAAATTCAAATTCTCACTTCGACCCTTAAAGAATGTGCCCCCAAGTGTACCACAGACGGAGTGAGATTTGTTCCCCTAATTAATGAGGTGATTGCAATATACCCTGTGCCACATGGGGGCAGCACAACATGATCCATGGGAGAAGGGCCAGTAGGAAAGAGAAAGACTCTGTGCCCTGGTGCATTCAGCAGCAGTATAAGGAGAGTCTCCCGGGCACAGGCGAGAGTGCATGTTGGTAACTGTTGGCACTGGCAGCTACAGCCGTGACCGGACTGTCTGCTTTTCCAGTAGCTTAAATTCTATACAATCTTTCTATACAATAACTACATTCATTCCAGTCTAAAGGGCTTTGTGTGCTTTGGCTCCATGTCTAACCTCTCTGAGCTCCCACGTTATAATAATATATTCTCGCTTGCAGCTGGTTGTAATGCACCATTTGACCAGATTAGATTCCCTAATGTGCTCCGGCAGGTGTTTAGGAGACGTTACATATGGCCTGCGGCCTCAGGATAGAACGCTGCAACTCAACGTGCATTGGTTAGCCAGACGCCATATTGGCTTACTAACGGGATTACTTAAAATAAATGATCGCACCTAACAGCTTATTCTCATGAATCGCCAACCACGTTAAATTCTTTATGTGTCCAAAAAATTGCAAAAACGATGTATTTTTGTGGCGTATTTCATGTTGTGAGCACTTTTGGAGTCACTATTCCTTTAAAGAGGCGGTTACCCAAAACATCTGCCCCTAAGGTTACGTGTAACACCAGTGCTGAAGTGGTTCTTTCCATATCTAGAAAATCAAAAATACAAGTTGTTCTTTAAAAAAAAAAACACTTAAAAGATCCCCATATTTCCAGTTTAGAAACATTTCCCTTAAGTCTAGCGGTACGCTTCTTATTGGACCCCCAAACACAAAGGCAGACGGTAGGGGGGTTGATGGCAAATGTATCAAGAGTCTGGAAATGTCTGTATAAATGGAGTCTGCTTTCTGTACAGGAGGGATTTAAAGTGACTCTGGGAAGGTGGAGAGCAGCAGTTCCTTCTACAGTCTTCAGGCAATCCATGTCCTGTGCATCGGGATTTTCACTCCCACTCTCCCAGCTCCAATGTTTAAGCCACAAATGAGAATAGGTTGCCTTGCCAAGGCTCAGTGTCCCCCTTTCATAGCAAGGCTGCAGCCATGTAAACACAGTCGATCCCTTTACTTAGTCTCTGATTGGCTTACAAGGACGTCGCCATGTCCTTGACGGTTAAATTAGACATATGAGGCTTTTGCCCTCCTCGATTTCCTCCTGCACTTTATCACTGGAGGTGGCGATTTCGGCCTGTGCAGAGAAGACTGCGCAGATGAAGGTCAGCACGGTGCCCCCGATAGCCGTGTAGAAGGCCCAGCCCAGGGAACACTCTCCCAGCTTGTAGGCAGATGCGTAATGTCCACAATAACCAACCACCTTCTGTGATCCCCAACCAGCAGGGTACAGAATGAGGCCGAGAATAAGAAAGAGGCCTGGAAAGGAGAAATAAAAAAATGGATTTAATACAAATGGCTGAATATTGTGCAACAGGTCAGGAGTGATATACTCGGTATAGAGGAGGCTTGCATTAAGGATCCATCACTCGAATCCTAAGTAACAACTGCAGACATTTCCTACAGCAGGGATCCCCAACTATTTTCCTTATGAGCCACATTCCAATGTAAAAAGTTCGGGAGCAACACAAGCATGAAAAAAGTTCCAGGGAATGCCAAATAAGGGCTGTGATTGGCTACTAGTAGCCCCTATATGGACTGGCTCCAAACTTGCCTCCAAGCCTGGAATTCAAAAATAAGCACCTGCTTTGAGGCCACTGGGAGCAACATCCTAGGGGTTGGTAAGAAACATGTTGCTTGTGAGCCACTGGTTGGGGATCACTGGCCTACAGCATCGGGCATCGCCCTGCCAATGTAAAGATAATAGGAAGAGGCCTCAAATAGTTTCTCAATTCCAGAATCTCATAACTGCCTGGGGTTCAAGAGCCAGAGGGGTCACAGGCTGGATATCCCTGATCTAGAGCTCTGGCTGCTAAGGACATAGCAGATGAGGCTTCCATGATTTCCTAACACGTAGAGTTCAACTCTACCATTACCTTCTATGGAGCAATGTACCCGTGTGTTTGCCAACTCTTATATGAACAAACTGAAAGGCCAGTGAACCCCCCCCATTGAAACATATTAAAAGAAGCATCTTTGGATACAATATCACGTTTAATGATTTCATACAACAGAGCAGCTAGGGGCCATAAAATTCTTGCACCTGGGGCCACTTTCAGTCCCCGGGTCTGGGATTGGCCGGCTCCCAGTGAATTAGGCAGGGCTGTTTCCCAGCTGGCATTCCAAACTGTCATGCGGCATTAAGTGCATTGGATGTGACTGTGCCAGTGGCATAATACTGCCCATCTGTATGATGCCGATGACTCAAGCGCTTGACATTAAACACATTATCATACCATTAGCTCAACCCAAACACACAACAGCATTTTTATTCACTTACAGTGGGGAAAATTACTTCATTACACAGTCGAGCCTCTCACAGTTCAACGGCAGTTTATTAAAGCTACAGCCACATGTTCAATTCAAAAAAAAAGTGGTGTAAGTGGTGCGACTACATTCAAGTCTGGGGTCCCCTGAGAACAATGGCATTTCCCCTTTCATCACAGAAGGCAAAGGCCCATGGACCTTTAATTATGCTCTGGTATTATAAGACAAAAATTAACTATTAGCCCAAAACGGGGGCCAGATGAGGTTCATCAGGGGGTACTTTAGTCAGGGGTCCCCAAGGGATTTGATTTTCAGGTTGCCAAGAGAATAGCACTTGCAACTTGGGTTTTAGCATAATGGGGTGGATCAGGGGTATAATTGTACATTGTATTTGTTGTATAAGTAATGATAAATCTGAAGTTTAGGGTCTCCAATTATAAAGTGATTACTCACCACAAAAGGGAAGAAACTCAGCACCGCCCTGAGCCCTCAGCACGGGGAGCGGACAAACCTTTTGGAGCAGGCACTCAATGAAGGCAAACTTCCACCAGGCAATAAGTTGAGAGTGAAAAGAGTTTAGTGTGTCCACAGCCTTGCGCGTTTCGTGTCATAAACACTTAATCATAGCCTATGATAGTGTGGGCCCCCTTGGGAGGGAGGACCTTGCTAACTGTAATATAGAGCCCCCCTGATTCCTAATGGCAAGTCTTCTGTCCTTGGAACAACGATCAAATCACATCAAATCACATGTGCAGCAGACCAATATGTCACCCCAATACATTTTACAGCCATCCCCATGGAAAGAAAGCCAATCAAATCACCTCACAAGCAGCATTTCCTATAGTAAAGAGAATCTCTACCCCTCAAAATTGTAGAAAATCAACATTCAATGCAAAATACTAATGGTTTTAAAGTTATTATTGCAGCTGAGAGTGTGCAATGAATTTATAGTGGAAAAATTGCTTAGAATGTCATTTTCTTACATTATGGCAAGGAGAGTTATTGGGCGGAGGACCCCCTTTAATGGCAAAATACATCAAAAAATAAAAAAGTGATAGGTTTTATTCTTAAGCTGCATTTTAATTTTTGTGCACCATAAGCCGCATGAGGGGCATCAGCTTTTTGTATTTAAGCTCCTGAAGATATTTCATGAAGCAACTGCCTATGCTTGGTCCCTTTTTTAAAGGCCTGGGAAGCAGCTTGAGGGCAGCAGAAAGGCATTTATTTAAACATCTGCACTGGGCTGAGGCACCTCTGTGGTTTCTCAGAGCATTAGTGAAAGTCTGTTAGTCACACGGTAATTGTACCGGCAGGACCAGATGTTACTGGGATGCCTTTCAGCGCTGGGAACTCGGCTCTGCCCCAGAACTCCAGAACCGGGAAGCTCTTCTTACTTTCCAATGAGATTTATGGGATAGGAGCAAAGCTGTGCAGTCAGTAAGCTGCTTACTCAGTACCGCTGGCTTTATTTCCCCTATTTACTGGCATTAAATAAATGAATCATCATCAGATCCCTATACCGAGCCAGAGCCAACCACAGCCACAGATTTCTAAAATTCAAAGGCATTACTTTATAGGAAGGTAACAACTTGCAATATTTAATGCAAACATGGTGCAAGGAAATCTTACAGCAGCACGTGCATTTATACACACCAGGGAGATGCCATATCGCTTGCCTAAGACACATTCTAATTCCTTAAGTATCAGGAGATGATCAATCTATTTGTAGACATTCAACAGTGCTTTGCTATAGGGATCTCAGACTGAGCTACAATAACAATACAGGTATGGGATCTGTTATCTGGAAACTTGTTATCCAGAATGCTTCGAATTATGGCTGGCCGGTCTAAAATAGACTCCATTTTAACCAAATTCTTAAAAATTATTTCTCTGTAATAATAAAAAAGTAGCTTGTACTTGATCCCAACTAAGATAGAATTAATCCTTATTGGAGGCAAAACCAGCCTACTGGGTTCATTTAATGTTTACATGATTTTCTAGTAGACTTAAGGTATCCAAATTATGGAAAGATCCATTATCCAGAAAACCTCAGGTCCCAAGCATTGTGGATAACAGGTCCCACACCTGTATATATTTTCCCAGAATGTTCTGGACCCTAAATGCCCTCGGAACTCTATGCAGCTACAGGGCCCTTCAAAGAACATTTTTTCCATGTCACTTGCGGGGAAGCTGGAGGCTTATCTAGAAGATTCCCAGCTCACCAGAAACCTCACTCTCCCAAACATACATGGAGGGCAGATTTCCAAATCCCCACAAATCACTTTTCTCCAGACAAGATTGTCAAACAATGAGACCTACATGTAAGGCAATGGGTGCAGCAGCCATACAGGCAAAGGTCAGTGGGATATCACAATCATAAAAACCAAAGGGTTATAAAATCCCAGCGCTTTCTGATACACAGGGCACAGACATGCACAGGAACTGTCAATATAAGAGCAACAAGCTAAAGAACAAGGGCTGAGCCCTATAAAGGGATATTATTATTCACTTATATTGTATCCGCTCAATCGGGAATCGCTAAGCCACACTCTGCATTAGATGCTTTTAGGGCTATTCCACACGGGGAGATAGCCTTGCGTTTGCGGTCGCGGCGACAAAGCGCCGCGCCAGTCGCCGCGACCGGCGCAGGCGACAGTTTTGTATGGGCGCCTATGTAAAAACGCCTGTGCTAACCACACGAGGCGATGCGCTTTTCAACAGTCGCCTGAAAATGCCTCGCCAGGCTTTTTCAGGCGACTGTTGAAAAGCGCATCGCCTCGTGTGGTTAGCACAGGCGTTTTTACATAGGCGCCCATACAAAACTGTCGCCTGCGCCGGTCGCGGCGACTGGCGCGGCGCTTTGTCGCCGCGACCGCAAACGCAGGGCTATCTCCCCGTGTGGACTAGCCCTTAAGGGAACTGAAACACAATAGGAGGGCTATGGGTGGTAAGGCAGTTATGAACAGCCAGCAGGAGTCAACAGCAGCCTAAGCATTAAAATTACATTTAGGATGGGAATTCTAATCAATTTAGTCTATCTGCTCTTGTTTGTGCTTTGTGGCATTCAAGTAACATGGCTTACTAACTGCCCCTGAGATGGAACACTGCTGCTATGGATGTGTCACTGAGCGGCCAGACACGTGTTTGCTTCCCATGTGAGATCTCTGTTGCAACTGTGATGCCGTTTACTCCCCCTGTGCCTCAGGCACCAAACAAGATGATACAGGGTAAGGAAACAGCAACAGTCCTTACAGAATCAGTTTGAGGGGTTGTTCACCTTCAGGATAACTTGGAGTATGTTATAGAATGGCCCATTTTTAGCAACTTTTCAATTGCTTCTTGTTATTACAGGTATGGGATCTGTTATCCAGAATGCTCTGGACCTGGGGTTTTCTGTCCATTAGGGATGCACCGAATCCACTAAATCTGAATCCTAATTTGCATACGCAAATTAGGGGTGGGAAGGGGAAAACATTTTTACTTCCTTGGCCGAATCTGAATACTGCTGAAAAAGGCCGAATCCCGAACTGAATCCTGGATTCGGTGCATCCCTACTTTCCATTATTTGGATCTTCATACCTGAAGTCTACTAGAAAATCATGTAAACATGAAATAAACCAAATAGGCTGGTTTTGCTTCCAATAAGGATTAATTATATCTTACTTTGGATCGAGTACAAGGTACTGTTTTATTATTACAGAGAATTAAGGAAATTGTTTTTAAAAAATTGGATTATTTGGATAAAACGGAGTCTATGGGAGACAGCCTTTCCGTAATTTGGTGCTTTCTGGATAATGGGTTTCCGGATAACGGATCCTATACCTGTACATAGTTTTTGAATGATTTGCCTTCTTCTTCTTTCTAGCTTTCAAATGGGGCCCATAAAGTGCTGCTCTGTGAGGCTACAATATTATGGTTATTATCATTTTTTCTATTCCTTATCTTTCTATTCCGGTCCTCTCCTATTTATATTCCAGTTTCGCGTTCAAATCACTACCTGGTGGGCAGGATAATTTGGACGCCAGCAACCAGATAGCTGCTGAAATGACAAGCCAAAGAGCAGCTGAACAAAGGGCTAAATAATTTAAAAACCCAAAGTAATAAAAAAAATGAAGACAAACTGCAAACTGTCTCAGAATATCACTCTTTACATCAGGGGCCAAACTTTTTCATCAATGAGCCACATTCAAATGTTAAAAGAGTTGAGGAGCAACACAAGCAGGAAAAAAGTTCCTGGGGGTACCAAAGAAGGGAAGTGATTGGCTATTAGGTAGCCCCTATTTGAATGGCAAAGTTTTATTAAGATTAATGAGATGCAGAAACGTAGTGTGAATGAGAAATATTGGATAAACTTTGATCTCTCTTGGAATCATTCTTCTGCTTCTTCTTTTTAAATAATGTAAATATTGTAATATAGTATCATTCTTGTGATTTTGGTTTTGTTTTGTAAAAGTTTTTTAATGAAAAACCCTATGTGGACTGACAGTCTACAGGAGACTCTGTTTGGCAGTACATCTGGTATTTATGCAACTAAAACTTGCCTCCAAGCCTGGAATTCAAAAATAAGCACCTGCTGTGAGGCCACTGGGAGCAACATCCAAGGGGTTGGTGAGAAACATGTTGTTGGCGAGTTACTGGTTGGGGATCACTGCTCTACATCACACTAAAACGTAACTTAAGATGAACAATCCATTTAAAGAGATACTGACATCAGAAAATAACCTTTTTTATTATCTATCATAACATTGTCTGTAACTGTGCTATTTATAATTTTGCCATAAAAGTATTTGCAGATGATTTGACATTACCCATCTGATCCTCCATGTTCCTCTATTAGAAAATCTAATTGACAGGTTAAGAAGGGACAGTCAGATTGGCAAAAGAGTCAGGTTTAGGAACTTCGAGTAACAAATACTTACAAAAGCAAGTCTATCGGTGAAAAATGATTAACATGATCTATAGGTAACTTTTGATGTAGATTAATATTTTAAAAAAAAGTTATTGTCAGTATCACTTTAAGTCTCCATCTTTGCGGCATATTGGAGTATATTAATTAGTAGAGAAACACCCGGCTAAGGAACCAGTCAGTACTTCATATTCTGGCCACCCTATCAGAAGGACGGCAGGTAGAGCTCGGCCTGAACCCATCCACATATCATTAGCAGGCAGTAAGAAGAGGGCCCCATCATGACCTACACCCCAGTGTGGTACTCCCTAAATAAATGCCTTAATTCCCTCGGCGTCCCTTCATTAAAACAGTGTTTCCTAATGCAATGGTGGTGGCAATTCCTGTAGCATGAAAGGCAGGGTGCAAAGTTTAAAAAGGGTGGTATTTTTTACACTATGCACCTGCCTGAACCCTTATATCTTCTTGGACACAGCAGAATCTTCATATTTCCATTAGATGGTCACAGAGGGATAAAATAGGGGGTTATCTTGCCCATAACAAATCCACATATATGTTTTCCCAGTTACAAAAAAAAGAATGCGGCTGATTTGTCCTTGGATTCACCTGTATCAGCTTCTGATTCATCCAACCGGAGCTCAGTGGAAATGTGTAACTGTGCGTGTCACATCAAGTTTATGACGATTCAAGATTCCCCCAATCCCCGGAGGCCAGAAACTATGTCAGATATTGGAAACATACAGATCTGCTCACGGAGTGATATAGGCACAACTTGTTCCCTTCTCAGAACTCCTCATGGTCGTTTATCAACAACAAACACTTTGTGCAATTATCACCAAAACGATGACGTATAGTGACAGTGCAGAGCTCATTAGTAGCAGTCGTTAGTGAATACGTCACTAGCCCGGCACAGCTCCCGGATGAATCCAGTCAGAGCTGACTGTGTTCCAGTGGTGCGTATATGTAAATATACACAGTCCATTCCTCAGCTGCTTTGTTTAAATATTACATTTATTGCAGCTCATACATTGTTTCATGAGCCTGCAAAAGCACACAATGGAACTGGACTTAGCTAGGTTTCTGTGCTGATTAGGTTTCCAGCAACTGTACTTGTAAATGGCTTTAGCTTTGTGTTATCAATAATGCTCGGTCTGTACCTGCACAAGACAACTGATTACAGACCAATATACAATATAGATTTTGTCTTAACTTTTCGTATCAAATGGCTAATTCTAAGCAACTTTTCAGCTGGTCTTCATTAATTTTTTTTATAGTTTTTGAATTGTTTGTCTTCTTCTGACTCTTTCAAGCTTTTAAATGGGGCTCCCTGCCCCGATCTAAAAAATGTACTGTATGCTCTGTACGGCTACAAATGAATTGTTATTGCTACTTTTTATTCCTCGTCTTTCTATTCAGGCCTTCTACTATTCATATTCCAGTCTGCATGGTTGCTAGGGTAATTTGGACCCTAGCAACCAGACTTCTGAAAAAGCAAACTGGAGTGCTACTGAATACAAAGCTAAATAACTTAAAAAACAAAACAAAAAAAATGTAAATTGTCTCAGAATATCAGTATCTACATTATACTAAAAGTCAATTTAAAGGCAAACAACCCATTTAAAGACACAAGGACAAAAAAACGTGAAATCACCCTGTATTGGCCCCATGAGAAAACTGATACCTGCCGAATAGAACCTGAACTACTGTGCATGGTATCTGCACTTTAAGGGCTAGTCCACATGAGGAGATTCGGGGAGATTTTGTCATCTGGCGACTAATCGCCTCGTCTTTTGAGCGACTATCTCCCTGAACTGCCTCAGCGTTTTCCCCATAGGCTACAATGAAAAGTCGCCTGCGCTAATGCAGAGGCGGCGATGCGTTTTCAATAGTTGCCCGAAGTTGCCTCAGAGGCAACTTTGGGCTACTATTGAAAACACATTGCCGCGTGTACATTATACAATATTTCAGTAATGGAAGGGGCCGAGGGTTTCACCACCCTAATGCTGGGGTTATGTAGGCAAGAGGTAAGCAATTAATTGCTAATTAGCCTTTAAGCCTGCTGTTAAAGGGATGAGTTAGCACCACTACAGGAAGAACAATTAAGAAATGAGCCCCTCTAGTTAAGCCTCTGCTAAAAGCTAAACACAAGGCTGTTCCTCCAGGTTGTGAGCAGGGAGATTAGCTGTGCCTGCTGTCTTTCCACTAGGCTCAATAAATATTTGCTAAAAAAACGTTGTTCTTCCCCAGCTGGAGGTCATCTCTGTTGACCCTCAGATAAGGATTTGGTGGCAAACAGAAAGCGAAACATTTGATTGAGACCCCCCAAGGTTGAAGGCACAGTGGGCATTATCTGCGTTGGTGTATTTCAGCGGTGTGGAGAAGCACCCACCTCCCACTAACTAATGCAACCCACCTAAAGGAGTAGTACTGGTATCTCTACTGCAGGGATCCCCAACCTTTTGAACCCATGAGCAACATTCAGAAGTAAAAGGAGTTGGGGAGCAGCCCTAGAGGAGCAAACTGAGCATGCTCATGCCCAGGGCAAGGAGGTTTAAGCTGAAAACAGGAAGTCTGATACAGAAGCCCATGTGTACACAATAGAAGGAAAGAAATGCTGTGTTTCTTTTGACAGAGGACTCAGAACAGCATTACTTTGAGGGTTTACTGGTATATTTAGGCAGACCTTTCTTATAAGGCTTATTTAGTTTTTCCTTCTCCTTAAAAGAATGGTAGTATAATGTACTGGTGCCCTGCACTGGTAAAACTGCTTTAGAAACACAAGTATAGTTTATATAAACAAGTTACTGTGTACCCATGGGGGCAGCCATTCATGCACAGGATACACAGTAGATAACAGATAAGTTCTGAAGAATCCCATTGTATACTACAGATCTTATCTCCTATGAGCTGTGTATCCTGTGCCTTTTCTTCCTTTTCAGCTTAGAATGGCGTCTTTATATAAACTATAGTACAGTTTCTGCAGCAAACATACCAGTTATATGAGTGCAGCAATTGGTACATCATATTTTCATTATCTTAATACACTTTCCTATTTTGGTGTTACTGTCCCTTTAATGTATGGGGCCAAACAGTACCTTTGTATGTGGCCAACACAACAACCTGCTCAACCCATAGCTGATAGGATTGGCCAAATATCTATGCATAGATGACCAATCAGTCCTGCACATGCTCTGATAGCAGGAGATGTGGAGCACATGCTGTTGTTTCTACAATAGGAGATACAATACTCACTATATCAATAGTGCTTAGCAATGTCATCCATTACAAATGGTGCTTAGTGATGTTACTTGTAGCCCATGCCTGGAGAATATATGAAATAAAACATATCTTATACTGCAGACTGATTTTTATCCCTCAATGGAGAAAGCCCTGATATCTTCTCACTTGCCATCCACTGGAACTCTGGGGCATGCTGTTCTTTTAATTCTTCACTGCACTGAAGGAAAATACTGTTTCATGTCAACATTTCCCAAACACCATTAATTAGCAGAAGATTCCCCAATGATGTTATTAGACTGGGAAAATTGGTACGGAGACAAGCTGGCTGCCTGGAAAGTGTATTTTCACAGCTAGATCATGTCAAGCCCTGCTCATTTGAGAGCGTAATCTCATTAGATTGTGACATGTGGCCGAGTGCTGGGTGGTGAGGCCTTCTCGGATACGAGCTGCCATTGGAATGTGTGTGTAGAAGGCCTTGTTAGAGCAACGCTAGTTAAGCCCCTCGCCTTCAAGCTTGTCTTTTTAACAGCAGCCCACCCCAGCACCAACACTCATTTCCTCTCCTGCTCTAATCCCAATGGAACAGCACCTGCTCCGCTAACCATTCAGTCCACACTCCAAATGCCCTTTGTATACCACAAGTATAATCTCCAGCAGCAAAGAATGAGACAACAAAGTCTAAAAGTAATGTTTAAGTACTTAAAGGGGAACTATCGCAAAAATGAAAATTTAATATTAGCTTCATCATACTGAAATTAGAAACTTTCTAAATACAAACAATTAAATATTCTGCACCAATTCTGAAATAATCATGTTCATATTCACTATCCCTCTCTCAGCATCTGTTTTTCTTTATTTTCTCTTCATGCAGAAGTTATGTGTCAGATATTCATTGACAGTTTGATCCAATATATCATATAGGGGGGCTCCTTTTACCTAGAAGATGTATTAAGCTGGCCATGTATTAAGCTGCCCATCTCCCGACCCGCCACTAACCATTCAGATCAAAGTCTTACCAGTCAGATTAGTTAAAGAACAGATCAGCAATGTTCTGCCCCTGACAGCAATCGTACGATATCTATGTCCAACCAAAGCTAGTGACAGTCTCCCACTGAAAATCGTATGATCGGCAATACACGCAGAGATATTATCGGCAGCCGACAGAAATTTTCTAACCTGTCTGATCGACCAAACGACCGATCTCCGCCGGACGAAAAATGTCGGGACTCTCCACAAACGGTCCGAAAATTGTACGAATCCTCGATTCGTACGATCAGATCTTTGCGTCTATGGCCAGCTTTAGAGCTCACTCTATTAAAATCACCAGACATCATGTCTCTCTACATGCAGGATTTGTGCAAAAGACAGTTATTTTGTTTTTACTGGAATCAGTTCTTTGAATGAGCTCTAATACATCTGCTAGGAAAGGAGCCCCCCTATAAGATATATTGGATCTAACTGTCAATGAATATCTGACACCCAACTGCTGCATGAAGACAGAATGAAGAGAAACAGATGCTGAGGGAGGGATAGTGAACATAAACTTTATTATTTCAGAAATGATGCAGAATATTTAACTGATTGTATTTAGAAAGTTTTTTATTTCAGTATGACGAAGCTTATATAAAATTTTCATTTTCGCAATAGTTCCCCTTTAATATAGTACAGTACAATTTTGGGCAGGGGCATTTGGCCTGTTGCTGCCATCAAGCAGAAAACAGCGGCAGACAAAATATCCCTGTTGACCTGTCACCGCTCCCAATACCACTGAATGCAAAGCTCTCTGTATGGCACACACTGAGTGGTGACGGGCAAAATGTTTTGGTGCTGAGTTTCTCCTGTCAGCACTCCATGTCCAATAGGAACTTTAAATGTAATGGTATTAGGTGTCAGGGGCGGTTTGATCAGCGCTGTTCTCCACTGGCAGCCAGCTGCCGTCAAAACATTACCCTTACTATTAAATGCTATTAGACTTTACTACAATAAACCAGATCCTAGTATCCTAAATGAACCCGAATACTCACAGTCACGTTCTAATGCTCGATTTGGCAAACATAAAAAAACCTATTGTGCAAATGGAGCCCGAAAAGATTCATAGGAGGCATCTGACATTACAGTGATCAGATAAAGATGACTATGTATGTATCACAGTAATGTTCTAAAATAACGATAGTTTCAGTAGTTCATTCCAACGAAAAATGATGCAATATTACTTGCTGTGTACTGGATGTATATTAATTCTAGCAATGTTAATTATAAGACATCGTTGCTACCAGGTTTTCTGTCTGTGTGAGGGGGTTCCACAAGCACAGCTGTTAGAGAGGGTATCCTGCAACAACCTCCTATAGAAAAATATTGACTAAATATTCATTCCCCCCACTCGGTGCCAGTGACCCTTTAACACTTCTGAGCACAATGGAGCAGCTGCATCAATACAAGTGGCCCCAGAACTGTGAGACACAGCTGAGGAGCTATCAGGTTAACCAAGCTGCAAATATTGACCCGCTCTCCTTCAGGGTAGAGACAAACGGTCAGATTCGGGGAGATTAGTCGCCCGGCGACTGTAAATGTAAATCGCCGGCGGGATGGCACTCGGAACGCTTCGTTTTCCCAAGTCGCCCGAAGTTTCCTCGTGAGGCAACTTCGAAGCGATCCAAGTGCCATCCCGCTGGCGATTTACATTCTAGCCGGTGGGAAGGCAGTTCAGGGAGATTAGTCTCCAGAAGAAGAAGCTATTTGTTGCTAATCTCCCAAAATAGCAACGTGTGTCTCTGCCGTTACAGTTACAATGTATTCAGGGACATGATTTGCTAGTAGGAATAACATTCACTCTGAGTTACACTCATCACTTTCCCCCCCTGAGCATAAAAGGGCACATCATTCTGCGGCACAGCCCAGGTACAAAGGTCCTGATAGTAATCAATAACATTGCCCCACCCTTATCATCTTATGCTGTAAAACAGTAAATGATAGGTTCTGTCTCACTGCTCGATTGCAAGCCCAAGGGCCATCCTTAGCCAGTCCAAAGACCCACAGCCTTTACATTGGAAATTACACCCAAAGGGGAAGCTTGCATAAGGCCAAAGTGTATTTGCAGAAGGAAGGGGATGTTCCCATTTGCAAACCATAGTTCATGTTCAGCTAAACGGGTCTGATCAATATCCAAATTACTCTGCATGGATAATAACAGGGGTACATAATGGCCACTCAAAAATGAATGGGCGGGTGGAGGGATTAGAGCATTTTGCCCCCCTCCCACAGAGCTAAAAACCACCTGGGCAATAAAATGCATGTCACCTTGAAAGGAGGCAAATCGTTTTTCACAGCCTGCTGAAAGTCAGTCTCATGTATGCCCAGCACATATGTAAGTACTTAGCTAAACACAGGAGATCCCTTATCTACATTATTTGCATTTATACATGACTGGGAGCAGCCACATTACTTGTGTTTAATTAGGCATTATCCATTATTGCTAGATCTGCTACTAAGATTACTTTAGTTGAAGCATGTAATATGGCAGCTCCCACCTGATTACAGAAATGGAAATGAGTTCATACTGTATTAAGATAGATGCGGTTGCCAAGTTACTGGCCCTAGCAACCAGGCAACTGACTGAATGTCCTGGAGATGTAGAAGTAAGACGGTGCTTTGATTTAAAATCACCGGCAGCTGAAATGGAGCAAAATAAGAAGACTGCAATGTGTCCAGTGTGTATAGCGAGTTAGAAGTTTAAGTACCTACCTGCAATGCCTTGTAGAAGTCCGCACACATTAAAAATGCTTTTCTTCATCACACTTTGTACGCACATAGTAAAGACGGACACAAATGCCACAATGCACAGGATGGAGATTCCCACTGCTAAAAAGATGGCAGTCGCCTGCCAGAACCCACTGGCAATCTCATTGAAATGCTCTGCATAGGGACCGCACAAGGTGTCCTTCCTAAAATATGGCACTTGGGGCACTTTGATGCAACGTCCATAGATGCCCAGGGTTGGCCGGTAAGGTTCCTGCTGGCCGCCTGTCCTAATGTCGCCGTCTGTGCTTTTGGCCTTGCCGATCAACCAATCGGCACTCATGAACGCAATCAACTCTCCGAAGGCCACCACAATACTGAGTATTGTCCATAGCATTGAGCGGCAGGTTACAATGACATGACACATGGTGAATGCCACAAAGCCCTGCCAAATTGGGAGGTGAAGCTGAGGTATAAAGTAGAACCAGATGGGCTGTTTGAGTGGGAACCGAATCTCCTGATAAAGTCAGAGGGAAGAAAGAGTTTCTGGGATCCAGAGAGTGATTTGAACTGGAAGAAACAGCTTTGCTGGTCTCCGTCTCAGCCTGCTCTGTACTTCTGTACTAACACTCATACTGAAACATGATGCTACAGGGAGTCAGGGAGTTCCCAGGAGCTGCCCACATGGCTGACATCACAGACCTGCAGGGGAACAAGAGAGAGTGAGATGGTTAAAGGTGCTGACAGGACATAATCCACCTTCCTTATCAATGCCACTATCTTTTACAGAGACCCCTATCAGGGGCCAGAGAAATTTTCCACATCTCACCTCCCAGCAGCAACGAGGCACAGGGAATCCTACTCTGGCTATTGTCCTGCCCTGTCAGCCTAAGTATATGAAGGAGGGACTGCCTCCAGCTACACGGCTGCTCCCAGGGTGCCGACACAGTTAAGCAAGGGCTGTTTCAGCAGCTGGAAAGCCAGGTTAGGACAGGTTAGAGACCCTCAACTGACAGTTGCTCAGAGACAAACACGGTCATTTAACGGTGCTTATAACCAGGTGGGCTGTTCTGGCAGAGACACCCTGATCTGACGTTTGAAATTGGCGAAATGACACACTGAGATCACTCGTCTGCCTGAATAACAATCTGATCCGCCTGCCACACACAGCTAATTAACCCACTTGATAGGAAACTCAGGGTAACACTGCAGCCGGTGAGGTGACAGACAGTCACAGTGCCACAGGCTAATAACTTCCTGTTATTGTGAATAGTCGCCCAAGCCACTTATCACAATTCCGCACTCGCTTCCTTGCACCGATCAGCACAGTTTGGGTAGAGCAGCAGCTCGTGCACTGGGGGCTATGACTCCCTACATGATCAAGTTTGTCTGATTTAATCCCATCTTCTACCCACTTTATAACTAAAAGTCAAGGCATTGTGAGAAAACATTTGCTTACCACTACAGAAAAAAACACAATATTTATATATATATATATATATATATATATATATATATATATATATATATATATATATATATATATATATATATTTATATATATATTTATTTATTTATTTATTTATTTTTTTCTGGGCCATATATAACTCCTGCCTCAATTTATATCAAAAAAGATTTTCTTCTGAAAAGTATATTATACATTTGCTAAAACACATTCTACTGACTGATTTCAGTTGTATTTATCATTGTGCTAGGTGCAGGATGGCGTAACTATAGTGAAAGCAGACCCTGTGGATGCAGGAGGGCCCAGGAGTGTAGGGGGCCCAGTGAGGCAATTTTAAGTAGGGATGCACCGAATCCACTTTTTTGGATTCGGCCGAACCCCCGTATCCTTTGCGAAAGATTCGGCCGAATACCGAACCAAATCCTAATTTGCATATGCAAATTAGGGGTGGGAAGGGGAAAATATTTTTTACTTCCTTGTTTTGTGACAAAAAGTCATGTGATTTCCCTCCCCGCCCCTAATTTGCATATGCTAATTAGGATTCTGATTCAGTCCGGACAGGCAGAAGGATTCGGATGAATCCGAATCCTGCTGAAAAAGGCACAATCCTGGCCGAACTGAATCCTGGATTCGGGGGAATCCCTAATTTTAAGATATCTTTGTAAAATAGGCCAATTTATCAATATTTTGTGGATCCAGCAGATTAGAATAAACACAATTCTACACAGATAAATAAGGCTCTCCTGGGCAGATGCTGGCAAACACTGAAGCACTGAATAATGGCAAAATCATAAAATAAATAATGATTTGGGATTTTAAACAATGAGCAAGGTCGTTTTAAGAGCTGGGAAAGCATGGGTCATTCCATTTTGAAACAGTTCTAACAATGTATTCCTATTTGCATAGAGACTGTGCTTGAACCAGTCATGTGACTGTACCTACTTCCTTCCTGTCCTACACAGGCTACTAACTGCAAACCACCACTTTTGCATAAGTACTTATTGCGCGCAGCCCAATTTCTATCTGGCTGATCCGATCGGATCAGAATGGAGGCAATATAGGCGGTCGCGGGACCGCACCAATGATTCGGCCACGATCGGACGAGATTTTTTACCCTGCCTGATCAACATCTGGCTGACTTTAGGCTAGATATTGGTCTGGGACGCCCCTCAAATGGCCCCACACATGGGCCAATAAACTGCCAACTCGGTCTGTAGCAGCTTTTATCGGCCAGTGTATGGGGGCCTTTCAGCTGAAGGCACTAGGGGCCTCATTTATGAATACATGAATACCAATACTCAGTTCTTGGTGTGGTTAAATTCTTTCCATTTCATTTTATGAATAAAACCAGTAAAAGTAGATATCTGAAGCGCACACAGGAACAAAGGTCGCACTGACTTTACAGGGTGGAAACTTAAGAAGAGATAAGAGTTTCACTTCACACTTCTAATCATGTGGATACAACAGCCCGGAAATCAATGGATCAATGATGCAGAACCCTCCAGAACAAATAAAGAAAAAAAAAAAAAACAGGCTAAACAAAGCACACAATAATAAAACTACACAAGCAACCCTGTATAGTATCTGGAAGATAACAAAGGAACAACTCCCAGCACGCCTGTTATTTACAGTGTCCTGCAAGATTATCCACCCAAGTCCCTCATTTTATCGGATAACAAAACCAGCACTGAAATTTTAATCTCAGATATTTTAATGTCAAATCATAAAAACTTAAAATGATTTATATTTGATTGGGACAGTATTTTTCTTCTGAAATATCAACTGAAATTATGTTTAATTAAGTATTTTACTTCTGTAATGTAATATTCAGTAGGCTCCCCTTTTTGTAGCAATAAGTAAGCAGAGGAAAGTAGGTAAAGGTATGAGACAGGTATGAATGCTCAATAAGGGATCTTTCCATAATTTGGATCTCCATACCTTAAGCCTACTTAAAAATTTACCAGGCAGATTTGTTTTACACATTCAACAATGTAGGCAAGGGTTAACAATGCCTTCTATGGGAGGATGACACACAAGAAGCCACAGGCATTGTCTGGAGTTTGCCACAAACATGAGCATAAACCAGCTGTGTTGTGGGAAAATTGCTAAAGATGTGTGGTGTCAATCTAACACTGCCCTTGCCTCAAAAACACCAAACCTACAGAGAAGTATGGGGGTGGCATGATGCTGTGGGTCTGCTTTCCATCAGCAGGGGCTGGGCATCTTGTTAAAACAAAAAGAAGAATAATGAGTGGTTCACAAAACAGGGAAATATTGCAAAATAACACATTTCACTATTAAAACAGAAGTTGGTGTGTCCATCTTTTAGCAGGATAATGATCCAATGCCCAAAGCAAAGTAGCACTGGAGTGAATCAAGAACAATAATAAAAATAATAAGGTTGATATCCTTCAGTGGCCCAATCAAAGCCCAGATCCCAATCCAATTGAGATTGCACTGAAGTGAAGTGGAGTCATTCCACTGATAGATGTTCTGATGAATGGATATTGCTATAAGAGCTGATGCAGCCTTTTCCAGGTGTCATGGAGGCAGCAATATGTAATAACTATGCACAGAGGCTCCTTACAAAGAATTGGTGCTTCTTATTAAGGTGGCCATACACGGGCAGATAAAGCTGCCGATATCGGTCGTTTGGACCGATTTGACAGCTTATCTGCCCGTGTATGGGGGCTTCCGACGGGTCTTCCCGATCGATATCTGGCCACGATATCGATCGGGAAGGTCGGAGCCCCTTGGCGCATCGTAATTTGATCGTTCGGCCATACGGCCGAACATTCGAATTACCCCCGATATAGCCATGCATTTAGTGGCATATCGGGGAAAGATCCGCTCGTTTGGCGATGTCGCCAAACGAGCGGATCTTTGAGTCTATGGCCACCTTTATGCACAAAATACACACAGATGCTAAGCTGAGATTTCATCATTAGGCTATAGGCACACAGGCTGAAGGCTCCGGATGTTGTCAGCCTGCGTATTTTTGAGATAGATTTGGTTAGCTCTGCTCTGCCTCCCAACTATCCGTTTTTTCGCAGGACAATCCCGATTTTGACAACCTGCAGTCCCGGATTGTTACTGAAATGTCCCAACTTTCTCTTTGATCTCCTGCACAGAACGGCCAGAAAAAGATACAATGTTTCTAAAACTTAATTGGCTTTTGGCAGAGAGCCCAGAACATGTGGCAGGTGCACTTACAGTAGATACTTTTGTAACAATTTTAAGCAATTGTAACAATATAAGATAAGCCGGTCTCTTGGTGAAACTGTGACTTGCAGCTTAAAGGGCAATTCACTTTCATTATCAAAACTGTGAAAACACATACAGTAAAAACCACAGATATGTTTTCAAACTTTCAAAACCTGCCAAATTTTGTAAAGCACGGCAAATTTTTTTGTCCCTCTTTCTATTTTCAAAATGTTGGGAGGTATGTGTGACTACTAAGGGCTTCAAATCAGCTGGGGAAGAGCCATACATGTAGATTCTTGAGTGGCAGATTGGGTCAAATAAGGGGGGGGGATAGTAAACCAATTAGATGTCTCATTCCATGTGAACTTTGGGCCTGCATAAAGGTGGCCATACATGGGCAGATAAAAGCTGCCGACAAAACAAGTAGGCAGCTTATTGGCCAGAGTATGGGGTCCTCCGACTGACATACTGGCAAAAATCAGTCAGATGTTGATCCGGCAGTCCTATCAGATAGAGGACCGAATCGGTCCATTGATGCAGTCCTCCCTCGACCACCTGCATTCCTGGCGTTGTGATCTGACCGGATAAGTTCAGTATCACCTACTCAGGGTGGGCATATCGGAGCAAGATCCACTCGTTTGGTGACAAGCAGATCTGCCCTTCTATGATGTAACAAATTGGTACCCCAGTGTCTCTACCTTTCTTTGTCCTGCTGCTTTCTATACCTACATGTATTGTATACCATTGAAATGATCTTATAATTGAGAACGGCCTCAATGTGTGACTGCACAAACATTTGGCACTCAGTCTTTTAAATATTTTCATTTACCCTAACGCTGTTCACATGAATGTTAAAGTATTTTTACAGTTCTGAACTCTGTTTATTTCACTTGTCAGCTGAGAAGTATTGTTCTAATAACCCTTAATCCATTAAACTAATTTTTGTCCTGTAATTTGCCAAAGAAAATATGAAGTCGAAAATGCCTCGATGTGCAAAGCACTCCCACACACACAGCCTGCACCGAGGCACAGCAGACTCATGCCCCCTTCTGCCTCCCCTGAGGAGAGATAACTTAAATTTCCCATCATCCTCTATCATCCAACTATTAGGCACGGACCCTCGGAATGCTGCTGCATATATAGCCTTTTTCCTATACCTCCAGTGCCTACTTTATTTAAATAATGGATGGCAGCAGTCGCTGATTGTGCCGTTCATGTTAAAGACAGATGTCATAGGGTGGTATTGGGCATTTCTATCGTAGACACATACAAGAGTCCTCTGCACTCAACCCATTATCAATATATTTAAGACAGCGACATTTTGTGCATACTGCTACTAAAAAATGCCTTACCCTTTAAACAGCAATAGAATTCTTAATGAATCAGATGAAAATTAAGCGTAGGACTGGCCAGATATGGGATGACTTTGACGTAGTTGGCCAGCTTAAATATATTGCAATATATGGACAAACAATCCCTGTTTCGTTTAAAGGGTAAGGCATTTTTTAGTAGCAGTATGCACAAAATGTCGCTGTCTTAAATATATTGATAATGGGTTGAGTGCAGAGGACTCTTGTATGTGTCTATATGTATTTTGTGGTCACAGCCTCATTGCACCCCCGCCTAATGTTTTTAAAAAATAGTGGTGAGCACAACTTTCCCTTGTTTGTTATAGTTATACAAGAGCAGTGACCAGCTCTATGTTGTAGCTCCCACCCTTCCCAGCTATAGTCAGGTGATCCCACTGGTGTCTAATAAAAGGGCAGCCAAGTATGGAGGTTTACTTTGAAAGCAGCAAGAAAGTTGCAGGTAAAACCTAGTCCCTTTGTAAAATGTATAATGAAGCAATAGAATTCTTAATGAATCAGATGAAAATTAAGCGTAGGACTGGCCAGATATGGGATGACTTTGACGTAGTTGGCCAGCTTAAATATATTGCAATATATGGACAAACAATCCCTGTTTTGTTTAAAGGGTAAGGCATTTTTTAGTAGCAGTATGCACAAAATGTCGCTGTCTTAAATATATTGATAATGGGTTGAGTGCAGAGGACTCTTGTATGTGTCTATATGTATTTTGTGGTCACAGCCTCATTGCACCCCCGCCTAATGTTTTTAAAAAATAGTGGTGAGCACAACTTTCCCTTGTTTGCATTTCTATCGTACCCTGCAAGGTAGTTTTCTGCAGGGGAACCAGCCACCATCATCATCCTCTAGCTTCCATCTAGAAATGTGCACTCTGACCCGCCGCACCACTTTATATACCAGCACTCGACCATTCACTGATATCAGAGGGGGCAAGGTGAGCAAATCTATATAAATAAGCACCACCCAGGGAATAGTAGGGCTGGTACAAAAGGTTGGTCAACATTTCCTTGTCTTTTAAATAGAAGAACTTGCCACAGGTGGGTAGGGGGAATTCTGACCATTTTCCCAGAGAGGACCAATGCATTTGATATACACAACATATTCAGGATAAATCTTAAAATGCACACTGAAATAGCCCCCAAGCTGTAGCGGATGGACAATACATCTCTTTTTTAGAGAATAGAATTATTTATCTTATAGTCATAAAGGAATAAATGGTTCATTTGTGTGTTCTTTTAGCAAAGTTGTTTGACAGCTGGACATTCCAAATACCAAAATCCTGACTGATGATGGAATCTGTTTGTTAGACCAGGGTAATTAGTGATTCACACTCATGAGTGAGCCAGCTGCAGCTGGATAAATGTAGCGAAGTTAGGTGAGTCAGAAATGAGATCACTAAGCTCCAATTATAATCGATGACATCACTAAGTACCATTTATAAGGATATAATTTACAGGATATCCATGGCTCTCATGTATTATAACAAATCGCTCCGAGTGCCATCCCGCCGGCGATTTAGATTCTAGCAGGCAGGAAGGCAGTTCGGGGAGATTAGTTGCACGAAGAAGAGGCGATTTGTCACCGGGCGACTAAATCTCTCTGAATCTTCGCATGTGTCTCTGCCCTTAGATGTTGATGAATTAAGGGATTAACAGTATTCTCACACTGGAAGAAGACACAGGTTTACAATGTGTGATTTACCTTTCAGTTAATAATTGACAATGCCCTCAACATCTGGGAACTTGTACTGTTGCCTATTCCAGGACTATAGAAGGTTACCCTCTAACCAAGCCTGCATCATTCCCTTTTAATGAAGGCGTAAGTGTGGAATCATGCTAATCTTGAAAACACAAGAACTAATATGGGAATGGCTCAACGCTTCTATCAGAGAGGGGCCACCAACGTACTTACCCTCTGCTGACCTGTGTTTGCGTCTGGTCCAAGAGACCAGGAATGGCTGCAGATGACAGAACATCAATGTCACTATTTATGGCTCTGCCCCAAGATGAGACTCTCCCTGCACTTGTTCATTCATGGTGGCAATGTCTTTCTCAGTTTGCTGTCACAGTTGTTCCTAAAAAGCAGCTGCACTTTCTCAAGGAGATTATTTTTCCCTCTAATCAGATTGTTTTAGGAGTCTTAGGTTCCACAACAAAGACAAACTGATCCTATCTGACATGCTTGAAGGTTTAGTTTATCTGCCACAGGATCCATTTGGACATATTTTTACTTAGAGGTGCTCTGTTTTTTTTTGTTTTTTTTTGCTTACTGGGGATATGGTGGAGAAGAGCTACACGTGAGGCTGTGGAGTGATAGTGCACCCTGCCTATGATAAAAAGACAACACATGCACTAAATTAACATAAAATATTTTTTTTATCCCAGCCTTTTCCTTGTAATTCTTACTTTGTACAATATCATGCTACAGCAGTCCCAGAGCCACCTCATCATACAAATATATACAGTAGAAACACTCATGCAGAGGGCATGTGTTTCTTCTCCAGAACTGCTCCTGTGGCCATAAAAAATTAGGCTGATACTTCTAATTTGGTGGTTGGTCTATGCCCATTTTGGGGTTACATGTAAAGGTGGTAGATTCTTATAATTTCAGTTTCAAACTGGATGATGGGAAGAGTCTAACTCACTATCTGGATTTGGACTTATGATGTGCAAGTCAGGAAAAACTCAACGCGTACCCAAACCTAACCCGCAAAAACTTAACCCAAGCACAACCCTAGCGCATAAAATATTGCAATTTTAGGACCCACACCCAAATTTTCCTACTTCATAAGTTTCTTCTGCATGCGCCTCTGCTTCCAAGAGAAGGAATCTTCAGTAGTCTACTTCCCCAGTTTAACCCGCACCTAACCAGAAACAGCAATGGTCACCGAAATTGCAACCCCAACCGGAGTCCTGCTGGTTTCCAGTCAACCCTCACATCACTAATCTGGATATCTATAATAAACCTATCAAAGAACAAGGGACTGCTTTGCTTGCGTTTACTAAATTCCCCTTGTTATGGAAAGCGCCAAAAGCTACGCTTTTGTTTCTTCTCACCCTGGGGAAAGTATCTGTTCTCTTTCACATACAGAAGTGTGGGAAACAAGAATATAAGAGATGTGTTCCCATTGTAACTCTGCATAAATGCATTTGTTCCTGTCTTGTTTGTTTTGCTTCTTCCAGAATTCCACCCCTTTGCCTCAAATGCACCACAATAGCTGTCGCTTTGTTCCAAAATAAGGCATAATGAATGTCAGTGTATTGTAATGTCTCTGTGCAGTGGCACGCTCATCTGTTATACTGTACATGTGGAACTGATCATATACTGATGAAATAATAATAATAATGCTATAGTAGAACGCTGTATGGATTTCCCCAAAGGGGTGAGGGCCATAAAAATATCTAGAAGCATCACATCTGCCCCCCTGGGCCTTTAGGGTTAAAAGCAGACAAATTAAAATAATTAGTGAATTTGCCACATTGTATTCCAAGAATTACTGCACATATATGCGTGTGTTCGCAATTTACATTCACATGTACCTAAACATTTTTAGATGTTCAGAATACTGAAGATGTTATTACACAGGTTTAAGCAAACTTATGTTTTATCCCTCCCTGTTGCTCTCTGAACATATTAATGCACAACTGTTTAGGATGCAACGGGAGAGAAGATAAGAGCAATTCAGATCTGAATGTTACTGCCCCTTTAAAATGCCAGATTATATGTGAATTTCCAAGTGGGGATTTCAACAGCTGTCAGGTCAGTTTTTGCTTGCATTCATCACATTCTTAATTACCCACTGACATATCTTCCCCCAACTGCTGAAATATATAAATCATATTTACACACACGTATAAGTATCATTGTTTCCTGGTAAAACGGAAAAAAGGGACCTTAGAGGATCATTCACCCTAGAAGCAAATTTTAGCAATAATGGCCACATGAGTGTTTGGATGAACTACTTAAAAACTGCTCTGAAGAAGAGTCAAGTGAATATGGGGGGGGGGCAGTGACACTTTTTTTGGGGGGGGGCACTCAAGGGATCAAATATTTTCCTACTAACTGTACATAGCATAGAATTAAATAATATACCAGCAATAGAGAACTATTAATGTTGGCCCTTATGGGATGTAACCACTATATACAACTCTGCAGACCCATATAAAAGCACTTGGCTTTTATATTATTAGTGGTTAGGTGGTGGATGAAATTTTTTTACTTAAAGGGCATGTATTATGTTATCAGTTAAAAGGGGTTCATTTTGAGTTAACTTTTGGACAGGTATGGGATCTGTTACCCAGAAACCGGTTACCCAGAAAGTTACAAATTACCCATAGAATACAATTTATTCAAATAATCCAAATTTTTAAAAAGGATTTCCTTTTTCTCTGTAATGCTAAAAACAATACCTTGTACTTGATCCCATCTAAGATATAACAAATTCTTGTTGGAAGCAAAGCCAGTCTATTGGGTTTATTTTGTGTTTTCATGATTTTCTAGTACATTACGGTATAAAGATACAAAACCCCAGGTACCAAGCATTCTGGATAACATGTCCCATACCTGTATGATGTAGAGCAGTGATCCCCACCAGTAGCTCGTGAGCAACATGTTGCTCTCCAATTCTTAGGATGTTGCTTCCAGTGGCCTCAAAGCAGGTGATATTTTTGAATTCCAGGCTTGGAGGCAAGTTTTGCCAAACAGAGCCTTCCTGTAGGCTGCCAGTCCATATAAGGTCTACCAAATAGCCAATCACAGCCCTTATTTGAAATCCCCAGGGACTTTTTCATGCTTGTGTTGCTCTCCAATTCTCTTTTTACATTTAAATGTGACTCACGAGTAAAAAAGGTTGGGGACCCCTGATGTAGAGAGTGATATTCTGAGACAATTTGCAATTGATTTTCATTTTTTATTATTTGTGGGTTTTTGGGTTATTAAGCTTTTTATTCAGCAGCTTTACAGTTTGCAATTTCAGCCATCTGGTTGCTAGGGTCCAAATTAGCCTGGGAACAATGCACTGATTTCAATAAAATACTGCAATATAATTAGGGGAGGCTCTGAATAGAAATAGGAGTATTAAAAAGTAGTAATAACAATACATTTGTAGACTTACAGAGCATTTGTTTTTTTGATGGGGTCAGTGATCCCCATTTGAAAGCTGGAAAGAGTCAGAAGAAGAAGGCAAATAATTCAAAAACTATAATAAAAAAATAAATGAAAATCAATTGAAAAGTTGCTTAGGTCATACTATATCATACCATAAGATAACTTAAAGGTGAACCATCCCTTTAATAGAGCCTGCACCCTGGTTGGTTAAAACAATAATATTTTGTAAAGACACTGCCCCGCTCGCAACCACCTTGTTGGGGAAGCCACAGCTTGTGATTCTGAATAACTCAAGTGCTGGGGGTGCCCAAAGGGATGATCATTCACCACTACAGCCAGCCTCTCATGAATACAGAGCTGCCGAATGCCTTAGCACTATCCAGAAGGGTATGTACATCAAACAGACACATTGTATACAAATGCTGAAAGCTAAAAGAGGGCCCTGCTCATTAGAGCTTACAATCTAAAAACACACTGCAGTATAAGGTCACACTGGGCATTTTGGGGAGACTAATCGCCTCGTCTTTGCGGTGACCAATCTTCCCAAGCGCCTTCCCTCACTCTGTGCTAGCTAAAATGAAAAATCGCCGGCGCTAATCACATGCGCCAATTCGTTTTCCAAAGTCGTAAGTTTCCTCGTGAGGCAACTTCAGGCGACTTCCCAAAACGAATCGCTGCGTGTGATTAGTGCCGGCGATTTTTCATTTTAGCTAGCGCAGAGTGAGGGAAGGCATTTGGGGAGTTTGGTCGGCGCAAAGACGAGGCGAATAGTCGCCAGGCGACCAAATCTCCCCAAAACGCCCAGTGTGACCTTACCCCTTATGCTGCTTACTCAAGCAAAACTGAATTGATGGTGCCATCGGTACTCAGTGTATAAAGCTTTCACCTCTTTGTTTCCTGTCCCTGTAATTGCTTAGAACTCTTATCTCATGGCTGTCTCTCAATAAAATGTTGCTGACAATTACCCAGTCATTTTATGTCCAACCTTAGATCAACTCTCCCCAGATCAGCTGTGCCAAATCAGAGCTCATTTGGAGGAGATTATGGATCCTCGTGCAATAAAGCATTTGCTGAGCAGCAGTCTGTGGGAAACACCACTCACAGCAACGGCAGAAGATTTACTGTACAAATCCCAATGAGGAACATTATGAGTCAGGAGACACAGTAAACAGACCCTTTTAATCTCCCTCACAATGGTAAGTGTGTGGGGAAGAGAAGGCACGACAGCTCCGAGGAAAAGGCTTCGGTGCGTGAGGTCATTTAGTTGCTTTGGCACAACATGCAAATTTGATGTGATCTCATTAAAACTTGTTCTTAGACAAAACAAGGCTGGACACTCATTTTTAATCCGCCACATGCTTTGCCTGGATTTGACTGACCTCAACTCATTGATATTTGCTAAACATTTAACATTTTAGCCCTATAATTCTTTATCCTAATAGGGCACAGTGGTGTCTTAATATTGAGGATATGTGGGGCCAGCATCATGGCACATCTAGGGCAGATTATTTGTTTTACCACATGCCCGAGTGAGAGATTATATTAAAGGAGTTGTTCACTATTAAATTCACTTTGAGTATGATGTAGAGCAGTGGTCCCCAACCAGTAGCTTGTGAGCAACATGTTGCTCTCAACCCCTTTGGATGTTGCTCCCATTGGCCTCAAACAGAAGCTTATTTTGAATTCCAGGCTTGGAGACAAGTTTTAGTTGCATAAAAACCAGGTGTACTGCCAAACAGAGCCTCAATGTAGGTTGACAATCCACATAGGGGCTACTAAATGGCCAACCACAGCACTTTTTTAGCACCCCAAGAACATTTTTCATGCTAGTGTTGCTCCCTAACTCCTTTTACTTCTGAATGTTGCTCACGGGTTCTAAAGGTTGGGCATCCCTGATGTAGAGAGTAATATTCGGAAACAATTTGCAATTGGTTTTCATTTTATATTTGTGGTTATTTGTGGTTTTTGAGTTTTGAGCTCTCCAGTCTGCAATTTCCGCAATCTGGTTCCTAGGGTCCAAATTACCCTAGCAACCCTATAAAATACTAAAGTTAACAGGAAGACGACCACCCCTTTAAAGTGATATCATAATGAATGAGTACCTTGAGTAGACTACAAGCTACAAAAGTCTTTAAAAGGGCAACCTTTGCGACACTAGCCTCCAGTTGGACTGATATATAGATAGATGATAGATAGATAAATAGAGAGAGAGAGAGAGAGAGAGAGAGAGAGAGAGAGAGAGAAAGAAAGAAAGAAAGAAAGAAAGAAAGAAAGAAAGAAAGAAAGAAAGAAAGAAAGAAAGAAAGAAAGAAAGAAAGAAAGAAAGAAAGAAAGAAAGAAAGAAAGAAAGAAAGAAAGAAAGAAAGATGCATACATACAGGTATGGGACCTTTTATCCAGAAAGCTGAAAACCTTGGGTTTTCCGGATTACAAATCCTACCTTAATTTCGATCTTCATACCTTAAGTCTACTCAAAAATCATATAAACATTAAAGGAAATATTCTGTAAAAGACAAGAATGTGCCAATGCATTACATGTGTAAAATTTGAGCAAAAACTAGTCCTGCCTATCTGTTCCACTTCCTGCTGCCCCCTTTCCCAGGCTGTGCAGGGGAGCCGGCGGCACTCAGCTCACTGTACTGATAGGATAGGAACAGCAGCTAGGCTCACCTGATAAGGAACTGTCTTTTCCTTTGCTTGTGTGACTGCAAGGCTGTGATTGGCTGTCCCCTCCTACTGTGCTTCTGGCAAGGACCGTTAGGACACGCCCACCCCTCATTTAAAACATGTATCAGATATATAGGGAACTCCAATAAAGGGGCCATTTTTGAAGATAATGTTAATATACAGCCAAAAGTAAAACCAGCACCATAAAGTATACATTATTGCCTACAAAACTAGGGGGGTTTCATTTATCCAATATGTCTCCTTTAAAATAACCCCAATAGGCTGGCTTTAATTCCAGTTAGAATTAATTATATCTTAGTTGGGATCAAGTAAAATTTTAACTTATTTGGATAAAATGGAGTCTATGTGAGAAGGCCTTTCTGTAATTTGGAGCTTTCTGGATAACAGGTTTCCTGATAACTGATTCCATACCTGTATATATAAAATGTGAACTGCTATGGATATCCCTAATAATCATTACCATTAAACATCTATGGGTTTACTTCTGGATATAAATACAATACATTTTTAGACAAACCGCGTCCACTTGAGTGTGCAAACCCCACTCACTTATCATTTACATTGAGGGCGGCATTTGAACCAATACTGAGAGGGCAATGAATGACCCAGGGAGACAATGGTGGCATTGTAGGAAAGGAGGGGAAATCTGCTACAGTTAGAGGGGTCAGATGGTGCTGCGGGACCCTACTCTCTGTTCAGCCAAAGAAGGCGTAATTAGAAAGAACACAAAACGAGCAGATGGGATTCATTATACATCCTGGCTCTGTTTCCTCTAGGATTCAAGAAATATTACACGGTGACAAATGCACTTAAACATGTGTCTGGACAACTTGCAGAATGAAGTATCAAACTTATAAAAAAATGATAGTGTCATGTATTTACATAGGATGTTCTGAATCATGCCAGAGAGAGCCTTTTCATTCATTTCCGATCAGAGAGTGTGATAGAGATGAATCAATCTACTCGTTTCCATTGCCATTTCACACAACTACTCTGCCCAAGAACTTTTATCCCTCCAATAAAGGTCATTTGCTGGAGCGGATTTTTTCCTCTCACGTCAGATCTGGAAAGTTCACCAAAGTCTAAAACCCTGGCACAAATCTACTCACATAATAGGGTTAGGCACAGATTGTGGCACTTAAAGGGAAAGATATAGCAGGGAGAGAACATAAGGAATAGCAGTAGGAAGCACACGAAGGGTAAGGGCACTGGCTAGAATCTAAATCTCCGGTGGAATGGCACTTGGAGCGTTTTCCAAAGTCGCCTCATGAAAAACGTCACCATCTAAATGGCAGAGGTCCATTGAACCATTTAAAGACGTTAATTGCCTTCCTGAAATTCGAGTTTTTTTTTTCGGAAGAAAACTCGATTCTTATGAGAAAAGGCGCAGGATACATAGTAGATAACAGATAAAGCCTCATTCTACAGGGCTTATCTGTTAGCTGCTATGTAACCTGCACCTTTTCTAATTTTTTCCAGCTTGAATGGCTGCCCCCATGGCTACACAGCAGCTTTTTTATATAAACTATAGTAGTCTTTCTGGAGCAAACACAGAACTTTTAGGGCAGAGACACACGGTCAGATTCAGGGAGATTAGTCACTCGGCAACAAATCTCCTCTTTTTCTTGGGCAACTAATCTCCCCGAATCTGACTGTGTGTCTCTGCCCTTACCAGTGCAGGGCAGCAGTACATTATATTTTAATTTCTTTCAGCCACTTATTTTTTTTTGTGTTACTGTTCCTTTAAGAGTATAGAAAGCATCTGCCCCGGGACACAGTAGTAGAGGGGAAGGGATTAAACTGTACATAAAAAGGACACGTTAATATGTGTATAATGAATATTACAGTGTATAATAAATACATTACAGTGTATAATAATAACTCTAAAATATTTCAGAATATACATCATCAGGAATCTGAACCTTTCCACTGTTACAGAACTACATCTTCCAAATCCCTCAGCCAACAGAATATTCTGCATTGCCTAACTGATATTGATTGGCAAGTTCTCTCAATGATATTGGAATTTCTTGAAAAAAACCAAGTGCCATTTACAAAGGGCCCACAAGGCATTGCCTATGGGATTTATAGTTGACTCTAAACTGTAGTTTTGCCTCATTAGCTTCTGATTTCTGGGAAAGATGAATAAATAAGATTTTCTTTCATGTTCTTTGACAGACTTTGTTTGCAGAGCTGAAAAGTTCATTCCTTAGCAAACGTGCTTTAAAGGAAAGTACTCTATTACAGTACGTGAGGTTTCAGAAGACAAATATGTCTGTATTATATGGCTGTCAGAGCGATACAAAAAAAAACTTCAGCTTGTCCCTGCAGTGAACCAGCTCCTTTACTAAACGTGTGCAGGTGTTGCCTTCTTTAACCCTTCCCATCCCATGCAGTCTTTCCCATGCCCTAATAGAGCTGCACAAGTGGGGCGTTAGGCGTAGGACACAGAGTCTCACTCGCAGCATCACATAAGAGAATTTCATCTCTGTATCATTTGAGACGTAAAATGAAAAACACATTTTTGCTTAATGAAACTAGAATTTTACACACAATTCTAATATACACTAATTACAAATTGTCAATGGTTTCAAAGTTATTTGTAAATATAGGTATGCCCTATGCCACTCACACTGGGAGCGAGGTCTCATTGAGGGCGGCCATGTTGGGACACAGCCTGCAAATGATACCTGCAGCTTGCTCATTATTAGCTAGGTGGCTCACTCATGAAGTACATGCATGAGACTAAACATGACAGCCTGCACTGGAGCATTTTTGCAGGAAACAAATGTCCACAGAGAGGTGCCCTTTAAAAAAAAAAAAAAACGTGTATCAGAAGCAAGTGGATTAACAGACCTGTAAAGCCTGCAAGTCTGATGGAAGCTCAGAATTGCTCTTAAAAAGTCAATTTCAATAGAAAACCCTAGGAAAGGGACATACGCAAGTCTAGACTGGGGTTCAATATAGGCCCTGGCATTTCAAGTAAACGGAGACCCAAACAGCCCCCACAAGCCCAATAAGTAGCGGCTGTACATGGCATCTTACAGCAACCCCTCTGGCCACAGATTTCCAGTCCTGGCCTGGACAGACGAACAGCACTGCTTTCACACAATTACATTTTCAAAGAAATTTCCAATCGATGAGCATTTTCAATGAACATATATCAAAGTTATTTGGAATTCCAGTTTGTTTCATTGGGGAACATTTTATTTTTGGGTTTACCTCCCCCATAACAATCTAGTCACTGGACAGAGCTATTTGTGCAGATTTATATCTATCTACCTAAATTCTCATATTCTTTTCAGCTTAGTGTTTGTGCTAGACAAACCCTGCACTTGTTATCTATTAAATATGAATGGCGGCTTGGCCATTAGCCCAAGTTAACGGTACATAAGAGCTTACAGGCAATGGAACACAGGGAACTTTCAAGTGTTTTTTCCCTGTAATGGTTAGCACTTCTGAGTGCGGATGACAAAAAGCTTTCTAAATCAATCCCCACCCCCGTTGACTTGTATGGCAATATGTATGAATGCACACGCTCGTTATCCACCTAGCTACTAATTCCCTGTGTGACCAAATGTTTGGAATTGTCTCGTGTGTAACTGCCCTAATTAGCCACTGCCTTTATCCCTTTGAATTTCTCTTATTGAGTTTTTTATGTTTTATGATTATTTAGACCTTTATCACTGCCCTAGCCTCTCCTGTTTTTTGTATATACTGACTTTTCCATATACATCTCTCTTCAATAGCCCAGGGCATGCCAGTGTTTGAGGTCTACCAGCTGTGCTATGGCTTTTACTTGAGGAACCTACTAACCACCTTCCTTATGTTAGACTGCAGCTTACAACTTTAAGCCACCAAAGGCTCCCAAGCTCATCCAGACTTTACAAAATGGTGTGGGGTATTCCAAACACTACTGTAAAGGCCCCATAAACAGGCAGATATAAGCTACCAACAGATTAAGTCGGCAGCTTATTGCGATCAATATCTATCCAAAAGTTGGCCAGACGTCAATCGGCAGGCTTAAAAATTGCGTCAGATCGAGGACTGCATCAGTTTGTTGATGAGGTCCTCGATCCGACCGCTGGTTTTCACCTCATTCTGAGGCCTACGTTGGGCCCACGGTCAGTTCAGCCCCATATCGAACACCTGAAGGTGGCATATCGGGGAGAGACCTCGCCAAACGAGCAGATCTCCATATGGTCAGCTTTATATGTACATTCCTCATTGCAATGTAGGGGACAAGGAGTCCACTTACACCACACAACATCTGCAAGTTGGCCTCCAAGTCTAAAGTCACAATAGTAAAGCCTGTCTAGTTGCCTGGTCACACATAAGATCATGCCCATGTCCATATCCTCCTGGTCGTGACCTGCTAAGCCCTACTCCTTACCTGGACACTGCAAGAGAGGGTTGATAGAAATCGAGCTAGTAAAGTCTTAAGGTGACCATACTAGGGATGCACCGAATCCAGGATTCGGCCTTTTTCAGCAGGATTCGGATTCGCCGAATCCTTCTGTCCAGCCGAACCGAATCCAAATTTGCATATGCAAATTAGGGTCAGAGAAGGAAATTGTGTGACTTTTTGTCACAAAACAAGGAAGTAAAAAATGTTTTCCCCTTCCCACCGCTAATTAGCATAAGCAAATTAGGGTTCGGATTTGGTTCCAAAACCGCATGGCCCTTCCTCAGTGACCACTGAGGAAGGGCCATTGCGGTCCCGAAACTTTTGATCACTGTGAAGTGTCATGAGCACCATGGAATAAAGATTGGGAACCCCCCATTTGCAGCAGACAAGGTATTGGCGTCAATCTTTTTCAAATTGTATATTACTGGCGAGTGGCTAGGCCAGGGCCTCTACCTAATCCTCTTATAGTGTATGGCCAGCTTTACTTATTCTTTAAGTCATCAAACCAATTAGGACTCAGGTGGCACCCAACTAATATCAATAAAAAGTTAGGCAACAGGTAGCTGCACCACTAAACATTTCATTTTCCGTTGATAGTAACAGACAAATGATAAGCACGCCTATCTAGTTTACTGTTAAACCTCTAAAGCTGGCCATAGACGCACAGATCCTATTGTACGAATCGAGGATTAGTACGATTTTCGGATCGTGTGTGGAGAGTGCCGACATCTTTCGTCCGGCGGATCCCGCTGGAGCCCATTGCACATCGTAATCGGATTGTTCGGCCATACGGCCGAACCTTCAGATTACCCCCGATATAGCCATGCTCGTTAATGGCATATCGGGGAAAGATCCGCTCGTTTGGCGATGGCACCAAACTAGCGGATCTTTGCGTCTATGTCCACCTTAAAGAAAATTCCTAATTGTGCCATAGCCCTTTACAGTGTTTATCTTTTTGACCCCTGGCCCTATATCAAGTTCAGCAACTGGAACAGGAACCTGTTTGTTTCCACCAAACTAAATGGTCTTTAAAAATATAAGTGCACAGCACCCACTGAAACCTTCCGTTCCTACATACAGTATATCTTTGGTATGGCTATTTGTACAGTAAGATTGCCAACGGATAATACAAGCGGAAAAGTAATGCCTCCTACACAGCCTCCCACATCCATTCTCAGGAACAAGACATGGAAACATTTACTAACTCAGATATAGTAATTGCTGTTCAATGCAACAGATGTTTTGGAATCACATGAAAAAGGTCCACCCTCATTAGATAAACCTCAAATCCGCTTGTAAAATGAATTACAAAAGGTTCCCATTTAGAGTTATGATGACAAGCTTATTGTTTCATTGTAAGCCAAGGTTAGAAGATCTGTTGGTGCAACTGTGCTTTGACGCTTGTTAAACACCTACATGGGCAGAGAAATTGACACAAGTTATAATAGTTTTACAGCACATTAGTTTAAGGGTGTGGGAGAAAAAAAAATTACAAAAATGTTTTTTTTTTATATAAAAAAAGGTAAGGTAAAATTATTTTGTACAAAATATAACTTTTCATAAATAGAGAAAATATTGGCATGAGAATAAAAAGTAATATTTGCTCAAATTACTACAGGTATGGGATCTGTATTTCTGTAAAGCGGTGGTAAACGTTTAGTATGTTATAGAATGTCTTATTCCTAGCACATTTGAAATTGTCTTTACTTTCCTCTTCTGCTTCAAGTTTTCAAAGAGGGGTCAGTGACCTTAGCACCCCCAATTACTATTGCTCTGTGAGGCTACAATTTTATTGTTATTGATACTTTTTATTACACATCTTTCTGTGCAGTAAATCACAGTCATATTCCAGTCTCTCATTCAAACTGCCTGGTTGCTAGGATAAATAAGAGCCTAGTAACCAGATAACTGCTGAAATTGCAAACTGGAGAGCTGCTGAACTAATATCTAAATAATGGGAAAACCACAAAAAGTAAAAAGTGAAGGCCAACTGCAAATTGTCTTAGAATATCAATGTCTACATCATACTAAAAGTTAATTTGAGAGTGAACTACCCGTTTAAATTGTGTATGATCACTTCCCTTTGCAGAAAATAGGGATCCCTGCTAGCGTGGCACAATAAAAAGGAGACTGGCCATGTATTCAGCCAAGAAACATGGGAGATTGCCATACTTTTAGAAAATAGAGGAAAAGTATTTCTTAGTAAACACACATCTGTAGTTTCATCCTTACTCTCATAAAAGGCACTGAATTGTTGGTTTATGAAGACCCGCAAAGTGGTACGATTTTAGGATCCAATAGGGCAGTCAGGCATTATCAGGTCCTTGTCCACAAGTGTCAGATGGACACGAAACGCGTAAGGCTTGATGATGTTCAATAAAGTATTTTTAATTTTTTAACTTTTGGTCTGACCTGGTATGGTTTTCAGTGTGCCTTACACCCTGTATTTTCGTTGCTCCTTGGCCACATCTTCCTAGTTCAGCCCAACTCTTTCCACCCCCAGAGTGCAGCACAAGGAGTTCAGTCTCTGTTAATATCGGCCCCTGTCTGCCCCTTTCATAAACTTGCAAGAAAGAATGGAGATACTTAAGAAAATTAAAAAAAACAAGAGTAACTATTACTGGAAGGATGAAAACATTTTTTTAAATAAAACAATAACACAAAAACTTCCTTTGAAGAATTAGAGGTTATTGTTTGGTCAAATGAAGAATTAGCATGGGCCATGTGGATTTTTCTTTAGACTTCTGGCATATAGTTTCCTCTCTGTGCTGCTTCAGCAAATTGAAGTGAATAAAGCAGAGATTGAGAAAAATGCCTGGCTGCACAAACACACATCACGAGAACTTTAGTGAGGAGAGCTGGGAGGAAAAAAATGGAAAATGCAGAAGTGGAAAAACTAACTCACATCATCTGATGCATCGTATTGTGCCAAGAAGTCTGTCAAGTTTCTCTATTTCGAAATGTCATTGTCTTTGCCTAAACCAGGACGAACCTTTTAACGTAATAATGTATATTCATTCCACATTGTAATAGCTCATTGCACCAAGGCTAATGCATTTGATGGGCATGAAGTGTACAATAACTTTCATGCTTAGATACATTATATTTATGTTATTACGTTTTTACTAGGGATGCAGCAAATCCACTAGATTTGAATCTAGCAGAATCTTTGAATACTTTGTGAAAGATTTGCCTGAATAACGTACAGAATCCTAATTTGCAAACAAGGATAGCTCTGAGAGATGCATCATTTTTCAGTAAAATTAGATAAACACTGCACTAGTTTTATGATAAATTAGAAACTGGGGACCTTATTTCATTGGAGGCTAAAGATGGTGTTTAATTTAAACTGACAGGAGCAAGCACTACAGCCCAGTTAATAAAGTCAAATAGTTTTCAGGGCTTTTCCAGGAGAGCAAGCCTTCATGCCTCCCACTCATAAATACAGCACTGCCAAATGCCAAATACAGCACTGTATTTATTGGTAGCCGAGCTCCATTTTAGACCTGGGTAGGGTTACCACCTGGGTAGTGTTACCACCTGGGTAGGGTTGCCACCTGGCCAGTATTTTACCGACCTGGCCAGTAAAAGTTATGGTTGATCCCAATGTTATTAATAGGGAAAAAAGATAAATATATAGGAAGGCTGGTATTTTTTCCCAGAAAAGGTGGCAACCCAAGACCTGAGGCAGGGTGCGAAGTGTGAAAAATATCGTGGCTTGCACCATTTTTGGCACCCTGCTCCATGCATGATAAAGAACCCTAAAAGCAGAGGCGATAAAATGTACAAATGCAATGACCAGACAGATGTTTGCTTTCATTCTTTTAATCGACTTTTGATTGGTTGCTATTTGTAACTGCACATGTGTTTATCACCCATGTCTGTAAGCCCTATAGACTAGGGCCTTAATTTACTCACCACCTCCACCAGTGGAAGGATAAGCTGTGAAACAGCTGGGATGCCTAAAGTTGCACTTCCCTGCCCAGGTCACTCTTCTCTTGTTGTCTGGACATTTATTCCAAATAACACTTATGTTTAACAGATATCCAGGGCAGCTCTCAGATGACTTGAAATGTCAGGGTTAATAAGTCTTTTAGCTGGATAACTACAGGCTAAGTGGAGGAATCTTACTAGTCTTGTGCAAAGGCAAATGAAAATATTGCCTGGTCTAAATAGTGGGAAAAACATTTAGAAGAAACATAATCATCGCCACTGGGTAAACAATGTTATCATCCTGCTTTGTTCCTCTTATCTATTCAGTGGAAATAAAAAGTTGTGCAGCATCCCTGGCTCACAGCCTGCAGCCCTCATCAGCCACCCCCTGACTTTCATGCATGAAGCGTGTGTCATCTGTAGTGTCTGCAGCTTGGCGCTCACTACTAACTGCCAGCTTTCCAGCTCTTGGTACCTCTGCCAGCACTGCTGTGGGAAAGTAGTTATGTTATGCAATTAAATGGTCATTTTCTGATGAACAGTCAACACCATGCTGATCTCATCAGATGAACTCAGGAATGACTAGCGGGAACGGGGGGTTACATATAAACTGGCCGGAAGGCTGGACACAAGCCAGAACCTGAGCTCATTAGTTTGGCCTGGATTACCCCAGTGTTACACAAGCAAGAATGGCACATCATCAGGGTGAATAAAAAGGAGCACAGCAATGTTACCACTATGATAGGGCAGGGGAATGATGGCTGCTGGGAAAGGTCACTTCATACCTCAGGGTGCTTTAATATAGAGTCCATTTGAGGAGAATAATGCTAGTTTTTAAAATGTATTTCCTTGCACCTTGTACTTGAGAATAACTAAGTTGCATGAATCCATATTGGTGGCAAAAACATTCTACTGGGTTTATATCATGTTTAAAGGATTTTTACCAGACTTAAAGGAGACCCGTCACCCAAAAAAAAAAAAATATTCCAAATCCTATTTTATCATGTTAGTCAAGCAAAATTTACTTACATTGTATAAATTATTTGAAACTCGTTTCCATTAGTCTGGGAATTCATAATTATAGCAAGTAGGCAGGAGCCATATTGTGGACACTGTTATTAAGACAAGCCTTGTATCATCTCAGAATCTTGTTTGTGCACCTTGTTTGTGGAGGACCTGATGTCCATCCCCATGCACTGGCTACACAATTAAATGGTTAAAAGAACTGGGGGAATGTAGGGAGAGTAGTGACATCTAGGAAGTGCTGAATGGAAAGTGAAAGTAATGATCTGCCTCGCCTCTATGCCTAAGGCATAGAGGAGGGGCAGACAATATTTGATTGACAGCTGAGATTTTTAAATAAGTTTACAACAGCTATGAATGCTTTAATAAAAAAAAGAATTTGGATTTCATGTTTAATTTGAAAAGGACTTTTGTTATACAGCTTTTTATGTCGAGTGGCAGGTCCACTTGGAATTACAAGAATTCCAGACAATAGATCCTATACCTTACAAGGAAATACAAAGGAATTCTAACTTGGAAACAGACCGCAGGTGATTGAGTTAACAAGGTAGAAGCTGCTTGTTTTTCCTCTGCAGATACGTCCCACCGCAACCTTCTCAGAGTGCAAGTAAAATAAGCATACAGGGGGTGAGGGGGGCCCCATCTTTAGTTTAAAGAAACAGTGCAGCAGCCAATATTATTACTTATATATAATAATTAGCCAGTGGGCACTACCTTAGCTAGTACATTCAACATGGAATTGGGCCCAGTAGAAACTGCAAATCAAGACCTTATCAATGCTCAACCTTGACTCTTAACATTGCACACTACGCTCCACTCTTTGATGAATAATATTGGTAACCTTGCCTCCTGTACCACCCTCCCCATGACTGACAGTTTGCCTTGAACACATGCAGACCCAATAAGATAATTAAATGTGAATATACAGTGAGCACTTTAGAAGAGCAGAATCCTGTCACCGTAACGTACCTGTCACATTCCAACAGTGTTCTTTATGCGGCATAAAGGAAAGACGTATCAGGGGTAATGGTCGTCACTGAAAGACAAGGGAACATTATCATTCATACATTTGAGTAAAACAAGTCTAATTCAAATGAATAGTACATTTCACTATTAAATACCGAAACAATTCTTTCCTGTTGGTTTTGCAAAATAAGATTTTCATCAAATGACCTTGTGTGTTCATAAGTTTAGCCAATTACGATAGTCCAATCCGTATCAAAACATTATTAAGCCATGTCATTCATGTATATTAATACATATCATCTATAGAGCTATGTTAATAGAATTGATCTAACCATAAGACAGAGATATGCTTATTGGCAATCTCTGTTGATTCTAGAACATTCCAATACATTATCTTTAAAAAGGTGGCTACACTTTCGTTGCTCCTCACTTCATCATTAAACGAAAACTATACCCCTCAAACAATGTAGGTCTCTATAAAAATATATGGCATAAAACAGCTCATATGTAAAACCCTGCTTCATGTAAATAAACCATTTTCATAATAATATACTTAGTAGTATGTGCCATTGGGTAATCATAAATAGAAACTTGCCATTTAAAAAATAAGGGCCGTCCCCTGGGATCATACAATTCACTGTACTCACAAACATACTAACAAACCATACATGTTAGGTCACATGAGCCAATTAACAGACAGAGTTCTGTCTTTTGCTTTAACACTTCTTCCTGTTACAGTTAAGATGGCCATAGACGCAAAGATCTGACCTCGATTTGTACGATTTTCGGACCATGTGTGGAGAGTCCCAACATTTTTCGTCCGGCGGAGATCGGTCGTTTGGTCGATCGGACAGGTTAAAAGATTTCTGTCGGCTGCCGATAATATCTCTGCATGTATTGCTGATCGTACGATTTTCAGTGGGTCACTGTCACTAGCTTTGTTGGACATAAGACTTTCGTACTATTGCTGTCAGGGGCAGAACATCGGCTGATCTGTTCTTTTCTAATTTATTTGAGATGGGGACGTACGATCGTTTGTCCGATATTGCAGGAAAATCTTTGCGTCTATGTGTTGCTTAAGTGTTCATTTTGGGGGTATAGTTTTCCTTTAATAAATATTTTCATTGCTGTGCACAACTTTATATTTTTGCCATTAACTTGCTAATATTCCGCACATTGCAAAGGTTTAACAATTGTTGCTCAGAAAGGCGAAAGTGTGCTCCGTTGCCTCTGACCCCTATATTTGTTGCACAAATTATTCTTATTTTGGATGACAGCTGTGCCACGTTTCATTCCGAATCAGTAGCCTGATTGTATACAGATTGCTGAAACCAATATGGAATTTGCAAACATCTCATTAAAGAGGTTCAGTTACAGCTGAAGCCTGCAGTCTCAATGGAAAAAAGATTTCCTTTTCTGAAAGAGCCAAAAACCGCACGCAAGGACGCCATCCCATTTATTCTACAGATATGAGCCAGATAAGGCAATGCACAAATGCATTCTCATAATGACTACATGATATACACACATAAATATATATACGAATAACACATACACAATGAATCCTTCTATAGGCATGGGATCCATTATGTAGAAACCCATTATCCAGAAAGCTTCGAATTACAGAAAGCCCAACTCCCATAGACTCTATTTTATTCAAATAATACAAATTTATAATAATGATTCTTTGTAATAATAAAACAGCACCTTGTTCTTGAGCCCAACTAATATATAATTAGTCCTTATTGGAAGCAAAATCAGCCTATTGGGTTTATTGAATCTTTACATGATTTTCTAGTAGACTTAAGGTATGAAGATCCAAATTATGGAAAGATCCATTATCTGGAAAACCCCAGGTCCAGAGTATTCTGGATAACATGTCCCATACCTGTACAGGTATGTGATCTTTATCTTAAAACATCTTTTCCAGAAAGCTCTGAATTACAGAAAGGACATCACCATAGACTGCATTTCACTCAAATAAATTCAATTTTTACAAATTATTTCTCTGCAATAATAAAACAGTAACTTTTACCTTGTACTTGATGCCGAACAATGGTGGCCCCACAATAGCCAAAGGCTCAGTCACACCTGTGATTTGACACTTAGAATTTTGCATCCGAAAAAGAGAAAAAAAATAACTTTATCCTAACACCAAGTACCCATTTCATGGGAAGCAATTATGGGGGCGCACTGTGTAGAGTTGAATATCAGACATTTGTCCTTCACACAAAACCCATCTAGGCCTGATTGACTGCCGGTAGGTTCTCCTTAGAGAAATCAAGGAGGAAGCTGAATTATTAACAGTGAAGTGGGTGATGACGTTGCATTTTTAAAGAGGCTGATGAAAATACAGACACCCTTGAGATTTATTTAAAATATGGTTTTACTTACCACAAACAACATGCCTACTTGTGGCAGCATTTTAGGCCTGACATTACAGTTACTGAATTCAAGACAAGGACATCTAATGCTGAAATGCCGTTTTATCTACACGTCTCTCACGCTGGTTCCAGGATGCGCTTTGGAACACAATTAAGGTGGCCATACACGCACAGATGTCATTGTACCAAACGTGGTTTTGTATGATATTCGGTGCGTGTATGGTGGGAGATGAGGTAACTGATTTCGGCAAAAGCCTTGGATATTGGTCATCTCTCCAAACAGACAGAATGGAAATTCTTTATTTGGCACCTTTGAAGGAGCCTGAACATCAGCGAAACAAAGGGTTTCTGTCATGATTTTTATGGTGTCGTTTTTCTTTCTAAATTACACTGTTTACACTGCAAGTAATTCACTCTACAATATAAAATTTCATTCCTGAACCAGCAAATGTATTTTTTTTAGTTGTAATATTGGTGTGTAGGAGCCATCTCAGGTCATTTTACCTGGTCATGGGCTTTCAGAAAGAGCCAGCACTTTAGGATGGAACTGCTTTCTGGCAGTCTGTTGTTTCTCCTACTCAATGCAACTGGATGTGTCTCAGTGGGACCTGGATTTTACTATTGAGTGCTGTTTGTATATCTACCAGGCAGCTGTTATCTTGTGTTAGAGAGCTGCTATCTGGTTACCTTCCCATTGTTCTGTTGTTAGGCTGCTCGGAGGGAAACAGCGGCGAATTTAGTGGGCGGGCGCCCCGAGGCCATGCGGTCCTGGCACCCGCATACCTGCCTCCAGTGCGAGCGAATATGCGGGCCTGCAAAGGAGTGCTGGGAATCTGTGCTCCCCAGTAAGCAGCTGGGCGGCATTCCGCCCCCATTATTCTGCCGCCCTAGGCCTGGGCCTTTGTGGCCTCGCCTGGTGGGAAAGGGAGGGGGTGATATCAATACAACTTGCAGTACAGCAGTAAAGAGTTTATCAGAGCACAAGTCACATGACTGGGAGAAACTGACAATATGTCTAGCCCCATCTAGCCCCATGTCAAAATTAAATATAAAAAAAAAAATCTGTTTGATCTTTTGAAAAATTGATTTCTGTGCTGAAGTCTGCTAGATTATTTTCCCATGACAGTATCCCTTTAATGCTGAATCGTCAGATAGAGGTTGAATGCTTTTGTTTCTACCTGTATATCTGATGATTCAGCTCAGCGTTAGTAGAGAAAACAAAAGACCGCTGGTCACAGGAAAGATCATAATTGTAATGTGTATGTCCATCTTTACTCTCTCCTCCCTTAGAAAGTTGTATAGGCATTTTCCCCATGGTCGGCAATTAATCATGAAGGAATAATAAACATCTGGACTTACAATTTCCCAAACGCTAGCAACTAGGTTGGATTTGTATCCAATTAAATCATCACCAAGTTCTCATGAAAACATGATAAAACTAGTGTGAAAACATGATAAAACTAGTGTACAGCTTTAACAAGCAACAGAGCCTTTGTTATTGGCAGTACAGGTATGGCATCCATTATCCAGAAACGCATCATTCACAAAGCTCAGAATTATGGAATGGCCACCTCCCATAGATTCCATTTTATCCATTTAATTCATATTTTTACAAAAATTATTTCCTTTTTCTCTGTAATAATAAAACAGTACCTTGTACTTATTCTATAGAAAGTTGCAAAAGACTAGAAAGCAGAAGTCAGCAGACCATATTCCTTTTAATGACAATGCAGTAATACCGTGCGCCAAAGACCAATGGAATATTAGACACGCTCCTATAACACTACACAAACAGACAAGCCATGCACTAGATCATGCAAAAGTGATCTAGTGCATCACTTTTGTTTCCGATTCACATCTCCTCTATAAACAGCAACTTACTGCACTTCATGTTTGACTGCAAACATGGGGAGTTTCATTTAGTTCCTAGTAAATGCCTGTGTGGTGGTGACATACAAGGGTGCCAGATTCATGGCACCTTTAGCTTATGGTGTCTATTTTTGCTATTTCTAAGGGGCCAGCGCTAGACATTTATGTACCTTACTATATAAATCACACGGTGAAAGCAATGGTGCCAGCAATCAGAGGGAATGTGACCAACCACCAGTCAGTGAAGATCCAAGGTAATAACATTCAACACCAAGATGTTAGAATGATGTAATTTGCAATAAAGAAGCTCCAGTCAATTTTGGATCACTCAGATTGAATGGTCGACATGACATAATTCCATGCAGGGCAAACATAAATCCAAAGTGCCTTTGGCTCGGGCAACATAAGCAATTATGTCACTAGTGCTGCTCTATCAGAAGTAGCTAGTTCCACCACATTGGCATGTTGGATAGGGCTGATTTATGAACACAGGTGCTAAACTAAAAAAGCTCAGTTCGAATAGTAACTAAAAAAACAATTAAAAGGTAAACCACATTTAAATTAACTTATAGTATGATGTAGACAATTTGCAATTGGTCTCGATGCCCTGGAGTGTTCAAATCTGCGCTGTGCTTCTGTTTGCAGATAACTGTACAGGTCCAGGGTATCCTATTATTCAACTTCTTCATTCTTCAATGGCTCCAGGGAAGGCATGCATAGTAGAGTGAAACATTGGCTTTTTGCTGAAAGCTCAAATTTTCACTTCCCCTGCACATGCGCACCTGGGACAAGAAGGAAGAAGAAAAGAACATCGCACACAGGCCCCAGGCCTGTTCAGTTTTCTGACCTGGGGGGGTAAACACTTTACACAAACCCCCCTTGGGAATTATAACTTTACAGCCAAACCCTGCAAAAAGTCATATCGAACATAATGCAGATAAAATTAACCATATTAAAGATGGCAATACATGGGCCAATAAAAGTTCCCGAAAGGCAGATTGGGCAGGTTTAAAAATCAAGATGGAACAAGGACTGGATTGATACATTGACATAGTGATCCAATCATTGGGTGCTAGGGCCCATGAATGGATAAGCCCAATATTGCCCACTGAAGGTGGGCTGGTCTGTGACAGATCCGCTCGTTTCACAACCTCTCCAAATGAGCGGATCTGCCCAAGTAATAGGGACTTTAGTTAGTAATCTAAACTGGGACATGGACTGATGTAAATAATGCATGATCTCTGTATAGTGCGGTGGAGTCAGTGTTATAAATAAAAGCAATAATAATAACAACAGTTTTAATTTACAAACCTGGTCAGGGGGTTGACTTCTTGTAAAAGATGCTGGAGCAAGATTATTTGGACTCATGGACAACGTCTAGAGGACACTGCCAGAGACACTCACACAATCTGCATACAATTGACAAAGTCCTACTTACTAGTTGAGTTTCTCTTCATTAACAACACATGACACGCCTGCAATCTTGTAAGTCGGTGGAGACTGTTTAAGAATAATATACAATGGTGGGTTTCCAGGATGAAGCTCATGACTCTGCAAAACCCACATAGCACATAACTAAGTGTGTGAAATGACTTGCACATTTATAGATCATGTGATTCCCTAAATCTTCCTATTTTAATTAGCTACAAATACCTGTTAGATTATTCTAATGATCATTTCTCCCCTGTATACACAATACCGTGCAAAGGAAAATGTTAAAGGCTTGTTTGTGTCTTTTGAAAAAAAAAAAAAACTTTCAGTAACCAAGACACCACAGCCAAACCGAATGCATGAAAACCACAATTATCAATTACGCACAAGTCAGTTTGCCTCCTAATGGCTTCCAGATGGCTATAAAGGAAGTGGTGTTAAAATTCAATTAACCATGAAAGGTAGTCGAAGACTATTTGGAAAGAATAGGTCATGAAGTTTTACGTCCTGCCTTGACAAGTTTCAAATGTCAAAAAACTATATAGGCCCCTTCGTAGGAGAGTTTCCTTCCCACCGGATCCCCAAGCTGGAGCTGATGTGTGACACAAAGTTTGTTTTACACGAACTGGAGAACCCTTCTAGGCCTCAAAACTCACAAACGTGGAAGGGGTTAGCAACCTCGGGGTCAGTTTGTTCAGAATGGTCATTAATTCAATACTTTATTTATATATTTTCCAAAGGAAAAAGAAAGACAAGCTATTCGCAGGAGAGAGAGGTAGTGCAGCAAAAAAAATTGAGCACTTTTCTTAACAAACACTTGCTGAACAAAGTCTCAGTTGCCAAACAAGAACATTTATCTACTAATAGGGATGTATTAGAAGCACAAATAGCCCCCTCATTCCTGCAGAAAATGCTACTATAATCCATCAGCTACTACATTCCTGCCTCCTCCTACTCCTCTGCACGATTCGGTTAAAGGATTTGCCTTATGATCTTGCAGAGGATTTGCAGTCTTGTTTTTAGACAACTTTTATCTTAGATAGGGGGAACAGGCTTCAACATCCAAAATAATTTTTGATACAAATACTTTATTAATTCTAGTTTGAAATAAATAAATAAGAATATAAAAGCCTATATATGCCGATAATCATTTTTTAAAAATGATTTCCTTTTTCTCTGTAATAATAAAACAGTACTTTGTACTTGATCCAAACTAAGATATAATTAATCCTTATTGGAAGCAAACCCAGCCTATTGGGTTTATTTAATGTTTACAAGATTTTCTAGTAGACTTAAGGTATGAAAATCCAAATTACAGAAAGATCAGTTATCCGGAAAACCCCAGGTCCAGAGCATTCTGGATAACAGGTCCCATAACTGTACAGGTATGGGATCCTTTATTTGAAAACATCTTACCCAGAAAGTTATAAATTACAGAAAGGACATCCCCATAGACTGCATTTCAATCAAATAATACATTTTTAAAAATGATTTCTTTTTTTCCCTAAGCATTCTGGATAACAGGTCCCATACCTGTATATTATTATTATTATTATTATTATTATTAATAATAAATATAATGAAAGAGATTGCTCATCATTCACGTTAGCCCCTGCCCAAGTAGAGATTATAATCTAAGGTCCCTTATGATTTCTGTAAAACTCTGCAAAATATACTGTATTAGTATGTGTCAGAGTTTGGACTGCTTCACTCCTGGCACTTAGCATTAAAATGATATTTGCAAGAAATTATTTGGGCTCAAGTCTTTTGGGCCTATTGAAGCAGTGCACTATGGAAACCATGGAATTACCACCATATTTCAAGGAGGCAATAGCCCCAGGGTTCCATTGTTTCACTAGAGCAGGATTCAGAAGAGGCAGGACAGACACAATGACCACTGCCACAACTATACCGAAGTGCAAGAAGGGTGCTTGCATACAAGTACCTTCAATTTAATTTCAATGCAACCGTGCAAGTATGGCTGCCTTTCTATATTAAGCTTAAAGAATAATACTAACAGAAAGGCTAATACTCAAGTGGGAGCCAGGCACCATACATAACTACATAACTCTTATGGGCATATTTTTATGGTTTAGTCCAAAATATAAATACTTTATACTGCAATTTAAAAATCCATTTTTAATTTACCATTACAAAAAATGAACAATATGAAAAAAAAAACCTAAGAAAAATTAACAAAAAAGTATAAAATAATGTCACTGAATTTAGGGCTCCCAGGTCTCTCGCTCCAACAGGAAGCTGAAATTACACCCAGTCGTTCATAAACGTGTAAAAGGGCCATTTTTTGGGCAGAGGATTTTATTACAAGCTTTCTGTGGGATAGCGTTGCTGCACGGTTTCACCAAGACGTTGTCTTTTAAAATCATGGAAAGAATGTTATATTGAAATGTTTATTGCCGCTTTATGATGATGAGGAAGCCCAGCTTGATTAAATTAAACTATGATTTCTTCCATGCTTTTCAGAATAAACTAAAAATGATCTGTAGCTTTTCCCATACATTTGGAATTTTTTCTGCAAACAAAAGTTGCATTTATAACAGCACGTACTGCATATGACAGCACCCACTGATAATCAATGGCTGAGGTTCTCCGCTAAGAGTCAGCATACCACACACACATCCAAAGTCACATTTCTTGGGCAGATATTTATTGCATGCCATCTACTGATCCTCAAACAATACAGACATTTCTTCATGGTATTAAATGGGTCTTTGAATGTGGTCTATGATGAAATTCTTAGTCTCACCACTGTCCTACCCCCAAGCTTACTCACCTCATGCTGATAACAAGCCATACAGAGCCCAGAATGGTGTCACTAGCCCATAGCTGACAAAACCTTGTGTCTGGCAGCTGCAATAAAGTAGAAAAAGGGGCCCACTCTGAATGTTAATAATAGTGGGTGTTGGGAGTGAATGCATATTTGCTTTATAGTATAATTCTGGAAATGGCTGCTCTGTGCAATGAGAATTAACCCCAACGTTTTGGCGCAATAGCCTTGACAAATGGTGGTATGTATTTTTACTTTATGACATTGCTGTACATATATATGTTCATCTTTGATAGATAAACGAGTGACCTGTGTGTGCAATGCATTGATTGATAAATATATATATATATATATATATAAAGATTTTTATATAATTCATACCACTGTGTATTTGCAGTTTGTGAGTGTGCAAACCAACCCAATAGCTGTAATATTGTGTATTTTGGTTACTCTGTGGGGAGTATTTTTGGGTTATTTTGCACCTCTTATCCATGTCATTCTATAATTTCTAAACTCTGAATGTTAATAATAGTGGGTGTTGGGAGTGAATGCATATTTGCTTTATAGTATAATTCTGGAAATGGCTGCTCTGTGCAATGAGAATTAACCCCAACGTTTTGGCGCAATAGCCTTGACAAATGGTGGTATGTATTTTTACTTATGACATTGCTGTACATATATATGTTCATCTTTGATAGATAAACGAGTGACCTGTGTGTGCAATGCATTGATTGATAAATATATATATATATATATATATATATATATATATATATATAAAGATTTTTATATAATTCATACCACTGTGTATTTGCAGTTTGTGAGTGTGCAAACCCAATAGCTGTAATATTGTGTATTTTGGTTACTCTGTGGGGAGTATTTTTGGGTTATTTTGCACCTCTTATCCATGTCATTCTATAATTTCTAAACTCTGAATGTTAATAATAGTGGGTGTTGGGAGTGAATGCATATTTGCTTTATAGTATAATTCTTGAAATGGCTTTTGCTATACAGTACTGTAATAAGCATCAGCAGGCTCCAGGGGATTACCATACAAGTTAGTGGAGGGCAATATCCCGCGTGGTGCCGCTCATGGCTGCTGAAATGGTAATCACATGGGTGACGAAATAGTAGCAAAATATCCCTTGTCAACCAAGAAAAGAAATCATCTGCACTCATCCATATCAATTTAATTAGGACATTTAGACATTTTGTACATACAATTTAGTACAACTGCCATTTTGTTTAAACAGAAGCAGAGCGGAGGTGACCTGAACATGCCCGCTGTTGCATTTTTGGGCTAACCTCTGCTCTGCATGCCTGAACGCAAGTGGGAGCTGCACTTTTTAGTGCAGATCAACAGACCTGGGGAAAGACCCACTTCTCTTAATCTGCAAATAAAACGACAACACTTTGGGGCCGATTCACTAACTTCGAGTGAAGGATTCGAAGTAAAAAAACTTCGAATTTCGAAGTGTTTTTTGGGCTACTTCGACCATCGAATGGGCTACTACGACCTTCGACTACGACTACAAATCGAACTATTCAAACAATCCTTCGATCGCACTATTTGCGCTAAAATCCTTCGACTTCGATATTCGAAGTCGAAGGATTTTAATTCCCAGTTGAATATCGAGGGTTAATTAACCCTCGATATTCGACCCTTTGTGAATCGGCCCCTTAGAGTGCCCTGGCCCTGAGGGGTTATTTAAGACCCCAGGGGTGAGCAAGTGTAAGAGAACTAATGGGGACACTGATCTAAAGAAGACTTGTGCCCAAAGGATTGCTGCTCTCTGTACAGAGTGCCAGATCAAGAATCCCAACCCAACCCTGTCCTTACTGGCCAACTTAGATGCAGGCTGCTATCTCCTGCTTGCCTGAATGAAGCGCAAGTTACGGGGCAGCAGTTGGGGTATCTATGTGCCTGCCACCATCTGTCCATCTTGAATCAAGCCTTGCCCACAGCAAAAAAAAAAAAAACTTTTGTCCTTCTATAGGGTTACATAGCAACCAGATAATAGCTGAATATTTTTAAAATTAATAACAATTTCAAACTGTTTTAGAATATCACCGCCTACATTATACCAAGAGTTAATTTTAAGGTGAACTACTTGAGCTTGTTTCACATGGAGCAAGAAATGTTTAATTATGCTGCCAACAGAAATGATCGAACCCATTCCTAAGAAGCAGCTACTAATTTCCCAGTAAGATTGTATATAGTAACATAGTCCCAGTAACACTGAGTGTGTGCTAGTCATTGCCCGCTTTGGTGTTGATATTCCCAGGGACCTATGTACTTGTAAGAACTGAGAAGGTCGTCTTCTGCAAGGCAGTGCCAGAAACCTGTATTACAGCCTCTCCAGAAAACAGCAAATCATTACCCAAACATGATGACATTTGCATATGTTTTTATAAAAAGGCTTTGAAAGATAAACCGATAATAGTGAAATGTGTAAATGATTAGGCGCCTGTGCAAATGGAACCATCAATCATTTTGCACTGTCATGGAAGAAGGCCACAGGGTTTAGATTATAATATATCAAACAATGACTCGTGATGAAACGAGGCCACTGATGCAAAGCGATGCGTACACGAAAGAATAAACCGCCAACTACTTCCTAAAGGAGTTGCGTTTATATCCTTACCCACATGTAAGTTATTACATACGCATCATCTGAAATTCAACTCCACGTCCGCTACTCAGCGGCCATTGGAAATCAGACAAACTTTTCCCTGACAATTGTTTGCAAAGTTATAATCACAAGCATCTGTAACAGTATATCCAGCGGCATGAAAACATCAGATGCTGTGAAGTTCTATGGCTTCTATCCCATTCCCTGTATTTCAAGATGTATAAAACATTTCCTTCATTTTACCTTTTTTCTTCGTAAAAATATATCTATAACCATTGTGGGAACTCACTCAAATTGCAGAAGAGCCAGATGTATCCAGTGTCATTTGCAGAATGATACACACCTGTGTTATATTTGCAGCAGGGGTTTCCACAGACAGGGCACTTTACTATTCAGACAACATTGGAAAATAAAGTTAATTGTGGCATCAGAACATATTGGTCCACTGTTGCCTGAATATCATAGAAACCTGCATTTTTTAGCCACTATTAGGGCATCTTAATCCAGAAGAATGACAAATATTTAGTATTTATAGCAGAGCTCAGCCCCTACCCTTTTCTACAGGCGATAACTCAATTCCAACATAGGTTAGTGGTTTTGTCAGCCTCAGTGAACACAGCCCCTGTTATTCTCCACATTTGCTCTGTATCAGAGCATTCTGGGAGATATATACCATATATATATATACACACCATATATTACCTACTTTTCCACAAAAAGTAGATGCTCACTTTTAGCAAGCATAAGTGTGGGCATGGTCAGTTCAGGGCCACTGAGCAAAAAGGGTCCCACCACAATAACCAACAGTTGTCGCAGAGCAGAATTACAGTATTTATTGTAAACCATAAAAATGTAATATGTTTAAAAAATATTGCAGAGGCATTGTGCACACACAGGCTGGCATAGTAAGATTGGATTCATTTGATTTTCCCTGAGAAGAGCTTGGTAATCTAGCCTGTGTGACTTATTAACAGAGACATCCACCACCCAGGGGTGGTTTTCAAGAGGTTTTTGGCCATGTACAATTATGCTCCCTATCCCCAGCTTGGTTTATAAATTAACTACATGCCTGGGTAATCCGGGTTGGCCACTGAACCACTTACACGCCAAATCTAACACTGCTCATAAAGAAAAGCAGAACCCAAACTTGATTAAAGAAGCCATAAGAAATAATTCTACAACTAAAATGGTCATAAAAAATAAGAATACAAATAAACGGACCACCTTTCCCCTGCAAGGAGAAGTACAACAATATTATGTTAGCATTAGCTGGAGATAAATCTTTAATCCTCGCTGTTGATAGTTCTTTGGTTGTCACGGTGGGTTGCTTTAGATTGTTGGGGATTTCTGGATGGACCGCTAACTGGGAAGTATGAAGCAGACTTTGTGTCTTTGTCCAGAACATGGGGATTTTCTTCTCTGGAGCCAAGGTGCACAGATGCAATCTACAGGCTTTTCCTGTACATAATCTCAGACAGCACAAAGTATTCCACAATTGTTTATAGCGCTGCTCTTCCCTTTAGAAGGTCAAAATGGTTCACTTGTTTAAACCAATGTCCAGCCATCCGAAAGGTTTCCATGTTAAGGGGAATTTTATTATTTTGCTTATTTCTCACCTCCCACGCACTAATGCTTGTAGTTAAACTTTATCAGAAGTACAATGCAGAGGTAGGGATGTTCTGTGCACACAGGAACTCCTTATTCTCCTCCTTAGTCTGTTAATTAGAAGTGTGCAAGGCACTGTGGGAATTGAATTGCTATACAAGTACTGATGTGTGGGTCGATTTTAACCGACCCGCACAATATCCACCTTCCCTCCACCTGCGCCCACCTGAGCCCAACTTCCGGCGCTCCTTTTATAGACCCACACCGATCTGCCTTGCCGATGACGTCACAAAAGGGGTGGGGTGAGCAGGCGCGCATCTATAAAAGTTGAACCCGGAAGTCAGAAGCTGGCATTGTAAGGTCAACCCAGACCCGGCCACGACCCCGAAAGGGTATCAGGCCAGCCCACACATCACTTTATACAAACATTAAGTACATCTAAGTTGGTTGCATGAAGCCTATCGCAGTGAGCCTTCACACAAAGTTACCAGCTGTTCCCTGCCTGCTAGACCTCCGGCAGCCCATCCAATTGATTGTTTCCAAACACAGCAATCTGTGTTGGGAAACACGGAGTAAGTGGAAACAAACAAACGGAAAGGTTTGTACCTTTCAAAAATATGTAAGCATAAAAGCCTTATTTGAATGTGTTTTTAAGAAAGGAAACATATATGGCAGAATTTTCCATTGTGCATTAAAGTAGCTTTATTTTATCCTTTTTGATCGTGGCTCCAATGAAGGAGGTATTGGATGATCAATACAGGCCGACGGGGAAAAAAAACACAAAATTTCACATTCTTTCTTTAATATAATTAAGTGTCATATCAAGCCACGTTGACAAGGTGGTACAATGGTTAATGGTTTTACAGTGCAGTGGTCCTAGGCTCAATGCAGCCAGGGCACTGCCTGCAAGAAATTTGCACACTCAAAACATACATGCAGGTACTCTAGTGTGTGTGTGTGTATTAGGGATGTGCGGGATGAGACATGTTTAGGCCTATCTCCGCACAAAGTGGAGGCGCTACTTTTTATATACTTGCGCCGTGATGTCACAGTGGGGTGGGTGTATGAATATAAATAGGAGCACACAGCGGGTTAGGGTCAGGTGCGGGAAGAGTTTTTCTCAACCCGCACATCAATAGTGTGCATGTGATAGGGACTTTTTCTGTAAGCTCCACCGGGAAAGTGACGGATGTTTATGATGTATAGTCTCTGGAAAGTGTTGCAGCACTTCATATAAAAAAATAATAATAAATAATTATAACTTTACATGTATATGATAGGTACAAAAAGTTGGGCATTTTTAGGCCTATGGCACTCAGGGCATTCATCCGACGCATTGATCGAATCACCCCTCCGTCTATCACTGCTCCTTCTGCAACAGCCAGGGTACTATCCATTAAAGGGGTGACGGGTAGACAGAGATGTTTTGTCATCCACTGACCACGACGGTGTTCTTATGGATGGCATGGGCAAAACACCACGTGCCATTAGTCTTAAACTTCATGAACGTATTACACAGGGCATAAGAATTAACACTCCCCCTCTCCCACCGCCAAAGAGAAATTTCCTTAAATAGGATTTGTGCTTTTGGCTCTCGTTCAGAAGCCCATAAAATAGTAGCAGGGCATGTTACTATATCCATGGCCTTTCAAGAGAAAAGGCTGTATTAAAATTGCCATGGTGCACTTCCGTAGCTAGTGTATTACGGTTAAGTAATGTGTTTACTCTGTAGCTTCAAACAGTTTGTAGCTGGTGATTCATTGGTGCTCCCTGGTTAATTTAAACAAACAATCCCCCCCCCCCCCCCCCCGAGCAGGTTGGATTGTGGAAACAACCAGGAGATTAAGAAACATTTCCCTATTAATACACAATGGTAATGGGAATTCCAGCAGTTTCCTGTTTTAATTGTTCAATACACATTCCTGTATAAAGATGGATGTGATAAAAAGCCAAGGTTTATACAGAAAAAGAAAAAACAGAAAAATTCTGGGTAAGGGTCTGCTTTTATGATATTAAAAAAGGAACATTGTATATAAAGTATAAAGTAATATTTTTCAGTTGCATTTAACAAACAGTGAAAGGCAAATGAATATCACAACTAGGTTTGAAACATACATGTGAAGATGGGAAGGAAATTATTTACACTTCCATGGACTGTACCTGTGCTATTTTTAGGAGTCCGGAACAGCCATCATTAAGACCATTTTTATTTTTTGTAGTATTTTCCACCCCATCTGCTTGCAAAACCACACGTTTTTTCATACAGATTAATATTCCTTCTCTTTTCTTTAAAGGGTCCTTGCCAAAGCATTGTGAATGTGAAAAAAAAACCATAAGTCTCAGGGGATAAGGAAAGACTGTGACCAGCCAGCCTGAGACAATGGTAGTTTTGACAAAAGCAAGTTCTGCCAGTAACACTTTTTTTTAAGTAGGATAAACAAAAAATGTTAAAAAAAAAATAATACCATTTACCTTTTAATACTTCCATTAGATAAATACAAAGGGAAATATTAAAGGATATCTCTCCTTTTAATAGACAGTGAATTATGATAACATTACTGTTGGCTAAATCAAGTCCACAGACCTTCTATTACCTTACGCTTTTCTTTTCAGCTTAAAAAGATAACAAGAAGTGTGGCTCTAAAAAGATAATATTTAAATCTAGGAAGACCTTACCTTTGTTTTGTGCTGTATTAATTAAGATCCATAGACGTTACAGACTAACTGGTCTTGAAGTGTCACAATGATTCTCACTGTTTCTAGAGGCAAACACATACAAAGAACGACAATTAAAGAACTGGGAGCAGTAAAAAAAAAAAGAAAAGTAAAACTGAAACGGAAAGACGCTATTTTCCAGCGTGTTATGAGAGGTCGAACAACCTAATCTTTCCCGAGGTGGACAAGGACTACATGAACAACCTGATACAGTCCTCATTCCGACTGGATTTCTTAAACCTGGCAATTGACATCTGGGAGATCTTTGGCCAGACACCGGCCTTGCAGGCTCAGCGGAGGGATAAGCTGCTGACTTGGTCTGAATAGGCTGAATCAGCAGCTTAAATCTGCCCAATTTGAATGCATGAATCCATAATGGTGGCAAAATCCTATTATGTTTATTCAAGGTTTAAATGTTTTTGTTTAGTATGGCGATATAAATTACAGAAACACCCCTTATCTGGAAATCCCCAGGTTCCATGCATTCCGGATAGCAGATCCTATACCTGTACAAACATATCCTACTATATTATCATCCCACACACCCACAAGTATATCTATTGGGAGGGCATGACACAATCAGATGCCTAAGAGCTATTCATCAAAACACCATATGTGACCACACTAAAACATGAGACGCACTCAAACACATGCCTGTATAGACTTCTGTGGTTGCCATATATGTGCAGCAAGGAGCCCACTTGGGCCTAAAGCTGGACTTACACCTGAAGACATGCTAGTTTGGCGAGGTCGCCAAGAGTGATCTTTGCCAATATGGACTAGGGATGCACCAAATCCACTATTTTGGATTCGGCAGAACCCCCGAATCCTTGGCGAAGGATTCGGCCGAATACCGAACCGAATCCGAACCCTAATTTGCATATGTAAATTAGGGGTGGGAAGGGGAAAAAATTTTTACTTCCTTGTTTTGGGACAAAAAGTCACACAAATTCCCTCCCCGACCCCCATTTTGCATATGATTTGAATAGTTATATCGGCCAAGGACAATTTCTCTGCATGTATTGACGATATCAACGGGTGACTGTCACTACTATTTGGTGTGTATAACTTTCATATGATTGTTGTCATGGCAAGAACATAGTCTGATTTATACTTTTAATACTTTATTTAATCAAAATGGTTAGTTGCAGATCGGAAGACGTACAATCGTTTGACGGATATGAGGCTAAAATCTGCACATCTAGCACAAATGTGAGAGCACATGTTTTGATAGTGGCTGATAGTAGCAGAATTATAAGAGAGTAGTAATGCACAACTAGAACTTAATGACTGAAACAGGGTTATTAAGAGGCATTTAATCACTTCAGAAAGACAAACATTGGACAGTAAACATTAGGCACAATCTACACAAGGCTTAATCTGTAACATCCTCCTTGTAATTTACATTTCCACTGCTATTAATTCACTAATCCAAGAGCCAATTGCAAATGGAATAGCTGCATTCTATATGTGTTTACTTAAACAAATGAAAAATAACCTTAAATAAAAGCTGGAATACATCAACTGTAAGTAGAGTGTGCTGTTGCAGTCTTTATCATCCACTACAGCAGGGGTCTGAATTTTTTCGTTATAAAGATAGCTGGAATCTTAAAGAGATGGCAAAATTGCCTTGGAGTAGTGAAAGGAAAGACACTTACCCATTTATATACATTCATGTACATCATTGTCCGCAAAAAACTCTACATCACAATTTTTTTCCCCAGTCAAACATAGATTAAATTTTTCTGACAATAATGTCACTATGCTGTTGGAGAATGTACTATTTTGGTGTGAAAAAATGTTGGTTTCATGGATTTTACGTGCCTTTCAGATATCCGGGGAGGGGCTGTAACTTGCTTACCCCCTGCCTTTTGTCAGTTTGGTATCGGGTGGCAAGATTAGCTGTTCGCAAGACATTCCTAATGGACTCAAGCCTTTGTTTATTGTAGGCTTATCCAAGAGGTCACCTTAAGGTAATTGTAATTTGATTGACCACCACCTCATTAATACCTTTGTGCTGATTTTCAAGCACTGAAGCATTCCCAAATGAGTATAATTTATGATAAAGGTGGCCATTGACACACAGATATTATAGTACAAAACTAATCCTGCGTTTGTATGATGGTAGATGAGCCGCCCGATATCGGCAAAAGACTTGAATATCAGTTGGCTCATCAGATACAGTTAAGGCCCCCCTAAGGGCCTATAGAAGCTGCCAACAGACCGAGACAGCAGCTTATTGGCCAGTGTGTGGGGCCATCCGACAGCGTCCCCAATCGATATCTGGCCGAAAGTTGGACAGATGTCGATTGGGAGGGTAACAATCCCGTAGGATCGCGGCCGCATCTGTTTGTTGATGCGGCCCCACGATCCAACCGCCCATTTCGTCCCCATTCTTATCCGTTCGTTACGCACTAAGGCCCACGATCGGATCAGCCCGATATCGCCCACCTCAATGTGGGCATATCGGGGAGAGATCCGCTCGTTTGGCGACATCGCCAAACGAGCAGATCTCCATGTGTATGGCCACCTTTAGAATCCTGTTGTTTCTACCTGTATATCCAAAGATTCAGCTATAAATGTCTGTAATCAAAACAAACTCTCTTTCCTACGACCAGTGGCCGAAAAAAAGATGTGTATGGCCACCTTAAGGCTGCTATACACATGCCAATCCAATATGGTATCCAAACAATTGGCCACCTACTTTCTCTTGTTCCCCCCTTTAAGGTCTAACAGCCCAAACTATCAGAACAGTAGACAGTGGAGATGCAGCTCTTCTTCACTTCTCTGTTGCGGATGCACCATACCTTGGTTAACATCATGGAATGGCAGATTAAATATTCAAGCCAGCCAGATAGAGATGAACAAATATCCACTGTACATAGGGATAAGTAATGATTTTAGGTGCAGCACACACGAGCTGCTGAGAGTAAAAGTGGACATACACAGGCTGATCATATTTTTGGTACATGTATGGTGAGTTTACAGGTCATGTTCGTCTAGGTGATATAAATGTTTTCGGCAATAATCCCCTGTGGAAAGTTGTAAAGACAAACGTTCAGTGTGCCTGTTGCCCTAAAGCTGCAATTCCCAACAGATATACTGCTCCCCAACCCCTTTGATATTGCTCCCAGTTGCCTCAAAGAAGGTTCTTATTTTTAAATTTCTGGCTTAGAAGCAAGTTTTGGTTGCATAAAAACCTCTTGTAGGCTGCCAGCCGATATAGGAGTTAAACTCCCCAACTCTTTTTAGATTTGAATGTGGCTCATGATTATAAATGGTTGGGGACCCCTGCCCTAAAACATTTTGTAACCTGAGGTAGTGATGGTGTGACCCTGCAAATGGATAATGGGTGGTTACGAGGTTGTATTTCTATAGAAGCCTAAAGTGCCAATTGAGAAAAAAAAACTTGGGTAAAAGAAATCCCCCCCACCTAGGGCAGCACTGGACATAAATACAACTAGGGTTGCCACCTTTTCTGGAAAAAAATACTGGCCTTCCTATATATTTATATTTTTTCCCTATTAATAACATTGGGATCAGCCATAATTTTTACCAGCCAGGCCGGTAGAATACCGGCCAGGTGGCAACCCTAAATACAACCCTAACTGGTTGCTTCACAAGGAAATAATTGATAAATAAATCTATATAACAGGAAAATCTGTGTTTCTATGGATGAAGCTGCTGTAGAACCTCAGACAAGTACCTTACACCTCATGAATGTCATTGTCAGTTTTCGAGTGACAATCAGCATGTTGTTGACACTGTGAATTTTCACAGATTTTTAGTTAAAGCAGGAATCTCCTGAAATGAGTCATCCAGGAATGTAGGAAAGGGGACTGAGCAGTTTAATAAATAGCTTTTGTTCAGTGAGAAACAAGTGAAAAAGATTAGGGGGAAAACCCGGAGAATGAATTGAGGTTTGCTTAGTATTTACATAAGTATCAATGATAATGAGTTTGGCCTTAGTGAATGGCCCTGCAGGGCGAGAAAATGAAAACAAATCAATGGTCACTAATACTTTCCTCAAACAAATTCTAAAGTCAGAAAAAAGCAAGCTTATTTTGGTGCTCTCTAGTAAAATGTGCAACTTTTCAAGGATTGGTGCAGTTCTCTAGTTTAAGGGCAGAGACACAGTGGAGATTCAGGGAGATTTAGTTTGCAAATTCGGAAAACGAAGTGCTTCGAGTACCATCCCTTTTAGAAAACAAATAGATATATATTGAAAATTTGATTATTTGCCATATAGCAGCAAAATAAATCCACATTCTGGGTAATATAATAAAAAGGTACAGAGTTTAGCCAGGTCCTAGTAGCCCACAACAACCAATCAGGTGTCCAACTTCAAACTGCTGACCAGTAAATGCTGACCTATGGGTGACTAGACTTATAGCAAACATTGCATCTTTATGACGTTAGCCTCCTGGATTTTAGACCGCCTTCAGTGCTGAAGTCTTGGGAAGCAGGGGAACCTGCCAGGCCAGCAGGAATAAAAATAAAGCTTAATGCTCGCTGGCCCATTTCCCACCACAATAAACATGTTTGTAGGAATAGTGTGCTTTCATGATTACAATTCATCAACCAAATCAGATCCAGATGAATTCATCATGTATATGAATATATATATATTTATTTATAACTACAAGGGTACACCATGATAAACATTATTGCAGTCCATCTAGAATACAGACATAGCAGCAGAACTGGCCCCAGTGGACATTATTCCATTCATTCCCAGGAGATTAATTGGCAGCATGTACCATGTGCGCCCAGGCTATTACCATTCACACAATAGCAATTTAAAGTGCCGGGCAGCTGGAATTTGTGTGTCCGATCAAAAGTTCTTTGTCGCCCTTGAGCCAGCGCACTTAGGAAGAATGAGCTAGAAACAAGCTAGATCCCACCATCTGGCCTGTACAACAAGCACTGTGTATATGTATGTATGTACTACTCAGGTTTAAGCAAATAGGATCTGGCACTAAAATCCCGTCTGACTTAAATGGGTTGCTTGTCTTTAAATTAACGAACAGTATGATGTATACAGTGCTATTAAGAAACAATTTGCAATTGGTCTTCATTTTATATTATATGTGGTTTGGAATTTTGGCAGCTATCTGGATCCTAGGGTCCAATTTAACCTAATAACCAGGCAGTGGTTTTAAAGAGAGACAGGGATATGCATAGAGGATGGCCTAAATAGAAAGATAAGTAATAACAACAACAATAAAAATGTAGCCTCAAAGAGCAATAGTTTTTGGCTTCTGGGGTCAGTGACCCCCATCTGAGAGATGGAGTCAAAAGAGTATGGCAACACCCACATACAGGCCAATATTCACAGATATCTGGCCCTGGGGCCAAACAGATGGATATCGTAGGATGGGACATTCACTGCATTTCCACATCTGCAGATGCAATGTATACCGCTAGATATGATACATCAGCAAATACAATCTGCCAGCATCCTGATCTCCACACCAACTCATATCCAAATAGAATTGAATATCGGTCGGGATTGGTGGGCCGCCATAACTTTGTTTTGTACAACAGAATCAGTACATGTAAAATCAGCTTTCCAGCCCACAAAATGAAAAGGAGAGTTTGACGCCCTTGCTTCCAGCATTTTTCAAGTGTTGGCTAATCGCTTCATAGGAACAGACAAAAAGCACAATAACGTAACTAATTTACAGCAAATCATCAACTTTGAAAGCCTCAGCTCAATCTTGTGTCTGTCAGTGGGATCTCACCCTCCCTCCCGCTGACAGTCTGTTTATGGTGGGATATCAAAGAACTTCAAAGGCATTCCCCATCCCAACTGCACTTAACACCCAAATCCACTAAGCAACCTATATTACTCTCTACAATGGCATATAACAGCAACACACTATTGATGGCAACTGAACTTTAACATGAATCTCTACAGAGATGTCAAAACTGTCTCAATGCCTAGGGGCCACAGAAGCACGAGCAGCCTCACAGACTGGCATTTTGTTGTTGCAGAACAACAGTTGCGGATTATGAAACTTGATGGAAGCATCATTTTTTCCCATGAAACGAATGGAAGATCATCAATAAGCTGTGCCTTTTCTGTAGCAATACCATTCTGTCTTTTGCAATAAAAATGATCATTACAGTAGAGTACACATTTATCAGAAAAAATATACAGTAGAACCCCCATTTTAAGTTTTTCAGGGGACCAGGAAGAAAATGGTGTAAAATCCAGGAAAATGTAAAATCAGGGAAATGTATTATGCATAATATATAGGTGGGATCACAAAACAACAATTTAAAAATCAATAAAAACAATAAAAGGAAAACTTAAAAACAGGGGATGTAAAATTGAGGTTTCACTGTATTCTTTCAGAAGTACATTACAAATAAGTTCAGGGAAAATGTATGTTCAGGGCCTGGAGGGTGGATCATAAAGTCTCTGTGGGGCTTGGCGCCAGGGACGGTCTAAAATGCTTGGGGGGCCACAGTGTGCCACAAAATGCTTGGAGGCCGAAGTATGTATGTATATTTGTATTTATATAGCTCTACTTATGTATACAGCACTGTACAGCAGAACAATAAATTAATAGAACAAGGGGACACAGTGTGTCATGAAATTCCCAGGGGCCACAATGTGTCATGAGATGTTTGGGTGCCATGGAACAAGTAAAAAAAGTGAACAGGCAATATTATAGACACAGTAGAGAAGGAGAGGCAGGCACTTACCTACCTAATCCTAAAACCTCTGTGGCCTGTCAGCTAGCAACACCCAATATAGGACCCCCAAAATGGTCCAAATTGGGCTCAGCTGTGGATATGAAGCAGATTGCTGTAAACCACACTGCAGAACACAGTAAAGTAAATATTACTAATACAGAAGGTGGATTTACAAAAGAAACCTCCTGCCTGACAACTACCTGTCATGCCTCACAGGGCAATTAGCGCATTCCTCTGGAATGTAGGATTTGATAAATTGGCTAGTAAATGTCTATTCTGGTGAGCAGTCCAGCAACTGTGGCTTTTCTCCACCATCTCTGTGTCAAATGGTCAGTTCCTCTCACTCAACACATCAAAGAGGTTTGTGCTGACCCTTTTATTGGAAGATGATTAAGCAAAAACCAAATGGGAATAATTTGCACCAAGTAAGAAGACTGGAATCCTGGCATTACAGTACAGACACCACAACAGCATCAAATACATATACACAGCCAAATAAACATGGAGGGTTTATTGTTCTGTAAAAGCACAGAATGGACAAGCAGGTTGGTGCAGTTCAACTCTACAATGACAAGGCTTTCTCTTTCTTCAACTGCTAAACTGCAGCATCTGTTGTATAGAACCTGTGCACCACTGGCATCACAAAGATGTGCAAAAGTTGGGCATGTTGCTTCAGATATTGTGATGCATGCACAGTTTTCTACCACTCTGTGCCAGAGAAAATACACTGGAATTTTTGGGTGAAAAAGGCTACATTGTGTGGAAAAAGTGGCACCATTTTTTGCATTCGGTACTTTGCCCCCATTGCCGTACTGTAGTCCTTCCCCACTTTTTAAATTCAAATTAATAGCAGACGCCATAAGCAGAGAAGTTTACATTGATTTACATTTAGTTATGTAAGGGATTTGGATTGCCATGGTTCTCTGACAAACACAATCAAACAGTTTGTGTGTATTTTGATCTGCTCTGGGTTTTGTGCAATAACCTAAAGAAAATCCGAAAAATCTGTGTGATTCATTTTTTTTAAACTTTTTTTCAGGTTTTTCCCCTGCAAAGTGTATTGATAAATAAGGAGAAAAACCCCATGCGGATTTGGTCGGAGTTGTTTTCAGAAAATATTGAGAGAAATTCGGACTTTGATAAATGGGCCTCTAAGAGAACAATGATGCTTTGTCTGCTGCTGTCATCCAGCAAGCAAAACGCCCAATTGCCAATACCCTTAAGATGGCCATAGATGGGGAGATCCCCTCGTTTGGCAACGTCTCCAAACAAGCAGATCTCTCCGCTATGTGCCCACATGAGGTGGCCAATATTGGGCTGATCCAATTGTGGGCCCTAGATAATTTGGCCCGAGATGAATACAGATGATCGAGGGCTGCATCAACAAACCAATGTGGTCCAATTGGGGAAGCCCGTTAGGGGCCCATACACTGCCCAATATATTGGCTTGTGTATGTGGAGCTTTAGGCTATGGGCACACAGAGCTGTAGACACTGCTGCTTTCAGCCTTTATATTTTTGCAGGCTGCGAGAAGTCGATTCACTCCGTGCCCTCTCAGTTGATCTAAATTAGATCTGCCCATATGCGCTCACACATAGCGTCAGTCCAAGTACACAAAGTACATCTTTGGGCTGACTGTGTGTGTCCAGGGGCACGGAGCAAGTTCAATCAGCCTGCAAAAATACTCAGACTGAGAGTGGCAAAGCCTACAGTTCCATGTGCCCATAGCCTTAGTCTCAGATGCAGAGGAGCAGAGGACAGCTCAAATACATGAAAGGAGAAATTTTTGGGCGACCTCCGCTGAGCATAACTACACGCAAGTGGAAGCTGCTTAAATGAATGGAGCAGGAGCGCAGAGGATCAGTTTCCGCCTACAAAAATACTGAAGCTGAGAGAAGTGGAGCCTACAGCTCCGTGTGCCCATAGCCTTAGGCCCTAGCTCTGTTCTTACTCATTCTATCCTTCCATACTTCAAAGCTGGCTATTAACCGTGAGAAATTTTCACACCAGTGAAATGTGAGTAAAAATATTAGAAAGTTTGCTTGGATTTACAAAGTAATATCTATCTCCTGTACCCGTGGGAGTCATCTTATTTTGTATGAAAAGTCAATAATTGTTTATTGCTTTCAAAATTCATAACCGGTCAATAAAAAAAGCCATAAAGTAGCCCTTTTAGTCTTCCACGATCATTACGAACGCTCTGGATTTAATTAACAAGAGAACCACAGAAGGTTGTGAAGTTCTGAATTTCAGTTTAATATACAGAATGATTTAATACAGAATCAGCATGTGTTTCTCAAATGAGTATTTATATTAATGTACACAAATATCTCTCCTATAAGTACCTTCGGTGGAAATTTCCATCACTGTCAAGGAGAAAAAGCAAATACAAGCAATAACATCTGGACATAAAAAGAGAAGTTAAGATGATCACTGCAGAGATCAGAGCCAAGCTGCTAAAAGGTTGTATCATCAGCGCTGTTTATTTATGCATACCATACAAAATCTCCCGCTGTAATGTGCTTTCATACAATATGGCTATATGAGAAGGTAGTTTTCAGTGAACAGTTGGAGATGATTAGCAGTTGGTAGAATACAAGACTACAGAAGAGACCAGTGGGCATGAATCAGTGGGAAAACTTTTAAATCATAAAAAGAGAGAAACATGTCACAAGAACAGTTCATTGTTGTTTGTTTGGCAGGGTACTCAACATAAAAGATACTCAATTTGACCACCCAAGTGGTGTGACAAATTGGGCTGGCCCAAACATTTTTATGCCGTCCTAATGAACTGCTCACATAGGGGTCTGTGAAAACCAGTAACGAGAGGATTAGTTGCTTAGCCTACTAAAGTCCTAGCCTAACAGTATCTGCCAGCCTTTGCAGATCAATATCTGGCTAAACTCCTATCAGATATCAGCAGTGTGGTGGCCATATACGTAACAATTATGATCTTTCTTGGAAAAGATCTTTCCAAGAAAGATTGTTTGTTTCAATGTCTAGGTCAGCAATAACTAAGAACAGTTGCAAGCCATAACACAGGATAGAACAAGAGACAAGAAAAGTAACCCTTCACACACGTGTAGAGCTGAATAGTCAGATATACAGGTAGAAACAATAGAATTCCACCTGTATCTGACGATTCAGCACTAACAATGGCAGATGTCTGGACACCCAATTTAAATTTTCCGTCCAGCCCGATCAACGAGCCGACCAATATCAAAGTCTTCTGCCGATATCGGTCGGCTATTTTCCCACCATACACACACTGAATATCATATGAAATTCTTTCTTTCGATATTATCTGTGCGTCTATGGCCACCCTTATGTACTTATGTATGAGCCCATAAGGGTAATGGCCACTTCAGGGAGGTTTTCACCCGCACCCCTGTGTGCATTTACCTAAGCTGTCTAAGGGTAGGGCCACACTAGACGGATCTCGGCCTGCATCCCGCTTCTCTGCTACTGCTGCTCTGGTTGATGTGCCTGCACTTACTGTAGGTGCAGGCAGACACGGAGGAACTCTACCTTTTTTTGCCATAATCTGCTGCGTCTCCCTGCACCCAAGTGAAGACTATGCTTTTGGTTGCAGCAGAAGAAGATAAGAGGGAGAGTGGCCCTGGCCTTAAGGTGCCAATAGATGCACAGTTAATATTGTACGAAACTTTGCTGATATCGACAGAAGCCTTGAATATCGGTTGGGCATTGGCCACAGTTACTGCTCAATCATCGGATACAGATAGAATTCTATTGTTTCTACCTGTATATCTGACAATTCAGCTTTAAAATGTCTGTATTGAAAACAAACAATCTTTCCTGCGATTAATGGTTGTAGGAAATATCGTAATTGTTACGTCTATGGCCACCTTAAATTAAGAGTGCCCAAGACAGCAGCTAATATGGCCAGTGCATAGCCAACTTTAGTTACAAGCCTCAAAAATACAATATAAAAAAATCCAGTCTAGGCAGAACAATAGCAGAGGAAGCTACTAAAAGAGAATTGGACGGTACTGGTCTAAGCTTGGAGCGGGACCTCTTGCTTTATGCACCCTTACTTGTGTCTAATCTCCTTTAGTAGCCTCCTCTACTATGGTTCTTAGACTGGATTGTCTTTTTTTGAATTTTTGAGGTTTGCAACTAAAGTTGGCCATGCATTAGCCATATTAGCTGCTGTACCGTCCAATCTTAAATGAAAAGTAAATCAAAACCTGAAAGTGTTTTAAAGGAATTATAATATAATGTAGTGTGTTACCCTGCACTGGTGAAACTGGTGTGCTTCAGAAAGACTACTATAGTTTATATAAACAAACTGCTGTGTAGCCATGGGGGCAGTAATTCCAGAACAGGATACACTGTAGATAAGTTCTGAAGAATCCCATTGTCAATTTAAAAATGCCTTTGAGTAGCCAGATGTAGTTATATTAAGAGTGGTGGTGTTTGCAGTGAGTTAAACTGATTTTTAAGCTGCAGATGAACGAGCAAAGCTGATCACCGCACAGGTCGCTTAAAAAAAAACTAATCAACCAATATTCAGAAGTGAAATTTAAAGGTTGGGCGATATTTTGGTGTGCTTTTGTCAGCCAGTTTGGTTGAAAAGTTCAATTGATCAACACACTCTCCTTAAAATGTGGACGAAAACTTAAAGCCCCACTACCTAAAACAGTGTTCCCCAACCAGTGGCTCATGAGCAACATGTTACTCACTAACCCCATGGAAGTTGTGATGAATCCAAACTAGCCTAAGGCCTTAATGACCTTTGAACCCTGGTTCATATATCTTATCCATTCTGTATATGCTACATATAAATGTTCGAAACAGTAAACATGTTTTTCATCTAATATAGCTACGTGCAAATATGACTTAAAAAAGCCTAGCTAGCTGGCTATTAAGAAATTGCTTGTGGTCAGATAACAGACAACTGTACCAAGTATAAAGCTTATGCCCATATAAGAATATTTTGCTTAGCATCATCACGTATAATTTGCAAGTAATATTTTAGCCAATCATGTATAACACAATGCTTTTGCATTATAACACGTTACCTAATAAATATATGTGCACAGGTCGAGACTGGCAGAACGTTCTCACCCGAGCTACTGAATGCTTGTATTCTGTATCTCAATAAACTTCCTTCTCTGATTGCAACATTGATAAGGGCCTTGGCTGTATCATTGGAAAGGTCTCTCACCGAGGTCCAGACCCAACAGTTGCACAGTGGCCTAAAAGCAGGTGCTTATTTTTGAATTTCAGGCTTGGAGACAAGTTTCAGTTGCATAAAACCAGGTTTACTGTCAAACAGAGCCTCCTGTAGGCTACCAGTCCACATAGGGGTTACCAAAAGTCAATAACAGGCCTTACTTTTGCACCACTCAGGAACATTTTTCTTGCTTGTGCTGCTCCCCAACTCTTTTTAAATCTGAATGTGGCACACTGGTTAAAAAGGTTGGGGACGTCCAGCCTAAAATATAATTCTGCATGCTCTACAACGATTTACACCAACTAAAATTTCTGATATTGCATTGTTCATATTTAATTATACTACACACCCTAGTTAAACAGCAAGAAAAGCAAGGGTTGGAAAGCATGAAACACCCATGGCAAGCTTAGGCTAACTGAAAAATAAGGTAAGCCAATGGGCCATGACAGACAAGGAGATCAGTTGCCCCATGATTAATATCCTCTAGTGCAGCTACTAATCTCCACCGAGGCTGCAAAATCACCCAAAGCTTCTTCACAAGGCAACTTTGGAAAGCCAAAGCGATATGTATGTTTTTCCCCACCCGCTATTCACTTCATTGCCCGTGGAAAAAGAATTCAGAGAAGATTAAGGTGCCCATACACTGAGACATCCGCTTGTTTGGCAATGTCGTCAAATGAGCGGATCTCTCTCCGATATGCCCACCTTGAGGTGGGCAATATCGGGCTGATCCGATCGTGGGCCCTAGGGGGATTTTTTGTCCCATCTGATCGAGATCTGGCCGACTTTTGGCCAGATCTCGATCGGTGAAGCCCGTCGGGTGGCCCCATACACGGGCCAATAAGTTGCCGACACGGTCTGTCGGCAGCTTTTATCGCCCCGTGTATGGACACCTTTAGTCGCCCGTGCTAGGGGAGGTTAATCACAGGGCGTCTAATCTCCTCGAGTGTCAGCTGCCAAAGGAAGGGCAAATAAGGGAATCCACCTTTATTACATACAAGGTAAAATCAATGATCACCTTACATCCTCAGGTGAAAGAAAAGGGTACTTACTGTTCTGCCATCCATCGGCCTTATACATATTTTGATATAAAATGATTGCTTGACAAGTGGCCTTGGCTGAAACACTTGCTGAATGGAATTGTATCCTATTCAGACACTGCCTTAAAGAGCATTACTTTTAAGATGGTGTCAGTGACTCCCAATGGAAAGTTGTAAAGTTAGAAGGCAGCAAATAATTAAAAAACTGTAAATAAGAAAGAATGAAGGTCAATTGAAAAGTTTCTTACAAGTAGCTGTTCTATGATATGCTAAAAGTTAACTTAAACATGAACAAGCCCTTTAAACCCAAGACTATTTATGCTAGAAGGACCAGACCCAAATAAAGCTGCATGATATAATGAACGCTGTTCAGTGGGAGGCAAACTCCAGCCTTCAGCCCATAAAGAATGGGTATTGTCCAAGTTCTTATCGTATCTGCAGTTAAAAATAAAGCCTGTAGTATATATGAGACAATAGACCACAGAATAATAATCTGCCCAGAGCATTTACTGCCGTTAACTTTGTGGATTCCAACAGGGCTACAGAGAACCCATTAATGCTTGGTTTAACAGCTTTTAGCCTGAATTAACTTATAGAAGCAAAGATCATGCTGGTAGAGCAAAGCTATATCTCCAGAAAAGATTACGCCTGTGTGGAACAGGTACATGTAATGTGTGTATATAAAGCCTATGACCTTAATAACCTTAAAGGAGTATTTCCCCTTTGAATTAACTTTTAATATGATGTAGACATTGATATTCAGACACAACTTGCAACTGGCCTTTATTTTTTATGTTTAGCCCCCACCCCCCTCTATTTGAAAGCCGAGAAGTCAAAAGAGAAATGCAAATTGTTCATGAACTATTAAAAAAAATAATAATGAAAACCAACAGCAAAGTTGCTGGAAATAGGGCATGCAATAACATACTTAAAGCAGAGCTGTCAACTCCCCGATTTTATCTGGAGTTTCTAGATATTAGACTGGTCTCCTGTTCATTTAACACATTTCCCCGTGTTCTGCCAATTTTGCGTGATTTGCAAAAATCCGACGTATCAACGTGTGTCCAAAATGGGTCCAAATAACCCTAGCAACCATGAATTGATTTCAATACAAGTATGGGACTGGTTATCCAGTATGCTCGGGACCTAGGTTTTGCCGGAAAACAGATCTTTATGTAATTTGGATCTTTTAATTGGACTTCAATATAGATTTTTTACAGTCTTACTTATTTGTCTTCTTCTTCTAACTCTTTCCAGCTTTCAAATGGGGGTCACTGACCCCATCTAAAACCAAATGCTGTGTAAGGCTACAAATGTATTGTTATTGCTAACTTTTATTACTCGTCTTCCTATTCAGGCCCTCCTATTTATATTCTAGTACAGGTATGGAATCTGTGAACAAGAAACCCGTTATCCAGAAAGTTCCATATTAAGGATTGGATGTCGCTCATAGACTCCATTATAATCAAATAATCCAAATTTTAGAAAATGATTTCTTTTTTCTCTGTAATAATAAAACAGTAACTTGTACTTGATCCCAACTAAGATATAATTAATCTTTATTGGAAGCAAAATCAGCCTATTGGGTTTATTTAACGTTTACATGATTTTCTAGTAGACTTAAGGTATGAAGATCCAAATTGCAGAAAGATCCATTACCCGGAAAACCCCCAGGTCCTGAGCATTCTAGAAAACAGGTCTATCTCCTGTCCTTGCAAAAATATAAGGTATTGGTGTGGCTGAACATAAGAGAGTATAATCTAAACGAGTCATTGCCCCAATATGGATTTGCCATGGAAAATGTGATATTTTCAAGACAATATCTGGGACCTGGCCCATATTTCTAGACTGAAACATTATATAAGCAGTGCTATTTTAACATTAGTTACCCTTTAAAAAAAATGCAGAATTAGCATCTCTCCCCAAGCCGAGGATGGGTCTCTATCAACAATAAGTGAGCTGGTGTTGACATCACAAGCAAAATGACGCATAGCAGGGGCTCAGGAAAACAGATAAAGTAAAGACAGATGGAGCAGACTGCATGCATGGAGTAGGACTTCATCTAGTCCTTGGATGATTTTTTGGACAGACATAATATCAAAGGCTATTGTGATACTAAATTCTATAGTTAGTATAGATATGGGTATATAGAATTTATGTGAAACTAGGGAGGAGTGTGTGTATGGATGCTGGGTTTTCATTTGGAGGGGTTGAACTTGATGGACTTTGTCTTTTTTCAACCCAATTTAACTATGTAACTATGTAACTATGTAGTCCTTACTGAATGAGGAACATAAACAAGTGATTTGCATGTCTCCGCCTATGATGCCTTATGGGAGAATTAAACTATCATTTTTGGTATTTAGCCAGTGCTGTGTGTATGGCCATGAGAAAAGTAAATACCTTCTGATTTCAGAAGGCTTCACTTTGCATGTAATTGTTTGTAAAGGGCTTTTTTGGCTCATTTTAGCCCATATCAGCCTAACCAGGTTCCGTTTTCTATCTGAATGAGGAACACTCGTCTCACACTGCATCTTTTTCCCTAAAAGGTTCAAATACACATCCAGATCTGCAACACCCCAAGTGAAATGCTGAGACTAAAATGGCCAATATGGACAATATCAAATATCCAAAATATTTTGGGGGGGGGAGGAAGTAGTAAAAGATACAGATATGGGATCTGTTATCCAGAAACCCATTATCCAGAAACCCATTATCCAGAAACCTCCAAGTTACCAAAAGGCTGTCTCCCATAGACTCCATTTTATCCAAATATATAAAAATGATTTTCCTTTTCTCTGTAATAATAAAACAGTAGCTTGTACTTGATCCAAACTAAGATAGAATTAATCCTTATTGGAAGCAAAACCAGCCTATTGGGTTTATTTAATGTTTACTGATTTTCTAGTAGACTTAAGGTATGAAGATGCATATTACGGAAAAATCTGTTATCCAGAAAACCCCAGGTCCTGAGCATTCTGGATAACAGGTCCCATACCTGTACTAGATTTTATATAATAAAGTTTACAGAGCCTTTGGGCACAACAACCTCACCAAATGAATAGGGTGATCTGATCGCTTGGCCTCAGGGCCAATGATCAGATCAAAATGGCAGCTTGAAGGGGTGGTTCATGTTTAAGTTAACTTTTATTATTGTCAATTGGCCTTCATTTTTTTTCTTATAGTTTTGACTCTACTTTTTATTCTTGATCTTTCTATTCAGACCCTCTCCTATTCATATTCCAGTCTCTCATTGAAATCAGTGCATGGTTGCTTGGTGATTTGGGCTCTAGCAACTTGATTGCTGAAATTGCAAACTGGAGAGCTGCTAAATTAAAAATGAAATAATTAAAAAAAAACACAAATGATAAAAAAATTAAAAGCAATTGCAAATTGTCTCAGAATAGGACTCTTTACATCATACTAAAAGTTAACTTAAAGGTGAACAACTCCTTTAAGGAAACCGGATTTCAAAAGAGGACCCAATTGATATGCAGATGCTTAAAATATACCTAAAAGATTTCCATGCAGACATAAATCAACCAGCCATTGGGAGGCATCCATACATGCACGAATAACCATTAATTCAGCAGCCTTTATTGGCTGAATGGGTGGCTAACCCACATGAGATTATGGCTAGAAAATCTGGCTGTATATGCCCAATTTATATCACTCTTATATCACTCGTTTGTTTTAGGTAGCATTGCTGCCAATTCAAGAACAGACCACAGCATCATTATACACAAGGCCACAACAGACCTACAAGCTGTAGGCCTCCTGCTACTGTTGAACTACAACTCCCAGCATGCCTGTAGTTCAACGTAAGCAGCATTGGCAGCAGCTCAGACATCTCAGGCCAAGTTGTTTGTGGCTTCCTGAGAGCTCATATGCATAGGCTGGGTGTTGGTTGCACTGATGTCTGATGGCAGAAGATGTGAGGAAATCTAAAAATATTGTTTCCTTTTGTGCAAGAGCTGCTTCAGAAGTGCAAGAAGCCATCATTAAAGAAAAGAAAGTGCTCTGCTGACATTTTGAAACTGAAATTCCTTTCTTTCCAGCTGTTGCCAGACTTTTTGACTGCCGATGTGCTCAAGCATAAATGCTCAAAACAGCCCTTATAGCCATAGGGCTACATTGGAAGTGCGATGCCAAAGGCATTTTTTAGCTGTAGTCCGCCGATCATTGCCATATTTGCTGTAGACCTTATGGATGATGCTGGGAGATCGAATACCAAAACAGAAATGACACATGCTTCATAGCTCAGCTGGCATTAACAGTCCTGTTAGGCAGAGCCGGGCCAACCCTGCCAGACGCCCTAGGCAACCTGGCGGGCCACGGCGCCGGCTCAGTGCGCGTGAAACTGCGCATGCACGAAACTGCGCTCCAGCGCGCATGCGCAAAACGGCACTCCAGCGCGCATGTCTCAGACTGTCTGGCCACAAGCCTCCTTATAACACACCAATCATCCTGTTGTATTAGAATTCCCTGACAAGATGGCAAAAGTGTTCCCATAATCTATACATAGGGTTGGACTGGGCCGGTGGGATACTGGGAAAAAACCTATTGGGCCCCGGCAACCAAATCCCGATCCCCCAACCGGGCCGCACCATCAAATAAGGAAAACCGGGCAGGAAGTTTTGACCCGGATAGCCCGGTCAAAACCGGACAGGAGGCAACCCTAACTAAACCATAAAAATGGATATGGCTAGTAATGATCTGTTTCATATACTGAACCTACTGTTCCAGACCAAAAGGTCAGCAACCTAGAACAGTAATGGCCCACGACTTCTTATTGTAGAATCTGTGCTGGAAGGTGATATGAACTCACTGCCAATCAGCTTTGTATCATGAATTTTATATTCTACATATACTGTATATATTGAGAGTCGGTCCCTAAGCTCAGATAATTGACAGCAGCCCACAGCATGTGCTGTAAATCAGCAGACTAGAAGATAATAGCCAAACTACACTTTACTGTACATTTGGAGGTCCATTTATTAAAGGTTGAATTTTGAATTCATGTGAATTATTTTTAATTTGAATATACTCACAATTCGACTGGGAGGTTATTTAAGAAAAAAATAGTGTCTAATATTCAAATAATAAAATAACGAATGGTTCCGACCCGAATATTTGAATCATATTCAAATTGTATCCAATATGTACAAATCGAGTTTTTCTACCGAAAAAAAAAAAAACTTGAATGTCAGGAAGGCTATTATATATCTCTAAATGGCTCAACGGACCTCTGCCATTGACTTGTAAATGAACTCAGCAGGTTTTGGTGGCGAATATTCAAATTAGGACTGTTTCCATGGTTGAGGTGTGATAAAATGTGTGAATTTTGACACTTAAAAATTCTAATTTACTGTTCGACCCTTGATAATCTGTCCCTTAGTGACCAGAATTAGGCCCTTCACATGAACCTGGATTATACCAATGTGCCCAGTATAAAGCTTCTGTCCTACACAATGAAATAGTTTATGGGCATGGCCTAGCAGGTAGGGTGAGATCTTCTGCTATTGGGGACAATCAGAAACTTTAACTCATACGGAGTACTGAGGCAGAACATACTACAGTAGAACCCCCATTTTACATCCCCTGATTTTAAATTTCCCCTCATTTTGTATTATTGCTTGCATGCTCTTTCCCCTGTACTTGACACAATTAAGCTGGGAATGAGTGTTTCAAGTGCCTTTAAGAAAGGCGTGTTTGTTTATCATCTCAGTTTAGAGAGCATTTATTTTTAATGGGATTTTAGAAACAGCTAAAGCGCTGACCACCAGCGTTGTCTGATACCTTACACTTAGAACTTCCTATATAAAAAATAAATAGTTGTGCGGGAATGGATTAGCTTAATGCCTGCCCCACTTAGCAGCATTTCTGCCACAGTAATGGGAGATGCACTAAGCGGACGTTTGAAGGACACACAGGCCCTACCACACCCTATATTCCCTTCTGCAAACAGTCAGGAGAACAGTGCAGGAGAACATTCAGATACAATTCTAAAGCCAGTGGCTACACTGTAGCATAAAAACTGAGACAATGTTGCAATTTATTTGTTACCTCGGATTCTGGAAGTAGGATCAGGTACAAAATACATTATGACTTTCCCAGTCAGCCTATTAGCCAGTGTTTGTACAACTGTGTGTTTGTATAGTTCAGGTTGGTGGGCTGGAGGTCTGCCAGACCATGTGTTTGCTTTATAAACCCAGAGTTTCCTCCTCAAAATGTGCTACTCTAGCTAGGAGCATGCTAAATAACAAACACTCGGCCCCGGCATGCTCAATGGGATCTCCTTCCCAGGAATATTTGGTTCAAAGTAATTCCCACATTGGGGCTATCAACTGTGCTGCATCTGTGCGCCACGCTTAACTTCCAGCTGCGTAAAAAAAAACAAAAAACCAAGCACTACTTAAAGGAGAGCAGCTTACTAAATATCAAAGAAACTTGTGAGCAGGTAACCTAAAAGCTTAATAGACTAAAATTAAAGGGGTAGTTTACCAAAAAACTATCTTTTAGTATGATGTATACAGCAGCAGTCTAAGATAAACTGATATTTGGATATATTTCCCACATAAAAATGGTCTTTATTAATCTCTATATTCTCGTGTGGAGGAACACATCAAAAAGCCACAGCACGGGAATATACTCTGAAGCCCATATGTATGGGCTCTTATAATAAAATTAAACCCCCACCGTTAATCTGTTTTTTTGTTGGCAGAGTCAGTGACCCACCCAACAACCATTGTTGCAGGCTCGATTAGTAATGCCAATAGTTTAAAAAACATGCAATATAAATAATATAGACCCAAAACAAGGTTGTTTAGAATAGGTTCAACATACTAAAGCTAAAGTAAAGGTGAGCAACCCCATTAACCAGGTCCTAAACAAATAATCAGGGACACAACTGAACAAAGTGTGAGCTCTGGTACAAGGCTCTCTCAGAAGCACCTCGTGCTTAGGAGTGACAGATTTCTGGTGTTTTGTATAGTCCTGCTGTGTAAAGTAGAATTCTACTTTATTCCTCATTCACAATCATAAGCTAGAGCTGCCACTTTGCTTGTGCAGGTTTTCTAAAGCCACTACAGATAGTGTCCTATGGAAATATGTATGCAAAGCAAACGGGAACTAGCATTGCCTTGTATGATTTCTATGTAAATGAGCACTATGAATTTTTTTTTTTTTTTTTTAAATAAGAAGAAAGAAAGTGTTCCAAAGCAGTAGAACAGGGCACATGGAATACCAGAATGTCACTTGGACAAAGATTAAAGTGAACCGGGCAGCATAGTCCAACCTTGTGTTTAGTGGTCACATTACGTGCGCACACGAGCGGAGCATTTATGCCAGGGACAACACTTATTCTGCATCTGCATGGGCCAGGCTCCACCAAGCTGGGAATAATACAGGAGACATCTTTTAATCAATGGATTTCTGCCAGTCTACAGGAAAAATTAATCCGTGCTTTTTCCCCTCAGTACCAGCACAGCTATGATTGGGATACTTTTCTTTTATAACATAAGGGTGGTGGCACATGGGGAGGCTAATCTCCCTGAAATGCCTTCCCACCGGCAAGAATGTCGACTCACAAGGAAACTTCAGATGACTTTGGAAAAACAAAGCAACGCTGGTGGAGATTAGTAGCCCTCAGTAGCGAAGATTTATCACAGGCGACTAAATCTCCCTGTGTGCCACCACCCTAAGGGTAAGGAGTAGGGATGGGCGAATTTTTTCGCCTTGTTTCGCCAAAAAATGACGCCCATAGACTTGCATGGCGTTGTGCGTCAAAATAAAAAGACACGCGTCAAAAAAATTTTGCCGTGCGACAACATTTTTTTGTCGCCCATAGACTTTAATGGGCATCAGCGACAAATTTTTGGCAAACGGGTCAAATTCGCCCATCCCTAGTAAGGAGACACATGCAGATTCGGGGAGATTCGCCTCTTCTACGGGGCGACAATCTCCCCAAACTGCCTTCCCCTACCTTCCCGTTTTAATTAATAATCGCCAGTGGGATGGCACGCGTGGCGCTTCGTTGCCCAAAGTTTCCTCATGAGGCAACTAATCTCCCCGAATCTCCCCTTGTGCCCTTACTCTAAGGGAGTTCATTATTCATACTTTCCTTGGGGTGTTTGGGTGGAATGAGTTATTTTCATTATGTAATGAATGAATGGGGTGAGGCCATTCCCAAATTACTACTGTTCCCAAACTACAGATCCTAGGTGGGTTGTCATAAGCTGCCACTATTGCATTTAATGCAAAAATGTCCACCCCAACTATTTAAAGGAGGACACACATATCAAACCTATAAAGTGCATGGCTAATTAACACTTCATTAAGGAGCATGCAGCTAAGTGCTTCAGTTTATCCACGGCTCTGAACTGTGCTTCTAAATTAATTGTGCAGAAATGGGTTTTTGTGTCTGTTTTACAGGGACAAGGAGGGAACTCTAGCCCTGGAATAATTTAATTGTAATAAATATCGTTTTCTAGAAGTCATAGAACGACAGTGTACAAATGGTGTCCCCTGGTTCCAACAGAAAACATGAAAAAATACTTTTGCATTGGTGGAAGTTGCTGGTGGTACTCATGTTGCAATACTGGGCACCAGTAATTCTAGGCAGACTGTGCACTATTAGGCTAGGGCCCTCAACACGAGCAGTATCCTCTTCTTCTATGGCATCCGAAAGTGTCAAATCCGGCGCAAACACTCTTGGCGAATTTTTATTGTGAAATGAAATCCGCTGAATATGTTCACACCTGAGCCAACACTAGGGTTCCAGATGTGGGGGGGGGGAAGGAGCATACTGCTTGCTGTGAGGGGCTGAAATCATTCTTTGGTTTTCAGCAAAAGGACTTGCCCCCTGTCAGGCCCAAGTCTTAAGGTGGCCATACATGTAACAATTATTATCTTTCCTGCAGCCATTGGTCGCAGGAAACATAATTTGTTTTCAGTACAAACATTTGGACATGAATAGTCAGATATACAGATAGAAACAATAGAATTCTACCTTCTTCCGATTGACGAGCCCATCATTATCAAAGTCTGTTGCCGTTATCGCTCAGCTTGTCTTCCTCCATACACACACCAAATATAGTAAGAAACAAAATACATGTGCGTGTATGGACACTTTAGTGATTCTACATCAGACCTTTGATTGGCTGGGACATCTACCCCGCTGGGAAAAAAATTGGGTTCCCCTTTTGCTGCATCTTTGCCTATTTCCCAGATGTCTGAAAACTTCCATCTATAGTGAATAGAGCAGAGATCCCCAACTTTTTAAAACATTGAGCGTCATTAAAATGTTAAGAATTGAGGAGAAACACAAGCATGCAAAAGGTTCCTGGGGATGTCCAATAAGGACTGTAATTGGCAATTGGTAGTCCCTATGTGGCCTACAGGAGACCCTGTTTGGCAGCACACCTGGTTTTAAAGCAACCAAAACTTGCCTCCAAGCCAGAAATTCAAAAATAAGCACCTACGTTGAGGCCACTGGGAGCAACATCCAAGGAGTTGGTGAGCAATATGTTGCTCACAAGCCACTGGTTGGGGAATAACTGGATTGGAGCATAAAGGTGGCCGTACACGGGCCGATAAAAGCTGCCGACAGACCGAGTCAGCAGCTTATTGGCCCATGTATGGGCCCCCCCGACGGTCGCATCTGTTCGTTGATGCGGTCCCGCGATCCAACCGCCCATTCCCATTCGTTAGGATCCGATCGGATCAGCCCGATATTGCCCATCTCAAGGTCCGCTCGTTTAGCGACATGACCAAACGAGCAGATATCTCCGTGTCTGTCCACCTTTAGCCCATATGTGATCTAATGGCAAAGAGCGGATCTCTCCCCGATATGCCCAATTTGAGGTGGGCGATATTGGGCTGATCCGATCGTGGGCCCTATGATTGGATCATACAGGCGGTCAATGAACAGATGTGGTCTGCGATCCAAATGGATTTTTACCCCTGCACGATCGATATCTGGTCAACTCTTGGCAAGATATTGATCGGGGAAGCCTGTCGGAGGGCCCCACACATGGGCCAATAAGCTCTCGACTATCGTGTATGGCCAGCTTAAGGATCCATGGAATCAGACCCACAGAGATGAGTAAACATTTGGTGCCACACAGTGCAATGGACTGACACACACCAAAGAAATCGTATTATCAGCCAACTATTGCCATATAGTGGGTCAGCTTGTATCCAAAGGGGCAGTCTGGGTCCCTTGAAAAACTCTAACATCTGACCCATTGGCCTGAAGTGGGGCAGCCCAGTTCTAGGGCAATTGAATAATCTAGGACATTTTTCCCATTGTGTTTTTTTTTTCTTGCTTTTGCCAGATCCGTTAAGTTATCCTCAGACGGGGCAGTGGAGGGTGATTGTGTGTGTTTACTAAGCAATTCTAGGCAACATGCTTGGTATCCAGCTGCACTTGCACATTCAGAATACACTGACAGAGTTTACATATTTAAACTAATGAAAAACAAACAATAGACTAGGGGCTCAACAGGCAAGCCACCAGACTAATGAAGCTTATGGCAGGAAAGTTTCACCAGGTTGGGTACACTCCAGGCACAAAGTGCTTATAATTATAAAAAAAAATAAAAAATAAACACAAAGAAAACCCAACAACAAACATATTTTATATATATTTAACATTTTGGCAGCACAAATATCCCTTTTAAGCAATTCAAGCTGTGCCTCTGTGACAGAAATCTGTTTTATGGAAGCAGCCTCCCTGCTGGAGCTGGGGACATCGGTTATGTATTAGAATGTGACAGATTTCCCTTTCACTATATTACTCCCAGTGCAGCCAACCTCTTGTCAGGGTGCCATTTATTGATTGTGAAATTCAAGTGAATTTAGGGGATTCCAAATGGGGAAACACATATAAAATGAGACACAGTGTCGGGAGAGGAAAGCCTGCTGTCATATTAAAATCAATGCAGATTCCATGTCTGGACGGTGCAAAATCATGGGATTCTAAGATATGAAAAATGTATCTAAACACTTGTATAATATATATATATATATATATATATATATATATATATATATATATATATATATACTAATGGGACAGTTACGCAGCCGTCCAAATTTTTACTAGGGAGCCAAAAATAACAGAAGGCGAGTGGCTTCAGTTTAGGAGTTTAGAGGTCAGCATAAGAAGTGTAGTTCAGGTGCACAAGGGCCCAGATATGTTTTAGGACTAACTGGAACAGTAATGAGCAGTCCATCAGTAATGTAAAGTACATTAAAGGGGTGGTTCACCTTTAATTTAACTTTTATTATACTATAAAATGGGCAATTCTAAGCAATTTATCAATTGGTTTTCATTATTTATTTTTTATAGTTTCATAGTTATTTGCCTTTTTCTTCTGACTCTTTGCAGCTTTCAAATTGCCGTTGCCGACTCCCTTCTAAAAAACAAATGCTCTGTAAGGGCAGGGGTACACGGGCAGATTTGGAGAGATTTAGTTGCCTTGCAACTAATCACCTCTTCTGCGGGGCGACAATCTCCCCAAACTGCCTCCCCCTGCTATAATGAGAAAACGCCAGCGCAATGGCACTCGCGTCGCTTCGATTGCCAAAGTTGCCTCATGAGGAAACTTCGGGCGACTTCGGAAACCGAAGAGGCGCGAGTGCATTGCCGCAGGCAATTTTTCGTTTTAGCAGGCGGAAGGCAGGTGGAAGGCAGTTCGGGGAGATTGTCGTCCCGAAAAAGAGGTGATTATTTGCCAGACGACTAAATCTCCCAGAATCTGTCCGTGTGCCCCAGCCCTAAGGCTACAAATGTATTGTTACTTTTTATTACCGATCCTTCTATTCAGCCCATCTCCTATTCATAATCCAGTCTCTTATTCCAATCAATGCATTGTTGCTAGGGTAATTTGGACCCTAGTTATCAGATTTCTTAAGATGCAAATTGAAGTGCTGCTGAATAAAAAGCTAAATAACTCAAAAAACCTTCAATAATAAAAAATTAAAACCAATTGCAAATGGTTTCAGTATATCACTATCTACATCAGTGGTCCCCAACCAGTAGCTCATGAGCAACATGTTACTCACCAACCCCTTGGATGTTGCTCCCAGTGGCCTCAAAGCAGGTGCTTATTTTTGAATTCCAGGCTTGAGGCAAGTTTTGGTTGTATAAAAATCAGGTGCACTGTCAAACACAGCCTCAATGTAGGTTGACAGTCCACATAGGGGCTACTAAATGGCCAATCACAGCACTTATTTGGCACTCCAAGAACATTTTTCATGCTGGTGTTGCTCCCCAACTTCTTTCACTTCTGAATGTTGCTCATGGGTTCAAAAGGTTGGGGATCCCTGCTCTACATCATACTAAAAGCTATCTCAAAGGTGAACAACCTCTTTAAGTTCTTAAAGTGGGACCTGTTTATTTTAGCTTTGATAATGAGGGTCAGGAATAATATTCTGCTGACACCAGTGCCCCCCACTGTCAGTGTCAGACTGAAACTGCTTTTCTGTTTCCCCCCTCATTACACTGGGTGGTCCGGACTCCCCTGCAGTTCCATTATAGTCCCTGCTCTAGTTAACTCATTCACTATGTCATGGTGGGACTGACAAACAGCTGCAGGGACACACAAGGGGGAGCAAGGCCCGCGGCCCATTCATTACTCTGTAGGAAGGTAGTGAGAAAAGCCAATCCTGCTCCCACTCACATCAAAGGCTTTTCATATGGATCACAGGCAGCTGCTGGGCTACTGCCCCTAGTGGGCAAAACGAAAAGTGCATCTAATGTGGAGCAATTTGGAGGCTTCTGTTATATTATCCATGAAGGCAGGAGATGGGAGAGTCAGGCAAGGAAATCTCTGCATACAACATAAACTGATTTACTCTTTCCAAGACTTGCATGAAGATGAGAGTGATGATCAGGCAATGCAGTCACTAGTCATGATACAAGATGATCAGTATCAGTGGAGTGCATACAGTTAACTAACCCTGTGTAGTGTCACGAGTTAGGGGTTCCCATGCAATAACAGCAATCATGCAATAATCAGAGATTCCCCACCGCTAATGCTGTGCTTCTCCAGTTATCACTATACTACAACTCCCAGCATCCCCCGAGAGCCATTGTAGAATGGAAGTAAGAGGGTCCGAGCCAGAGCGCAGCTCATAGTGCAGCTCATAGTGTAATTGCCTCGGGAAGGGAAAGAAGAGTAAAGGATGGAATGGAAATGAATGAAGCACAAACAGAATGCGAAGGCTGCAGCACTTACCCAGAATATGATGCACTTTCTCAGGATAAATCTTCACATTCCCGCTGTGCATGTCCCCCGTTAACTCCCGTTATGTGGAATCCCTCCTGCCCTCACAGCTCCCTCCCCCAAAACCTCACAGAACGTGTAAGCGAGAAGCAGCAGCCCGGGATGCAAGGGAGCACCGGGTCTCCTCCCTCTTTACGTCACACCGCCACGCCCACCTCAGACTCCAAGTCAGACAGTTTGCAGAGGGCTGAGGGGACACGCAGTCCTGAGGGAGGGCTGCCCGGGAATCCCTGCCAGGAGAACTGCCGGCCTCAGGGATTCCTCTGAAAATTAATTCCTCCTGCTCTGTATCGAGGGCTTTGTGCCACTTCGTTACATATAAATCATACGGATAATAAAAAGATGTGGCTCACGCCTCTGAACGTTCTAAACCTTTTCATTGTTTGCAGTTGTTGTTCCACTTTTGAATGACTTTGTGGCGCTTAGGTGTGAGTGTGAGTGCAGAGACTACACAAATGCAACAAGTGTACCAGTGCTGTGTGAGGTAGCTGTACCCTGGCTGTGGGCAGGAGGAAGGGATTGTGACACACGGGGCGGCCACATGTGTTTCTCTTCATTTGGGCTGACAATAAAGCTGGCCACAGACGCAAAGATCCGATCGTACGTTGACTTCCCCATCTCCCGACCTGCCACTAACCATTCCAATCAAATAAAGTAGAAAAGAACAGATCAGCCGATGTTCTGCCCCTGACAGCAATCGTACAAAAATTATGTCCGACAAAGCTGGTGACAGTCTCCCACTGAAAATCGTATGATCGGCAATACATGCAGAAATATTATCGGCAGCCGACAGAAATCTTCTAACCTGTCCGATCGACCAAACGACCGATCTCCGCCGGACGAAAAATGTCGGGACTCTCCACACACGGTCCGAAAATCGTACAAATCCACGATTCGTACGATCATATCTTTGCCTCTATGGCCAGCTTAAGAGGCAGACATGTTGGAACTGAAGAGGAGGCTTCACTTTCTCATCTGCTGATGTGCCATGCTCCCACCAACTGAGTTTGGCCAGGGTTACGCTCTAATGAATTATAATGCCTGCCTGGACTCTCCCAAACCTTCCCCTGCTCTGCCCAAATACCAGCATTTAGCAGTCCCTGCAGTTTGGACCCCCCCAATTTTCTAATTGGACCAGTGTTTTTAGTGGAGTACCGCAGGGCTCTGTACTAGGTCCCTTGCTTTTCAACTTGTTTATTAATGACCTGGAGGTGGGCATTGAAAGTACTGTTTCTATTTTTGCAGATGATACTAAATTGTGCAGAACTATAGGTTCCATGCAGGATGCTGCCACTTTGCAAAGTGATCTGTCTAAACTGGAAAACTGGGCAGCAAACTGGAAAATGAGGTTCAACGTTGATAAATGCAGGTTATGCACTTTGGCAAAAATAATATAAATGCAAGTTATACACTAAATAGCAATGTGTTGGGAGTTTCCTTAAATGAAAAGGATCTAGGGGTCTTTGTAGATAACACGTTGTCTAATTCTGGGCAGTGTCATTCTGTGACTACTAAAGCAAATAAAGTTCTGTCTTGCATAAAAAAGGGCATTAACTCAAGGGATGAAAACATAATTATGCCTCTTTATAGGTCCCTGGTGAGGCCTCATCTGGAGTAGGCAGTTCAGTTTTGGACTCCAGTCCTTAAGAGGGATATAAATGAGCTGGAGAGAGTGCAGAGTCTAAGTGCAACTAAATTGGTTAGAGGGACGGAAGACTTAAATTATGAGGGTAGACTGTCAAGGTTGGGGTTGTTTTCTCTGGAAAAAAGGCGCTTGCGAGGGGACATGATTACACTTTACAAGTACATTAGAGGACATTATAGACAAATGGCAGGGGACCTTTTTACCCATAAAGTGGATCACCGTACCAGAGGCCACCCCTTTAGACTAGAAGAAAAGAACTTTCATTTGAAGCAACGTAGAGGGTTCTTCACAGTCAGGACAGTGAGGTTGTGGAATGCACTGCCGGGTGATGTTGTGATGGCTGATTCAGTTAATGACTATAAGAATGGCTTGGATGATTTCTTGGACAGACATAATACCATAGGCTATTGTGATACTAAACTCTATAGTTAGTATAGGTATGGGTATATAGAATTTTAATTAAAAGTGGGGAGGGGTGTTTGTGTGGATGCTGGGTTTTCATTTGGAGGGGTTGAACTTGATGGACTTTGTCTTTTTTCAACCCAATTTAACTATGTAACTATGTAACTTGGACTGGGCCACTGAATGGATTGCCACCTGTGAGACATGTAACTGCCCATGTTACTACTACACGATGCCCAGAGTCTCCGGAGTGAAACTTGTGGGCCATTTATAAATCGTTATAAAGTGCCGATTTTTTTGTCAACACTGGGGAAATGCTACAGTGAGGAGATTTCTCACTTATTTTGCCAGTTTGCTAACAATAATAAAAGAAAAATTAACTTAGAATACCCAGTGTTGGACTGGCCCACCAGGATACCAGGAAAAGTCCCTGTGGGCCCAGGTGTCAGTGGGCCACTCATGCTGCTAAACATTTGGCCTATTTCATGGCCATTCCCTATTTCTATGAAAACAAAGAGGCTAAATAGATGGAAAAATAGATTGTAGTATTATAGTATGTAAATAAAAGAGACTAGGAGAATAGAGGTTGAGTGAGGAGAGGAAAAAAAATAGTATTAACCGTGGGTCCCTCGTCTAAGATTAATTGGTGGGCCCCTGGTTAAAGGTTTTTGGTTGGGCCCCTGGTGTCCTAGTCCGACACTGATCATACCTCATAATTACACAAAACTGCACAGTAAATACAATCTTCAAATATACTACAGTGGTATTTTTTTTAAATTTGACTACAACCACCCAGATCACTACCTGTCAACATTTTCACTTCCAAAATGCTTTAGTGGTATAACCGACTCAAAAAGTATTATGTATGTACAATATAGCATGCTGAATCTTAATTAAGGTTGTGACACGCTCTCACAGTGATTGCTCCTCCTAGGGCCCACCAGAGAACTCAATATCCAGGGCCCATCCAACAACAATTAGATGTTGGCAGTGCTAAATGTAATTGGTGTCACATGGTGTAAAATTAAGGCCGGATGAGAACTGTTTACTGAGGCCCATCAGGAGATCCTCTGGTAGGACAGTTTAACCCTGGATTCTCATAATGCCCAGATTATTGCCACTCAGTTCTATGAGAATTGCATGGCAGTGAGTATAGTCTATTTGGGGGATAAGGCGTTGATGGCTGATCTCATAATGCATCACATAATGCCCAAAAACTCTCCTGTTAGAGAGTCTGCTGATTAACAAAGCAGTACTATAGAGGGAAATTATGTACATAAATACAAGAAAAACACATATACAAAATAAAAGAATATAGTGTGTGCCACTAGCCTATATTAACCTCAACTGTATGGATAAACCAGCGCAGCTACAATGGAGTCATACATAGATTTCCACTGACTTCAGAGAGGACAGGATATGCAATTCAAGCCAAGGAATAACACATTCCTCTGGTATATACAGTACTTATATATATATATGCTCCTGGAAGGTCCTGGTTTAGGACCGAAATGTTAAATAAACTTTCCTTTTTGTATATATATATATATATATATATATATATATATATATATATATATATATATATATATATATATATATATATATATATATATATATATACTGTATATATATATACACTTTTTAATATTTATATATATAGAAAAACTACTTAAGAAATACACAGGCCCCGATTTGTGGAGAGGCCACAAAGGCCAGGGCCTAGGGCGGCAAAATATTAGGGACGGCATGCTGCCCAGCCGCTTTCCAGGGAAATCACAGCTCCCCAGCAGCTCCAGTGGACTAAACCCGGCTCTGGAAATACAGACCCTACTTCATTCAGGAAAAGCAACATGACAATTCCCTCTCATAATGTTCTTTGCATCAGATTAGCATCTTCATATAGATAGATATGCTCTTATTAAGGGAAATTAAAGGGAAGTTAAACCTTACAAAGGCACTGAGTTTATCTTGACCTGGACATAATCTATACAATGTGGTGTTAATGATGCAAATCATCTTTTTAAATAGTAACTAATGATCACCAGCATACTCCTACATAATACCCTCTGGGATCTGTGCTGTAAATGTTCATGGATTTACATAACTCTGCATTCCTGTTGGAGGGACTCCAAATATTGCCATGACAAATTTTGTTTCGATTAGGCAGAAAATCTTCCATGACATCATTCCCTGGCTGATGAGAGGCTTGGACCTGAATCCCAACAAAACAACACACAGAAGAAAAAGTACAGAAGTCCTCACTGGTCTCATATATCAAACTGGTCTAGCAAATAAAAGTTAGCAGGGGCGGGGGGGGGGGGTCCCCCCAGGCAACCCCAGGCAAAGTTAATCAGTTCCTGCAGAGAGCTGTAAACACTAACTTTATCCTTATGGAGAGGCACACCTATGTCAGTAAATATATCAGTAATTCCATTCACATTAGATACAGCATTCCAAACAACAGCCAGATACAATGTCTGATAGATTATTATTAATAATGAACATGGCTATCCACTATTTTACTGAAATACCACAGAAAGGGTGGGATGGGAAAGGGTGAAGATGTGGAATACTCTCCCTGAATCAGGCTGATACATTAGATAGCTTTAAGAAGGGGTTGGATGGCTTTTTAGCAAGTGAAGAAATACAGGGTTATGGGAGATAGCTCATAGTACAAGTTGATCCAGGGACTGGTCCAATTGTCATTTTGGAGTCAGGAAGAATTTTTTTCCCCCTCTGAGGCAAATTGGAGAGGCTTCGAATAGGGGGTTTTGCCTTCCTCTGGATCAACTAGCAGTTAGGCAAGTTAAAATAGAGTATTTATTTTATTTGATGTTATTTTTTGTTATACATATTGCAGTTTACATTCTCACTGTTGTAGGTTTTCTCTACACCCACACTGAACAGATGTTGTACTTCCTGCACAGAGGTTATAGCCATTACTGAGAAGGAGGGGATGCACATTTTTCTATTATATTGTTTCAATGGTCAGAACCAGCAGGGCAGAGAATTGCAAGGGACAGGATTTACAGTTTTTCAACTACGTATACAAGTAACTTTTCATACAATGAAAATTTATTATTAAAAGGGTGGTTCAACTGTAAATTACCTTTTAGTATATTATAGAATGGGCACTTCTGAGCAACTTTTGGTCTTCAATGTTTATTTGTTTTATCTTCTTCTGACTCTTTCCAGCTTTTAAATGGGGGTCACTGACTCCATCTAAAAACAAAAATGCTCTATAAAGTTGGCCATACACTTAGAGATCCACTTGTTTTGCAATTTCGCCAAAAGAGTGGATCCCTCCCAAATATGCCTACATTGAGGTGGGCAATATTGGTCTAATTCAATTGCGGGGCAGTCGTATCGCGGGACCGCATCAACAAACAGATGCGGCCACAATCCAATGGGATGGGACAGGGCCGGATTTACATAGCAGACGCCCCTAGGCCCGCTGCCATTCATCGCCCCTGTCCCTTCCTCTACCTTTGTGCAAATGCAAGTGCAAATTTTCAACGTCAGGTTCAGAGTACTGGGGATTGGTGCACAGGAAATTCGAAAAACAATTGTATCTCCTGCAATTCCCTAGTGCTTCTGAACCAATGCGGGTGTGGTTGGGTGGCATGCCGCCCCCCTAAAATTCTACCGCCCTAGGCCAGGGCCTTTCCACAAATCCTGGACTGCCAATCGACATCTGGCCAACTTTTGGCCAGATATCTATCGGGGAAGGCCATCGGAGGGACCCATACACGGGCCAATACGCTGCTGATTCGGTCTGTCGGCAGCTTTTATCGGCTCGTGTAAGGCCAGCCTATGGCTACACATTTATTGTTATTGCTAGTTTTTATATCTCCTCTTTCTATTTAAGCCCTCTCCTATTCATATTCCAGTCTCTTATTCAGAATAATGCATGGTTTCAGATCTCCATACCTTGTCTATTAGAAAATAATTTAAACATTATATAAACCCAATAGGCTGGTTTACTTTCCAAATAGGACTAATTATATCTTAGTTTGGATCAAGTACAAGGTATTGTTTATTATTACAGAGATAAAGGAAATAGTTTTTAAAAATTTGAATTATTTTATTAAAATGTAGTCTATGGGAGATGGCCTTCTAGTAATTTAGAGCTTTCTGGATAATGGGTTTCGGATCCCATACCTGTATGGCAGCAACAAACAATGATATATTTATTTAAAATAAAATGCTAGCAGGGCAGCATGTGACAGATATCATCATCAGTACCCCCCAACTGCACAAGAAATTGTACTGTGTACCCCCTTGACATTTCTGGAATGTCTATATTGTCAAAGCTCAATAGTATGTCTCTGTTTAGGCTGTAACCAAAAATGAGGCGAAATGGAAAACTCTGGAAGCAGTGTAAAAAAAAAATCTCAGTTAATTATAAATCTGTTTTCATTTTCATTAGACAAATACAAAAAAATGAATTCAATAGATTAAGTTTTTGTGGCCATTTAATATTTCGTTTATAATACACCCCCACTAATACAAAAATGTGGTTCCCGTGAAAACATGAATTTCAGAAAAAAAAATCCCTCTGACATATGTAGTCATATGAAAAAATGCCTACAGGGAAACATAATATTACAAATAGCTTTTAAAATATAAAGCGAAAAGAGGACTGAATTAAGCAACATAACTGGAACAAGTAAAATCATGCAGCAGAAAACACATATTAGTTAAAGAAAATATACAATTTAATATATTAGAAACTTTTAAAGGGAAACTATACAACTCTGAGAACAATCAATGGGGACTCCCTTCCCAAGGCTAAAGGGATAAAGTAACACTCACATCTTTTCACCAGATGAAATTTCACAAGTGAATATTCACCATTTTACCAAGAACATAAGAATGAATTCTCACCAAAATAACATTTTCCAGGTTTAGAATTGTAAACTCAGGGCCTCACAATTGCATACCTCCCAACATTTTGGAAATAAAAAGTGGGACAAAAAAGTTGCCACGCGTAGCATGGCGAAATGTTTTTGACCATGCCCATTTTTGTTGCCACACCCCCATTTACCATGATAATTTTACAAAATTTCACAGGTGATAAAAGTTTGAACATATTTCTGTGTTTTTTTTTTCCAGTTATTACAGTTTTGCTAATGAAGGTGAATTGACCTTTAAGTTGTGAGTCTAACTTTTCCCAAGGGACCTGTTATCTTATATTGTTACAATTACTTATTTGCTTATCTATATTGCTTATCTAAATACATTTGAATTGTTACAAATGTATCTTATCTTCTGTTGTGGCTGTTCTGGGCTCTCTGCCAAAAGCAAATTAAGTTTGAAACTTTGTTTCTTTTTCTGGCTGTTCAGAAAAACGTGACTTTCCAGTACATATGAGGGTCTGCAGGTTGAGCTATCAAAAGAGGGACTGTCCCTCTAAAAACGGGACAGTTGGGAGGTATGCAATTGCTTTCTCTGCGCTAGTGTCTTGGACCCCCCCTCCAACATTGTGTACCGCCCAACCCCCTCCAGCACAAAAAATTGTGAGCGCACGGGGGGGGGGGGCCCCGACAGCAGTAAGCTGCCCCAGGGGCCAGGATCACCCCTGGGTTAACTCTAACTCTGGACTTGCACCTCCGGATAGGCCTATAATCCCAATTCACAACTGAGATGTGGAAGTTTTAGGTACTACCCCCTCCCACGACTGCACTATAACATCCCAGTATCTTCCACCCCTGGGAAAAAACATCCTACTTGGTTTTTATCTACTGCCTTGAAGAATTATACCTAGAGGCAAACACACAGATCATAGGAACATGTATTGCATTGGGAGAGTGTATCGGGGTCTGTCTGTTGTTTGCATCAATGTGATCCCTGCTAGGCTTGTACAGACTAAAGTGCAAGTGCAGTGATGGTTCACCATTAAGATAACTTTCTGTATGTTATAGAATGGCTAATTCTAACTTTTTTTCAGCTAACTTTTTCATTGGCCTTAATTTTTTTCTTTTTTTATAGTTTTTGGATTATTTATTCATTTATATTCTGACTGTTTCCAGCTCACTGACCCAATCTAAAAACCAAATGCTCTGTAAGGCTACATGTTTATAATTATTGCTACTTTCAATTACTTATCTTTCTATTCAGGCTTTCTCCTATTCATATTGCAGTCTCTTGATATCAATATATAGTTATTAAGGTAATTTGGGCTCTAGCAACCAGATTGCTGAAATTGCAAACTGAATAAAAACGAAATAACTCAAAAACACAGCAAAACATAAAAATGAAAAGCAATGGCAAATTGTCCCAGAATATCACTCTCTACCTAATACTAAAACTTAATTCAAAGGTGAACAACCCCTTTCAAAAGCCACCTGCCACTAATGTGATGTTCTAAAACGAATACATTGCCTTGCTCAGACCCCGTTACTTACCTTTGTCAGCTAGTGAATTTTCTTTTTCCAACACTGTTCTCAGTAGGTCTTTTGGGGGAATAGGCACAAAGGGAAGCTTTTGCCATGAGGCAGCACTTTAACAGAGGTGGCTAATTTTAAATGCTAATTTATGCAATCCAAAGATTCAGCGGATTATGGCTGAATCATTTTAGTTTGGACACAAATCACAAAAATACCTGCAAGTTTTAGCCCTGCAGTATACTACCCCCAATGCTGACCATCCCTGCACTGGGCTCTTTATTCACTCGCTTTGTTTCCTTTTGTTCCCTGCCTTCTTGGGTGTTATTGTTCAACAATAAACTATGATAACTGTAGTAACAATGATTCCTTACTTTTCCCATGGTATCAGAAATCTGACACTGTATATTTTCTCTTCACATTTTCAACAAAGTAGTGCCTGTGGGAGCTGAGACCCCACCAGTAAGAAAATATTTTTGAAAATCTTAAAAATGTTTCAGTAATGCCAACAAATAAAAGTTATATTGCTTTCTTTCTCAAATAAAAGTATAATGTCACAGGGGTTAATAAAATAGCTGAATGTTATGCCATTAGAGCTGTATTTTGCAAACTGAATATCTAAAGCATTGATCATTGCCTGGACAATGCGGTTGTTGGCCAGGTGATTACTGCTCAGAAATGCGGCAGTAGCATTGCAAAGCAATAGTCTCCTGACCAGCAACTACACCTACAGCAGAGCCAGGCCAGAAGGTACATGCACCCAAGCAGTAACACTAATGTATTTGTGAGTTTCAGAAGACATCACTATGCCATTTAATTTTATGGGTCACTGATCCCTTTGATGCTGGAAGTAGGGTTGCCACCTGGCCGGTATTTTACCAGCCTGGCCAGTGAAAATGATGCTTGATGCCAATGTTATTAATAGGAAAAAACTGCAAGAATATAGGAAGGCCGGTATTTTTTTTCCAGAAAAGGTGGCAACCCTAACTGGAAGTCACTATGCCATTTGCCATGTCAAGTCGTGCCATTTGCTGCTGAGGATCAGCCATCATGCCGGCATTAGCTTGATGACAGAAGTCACTGTACCTTTTAATGCTTATAGTCCCTGTGGCATTAACTTCTCAAAGTCACAGTGCCTTATAATGTTGGGAGTCAGTGTGCCAATTTGATGCTGGTAGCCAGTGTGTCCTTTTATGCTGAGATTTACTGTACCATTTGATGCTGGGAGTTACTGTGCAATTAAATGCTGTGACCCAATCACATTGCTTTTGTAATTCAGCACATGCTCATATTATCAGTTAATGTATCAAACCATTACAACAAATGCACAAGTAAGTCAGATCTGGTCCTTCAGGGATTTTAGTTATGTTTTAGCATCTACAGCAAACGTTCATAGGCAATCTCAATGGAAATTACTAGTGTTGGGAATCACTTCTTCTCTAAACCAAAAGTAGAGGATTTGCTGTATGAAATGAAATAACTAAGCCATGACTATTTGTACTAGATCTCCATATCTGTCTGGTCAGGTGCAATAAATCTCTGCGTCTGTTCTGGTCAGCAATAACAGATCTCTGCATCTGTCTGTTGCTCTAAAATAAATCTCTAATGTCTCTGGTAATTAACAATAAATCTCTGCGTCCATCCGGTGAACTACAACAGATCTGTGCACCTGTCTGTCGCTCTAAAGTAAATCTCTAATGTCTCTGGTAATCAACAATAAATCTCTGCATCCATCCGGTGAACTACAACAGGTCTCTGCACCTGTCTGCTGTCAAAATAATTAATTGTTGGATTACCCTTCCAGGGATCCCTCTAGAAATGAAAGTTATACAGCTACAGTTACCAGCATCTGCATACAGACACAAGTATATAGGGCTGGATATCAGCGACCTTGACCACAGAGAAAGAAAAATGTATAAAACAGGTGTTTTGATGTAAAGTTTAAAGGTCCTGCTAAAAAAATGCTAAAGAGCAGTTAAATGGTTGTGACTAATGGAAAAATAATACAGGTATGGGATCCTTTATCCAAAGAGCTCCAAAATCTCCCATAAGCTCCATTTTAATAAAATAATTTAAATATTTTAAAATTATTTCCTTTCTCTCTGTATTAATAAAACTGTACACTGAACATGTTCCCATATAAGATATAACTAATCTTTATTGGAGGCAAAACAATCCTATTGGGTTTTTTATTAATGTTTCAATGATTTTTAGTAGCCTTAAGGTACGAAGATCCAAATTACTGAAAGATCCCCTAGGTCCCAAGAATTCTGGATAAAAGGTCCTATACCTGTATTTATTATTTTATAACCAGACTGTAATGCAATAAGTCTCTGCCTTAGATCTGATCACAATGTCAGATGTCACTATACAGATTACATGTTACCTGGCACTGTCTGCTTGGTGCCCGCAGGCCACTTCATTTCTAATCCTTTACTAAGTGGGTAAATAATCCCCTGTGTGCAGTGAGGATGTAGAAAGGAAAAACAGGAAAGTGCAGCTCTCACCCACTCGCCGTGTCACAGATTTCTGCACAATGATGTCATTTCACAGCTTCCACATCTCCAAGGTAAATAACCCACTCATGGCAAGTTCGTTTCTAAATTCTCAGAGCTCATAAAGTACATTCCTGTTTAGTCTGTGAGAAAAATGATATGGTCATGAAAGTGACTGCAGCCAAAACTTAAAGCCATACAGGTGTTGCTGCAACTCCCAGCATAGTTTGCCAGCTACAACTGTGAAAAAAGATATTGACACTTACTGGCAGGAGAGTCTTTGGTTTTGGTTGGTGGGATCTGGGTAAAACAGATTTTGCAGAGCCAATAATTTATTTAAAGTAGCACTGTCCAACTTAAAATCATTGTTGGGGACAACTTAAAAAAGTCCCCAATAGCATCTGGAAGTCAGTGGGTTTGATGCTTTGTTCTATCTGTTATTTCATACCCACAGAGGCTTCCCACTGTAAGCACCATCTCTCCCTACTATACCTGCAGTCCCACAGCCACAGTCCCTTCCCAGTAACTATTATCCCACTGCTACTATAGGTACCATCTCTCCATACTATACCTGCTATCCCACAGTCCCTTCCCAGAGACTATTATCCCACTGCTACTATAGGCACCATCTCTCCCTACTATACCTGCTATCCCACAGTCACAGTCCCTTCCCAGAGACTATTATCCCACTGCTACTATAGACACCATTTATCCCTACTATACCTGCTAAACCCACAGCCACAGTCCCTTACCAGAGACTATTATCCCACTGCTACTATAGGCACCGTCTCTTCCTACTATACCTGCTATCCCACAGTCACACTCCCTTCCCAGGGACTATTATCCCACTGTTACTATAGGCACCATCTCTCCCTACTATACCTGTTATCCCACAGTCACAGTCCGTTCCCAGAGACTATTATCCCACTGTTACTATAGACACCATCTCTCCCTTCTATACCTGCTATCCCACAGTCCCTTGCATTTTCATGCTGATATCCAGAGAGTGTATCTGCACACAGGCCAACGGTGTCTCTGTCGGTACAGACACAGCAAAACTGATGGTGCATCGGTGGAGAGAGGCCTGCAGCAATTTTGTAATAACACAAGGCAGCATTCAAAGTGCAAAAAATGGATACATTGGAGGCATTTTATTGCACTTTCCACACTGCCCAGGATGTCGTCAATAGCCCCTATGTCGTCAATAGCCCCTATTATATCAGTCTGAATTCTAATATATATCTCAATGTTCAGTCCTCAGCCGTAACCTTCATTTTTTTAATCTTTTTATGAGAAGACAATTCCAGTGCACTGCCATCATACCACTCTTTAAAAATCATGGCAACTATTCACCCCATGTGTCATTGCCCTTATTGTGGCTAGAATCATATAGGGGCTTGTATCACTACAAGTGAGAAAAGTAGTTATCACTGCCTCCAGTGCTGGGAATGCTCTCGCAAATATTTAGGCATTGCAGGGGGTAGTCCTGGTGTCCCTTTGGTATTAACTCTTGCAAAATGACTCACAAGTATGTGCGCCGAATGCAAAAAACAACAACTATTTATTTTTGGTGACATCATCTTGCCCATATAAATGTGACACCTTTATTAGCAGAATGAAGAGACAATCACAGAAAGCTCTAAGCACCTTAGGAATCCTGGGAGATGACTAACGTTCTGCAAGCTTGCAATGATTATCTATTCAGCTAGCCACTAAATCTGTCAACCTTAAATCACTCTTGCTCAGTGTTTTAATCTCTCAACCCTGACTTGCCTAACTCTATTTGTGTATTTTGGAAAGTTTACCCTTGAATGGATAAATGTTCCCAGGGATGTAGCTAGAGAGGAAAGAGATCATGTGACTGCTGTAAGGGTGGGGAGGTGTGAATTATAGGGGGCCCAGTGGGGGACAGAGTGATAATAAGAAGTTTATGGATAACATCTTATTCCCAAATAATTATGTTGCGGGGCCACTAGAGAAGCAGAAGTATTTCAATCCAAATGGCTCAAGAAAAATACATGAAGACACAGAGGTGGGGCTTTATGTACCCATTGCACCTATTATTGTTACGTACAAGGGTACCCTTGAATCCCATATGTGCCATTTACTATGTACTGATTTTAGGTTCCCTTTGCACTTTGCTATAGTGCACACTCTTTTTCATCTGGGCTATCTTTAGCAATTGTGAATATGCCCTACAGCCCTAAATCCCTTTGTGTCATTTGTTACAAGCTCCTGTGTTCCAGTGTAATTTTAAAGTTATTTGGAGCAGGCACAGTGATGCTAGAATTATTGAAAAAAAAAGCAGCAACAAGGTAAAAAAAAACGATTTGAGGGTTGTACTGTATTTTACTTTTAACTCCTGTTAGTTTCCTCCTTCCATTTCTCCCATTTTCTAATTTGAAATATATTGCACTTTCAAGAGACATCTTATTAGGCTCACTTAATAACTGCACGAATGGTTCAGCTCAATCTAGTCAGTGGCTAACTCAGGATATGATTCAAAAAGCTTTAATACAAATTAATGTAAACAAGGCTCCAGGGCCTGATGGCATACACCCCCGGGTTCTAAGAGAGCTTAGTTCAGTTTTACATCAGCCCTTATTTCTGATTTTCTCAGATTCACTGTCATCTGGTATGGTGCCTATGGATTGGAGAAAAGCTGATGTTATTCCAATATTTAAAAAGGGATTACGATCTCAGCCTGGCAATTATAGGCCAGTACGCTTGACATCTGTGGTGGGCAAATTATTTGAAGGCTTGTTAAGGGATCACATTCAAAATTTTGTCCTAATGAATGGCATTATGAGCAACAATCAGCATGGCTTTATGAAGGATAGGTCATGTCAGACGAATTTGAATGCATTTTATGATGTGGTAAGTAAGATTCTGGACAGTGGGGGGGCAGTAGATGTGATCTATTTGGATTTTGCCAAAGCGTTTGATACTGTGCCCCACAAACGACTGCTTTCTAAACTAAGGTCTGTTGGGCTTAATGAAGTCGTTTGCACGTGGATAGGAAACTGGCTACAGTATCGGGTACAGAGGGTGGTTGTTAATGGGACATTCTCTACTTGGAGTAAGGTTCTTAGTGGGGTCCCCCAGGGCTCAGTATTGGGTCCACTTTTATTTAACTTGTTCATTAATGACTTAGGGGAGGGTGTTGTAAGTAATGTATCAGTGTTTGCAGATGACACAAAACTATCCAGCCCAATTAATTCCATCCAGGATGTGGTATCCTTGCAACATGATCTTGACAAACTGGCAATCTGGGCAGCTAAGTGGCAAATGAGATTCAATGTTGATAAATGTAAAGTCATGCACCTGGGATGTAAAAATATCCAAGCCACTTATACCCTTAATGGGACTGCACTAGGGAAATCCATTATGGAAAAGGACGTTGGAGTCCTTGTAGATGATAAACTTGGCTGTAGCAAGCAATGCCAGTCAGCAGCATCAAGGGCAAATAAGGTCTTGAGCTGTATTAAAAGGGGCATAGAGTCAAGGGAGGAGGGGGTCATTCTTCCACTGTATAGAGCACTTGTAAGGCCCCATCTAGAATATGCCGTACAGTTTTGGTCTCCATCACTCAAACTATTGTATTAGAGAGGGTACAGAGAAGGGCAACTAAGCTGGTAAAAGGTATTGAAAATCTTAGCTATGAGGAAAGACTGGCCAAATTGGGGATGTTCACGCTGGAGAAGAGGCGCTTAAGGGGTGATATGATAACTATGTATAAATATATAAGGGGATCATATAATAATCTCTCTAATTGTCAAGGCTCAGCAGAACAGCTCCGGGTTGAGTTGACGTCACCTTCTGAATCAGGCGGTGTCTCTACGCCAGCGCCTGTTGTTGGCGCGGGCGCGTGTGCTGATGCGCGCGAGCGTTTTGGCGCGCGTCATGACGCAGGCGCTCGTTCTGACGCAGGCGCACGTCATGATGCAGGCGCGCGTCCTGACGCAAGCATGCGTCCTGAGGTCTCTACTGACACTAAGCGTTTTTGACTTTGATGATTCTTCTGATTACCACCACGGCTTGGTCCTGACTACTCTTCTGATTACCCCTGGATCCTGTGACTGATACTTCTGATTTCGACCTCGGCTTTTCCTAACTACTCTACTCGTTTATTCCCTAACCGGCTCCAACTTCCTGATTGTCTCTAGTGTATGACCCGGCTTGTTCCTGACTTCGTATCTTCGTTTGCAGATAAGTGCTGAGTCCTTATTCACAAACTGTTATTTCTGTGGTCTCTATCGGCACTCCTGCTATTCCTTATCTGGGACCGTCCCGTACCAACCCCCAGGGCGCAGCTCAGTGGGAAGCGTGGGGGAGGCTTATACCTTCAGACTCGCCCTGATACCTGACAGTATCACCTCGCCATGGAGTCTGAGGAACCAGCCCCTTCCCCTCTGGAAATCGTTGCCCAACAATTGGCTGGCCTCACCCGGCTGTTCGAGATTTACAGGGAGGTTATCAACAATTGCAGGCCCAAATGCAAGATATGACTGTTGGTGCTGCTCTTCCTCCTGGGCCCCCAGTTTTTCCAGCCTCATCTGTTCCAGCATCCTCTTCCACACATCCGACACCCGAGCCCAAGATGCCACTTCCTGAACGTTTTTCTGGGGATAGAGCAAAATTTCGTGCTTTCGAAAATGACTGTAGACTTATGTTTTCTCTGAAAGTTCAATCCTATTCTACAGAACAAATCAGGGTGGGAGTGGTTATGTCATTATTGTCTGGGGAACCCAAGACTTGGGCTCATCGTTTATTTGAAACTCAAAGTCCATTACTGGCTAGTGTGGATACTTTCTTTTCGGCCATGGCTCAGATCTACGATGACCCTAAGAGGTCTGATACCGCTGAAACGATGATCAGGACTCTTTTCCAGGGTAAACGCCCAGTGGAAGATTATGTGACGGATTTCCGTACATACGCCACCGACACCGAGTGGAATGACAAGGCTCTTAGGCATCAATTTCGTTTAGGTTTGAGCCCCACTCTGAAAGACGAATTAGCCAGAGTAGGAATACCTGACTCCTTGGAATCATTGATTGATCTTTGTGAACAGATTGACCGACGTCTAAGGGAAAGACGTGCAGAGAGAGCTACAACATCCTCTCTTGGAGCATCCTGGGTTCTACCTAAAGCCCCCTCTATCTCCACATGTCTCTTCAACTTCCTCACTCATCTCGTCTTCTGCTTCTACGGCAAGTGTCCCGGAACCCATGCAGATTGGACTTATTAGAGCAGCCATCTCAGCTCAAGAAAGGACTCGGAGAAGAGAAAATAACCTATGCCTATACTGTGGGTTTTCTGGGCATTTTTTGAGAGACTGTCCTACCCGGCCAGGGGGTAAGCATGTTCACCCAATTTGTCTTCCATCCTCATCTTCCGTTATTCGAGATTTGCCTCTGCTTATTGTTCCCATTTCCTTACAGTGGCCCCAAGGGTTCCTCGAAAGTAAGGTCGTCATAGATTCGGGAGCCTGTGGGTGCTTTGTGGATACAGAATTCATTAAGACTCACAATATTCCAACTCGGCCCAAGACACAGCCGTTTCTTGTAAGAACTGCAGATGGCTCTCAACTTTCCTCCAGACCAGTGATGCTGGAGACTATACCACTGTCTGTTGTTATGGACTCTAACCATATTGAGACTCTGTCATTTGATGTGGTGTCTTCTCCTCTTTTCCCTTTGATTCTTGGTTTCCCTTGGTTGAAAACGCACAATCCCTCAATAAATTGGAGCACTGGGTTATTGCAATTTTTGTCCGCAGCCTGTAATTCTCATTTTGTCTCGCCCAGAACCAATTCCAAATTATTAGCCTTGTGTTCACCCCAAGACCCTCGTTTCCAGGCTATTCCAACCTTCCTTCATGATTTTATGGACGTCTTCGATCAAAAGGGAGCTGACACTTTACCTCCTTATCGAATCTATGATTGTCCTGTGGACTTGCTTCCTGGGGCTCCTATTCCTTTTGGACGCATCTAACCTTTGTCTGAACCGGAACTGTTGGTCCTGAAAGAATATATCCATGAGAATTTGAAGAAAGGATTCATTCGTCCTTCCACTTCTCCTGCAGGAGCAGGTATTTTCTTTGTAGAAAAAAAAGATCATTCCTTACGTCCTTGTATTGATTACAGACACTTGAATCAAATTACAGTGAAGAACCGTTATCCATTACCCCTTATACCTGAGCTGTCAGAACCTTCGTGGGGCCAAGATTTTTTCAAAATTAGATTTACGGGGAGCATACAACCTGGTACGGATTTGACAAGGAGATGAGTGGAAGACAGCTTTCCGTACACGTTTTGGACATTATGAATATCTCGTTATGCCATTTGGCTTATGTAATGCTCCCGCTACTTTTCAGCATTTTGTTAATGACATTTTCAGAGATTTTCTGGATCAATTTTTGATTGTCTATCTGGATGATATTCTATTTTTTTCTTCCTCATGAACAGGAACATGAGATACAGCTAAGAAAGGTTTTCAACCGTTTGCGGACTCATCGGTTGTATGCTAAATTGGAGAAATGTGAATTCTGCAAGTCTTCAGTGGATTTCTTGGGGTTCGTAATATCATCCGATGGAGTATGCATGGATAAGAAGAAGGTGTCCACTATGCTTGACTGGCCTGTTCCTTCTTCCCGAAAAGCAGTGCAAAGTTTTGTTGGATTTGCTCATTTCTATAGGAAATTTATTAAAGATTTTTCGAAGATTATTGCTCCTATTACAGATCTAACCAGTTCCACTAGACGTTTTCAGTGGTCTACGCAAGCACGGGAGGCTTTCGATCAGCTGAAACTTCTTTTTACGTCTGCTGCTATTTTGAAACATCCTAATCCTATGTTGCCGTATATTTTAGAAGTTGATGCTTCTGAGACTGCTATTGGAGCCATTTTATCTCAAAGAACAGGCAATAATAACACCCTTCATCCTGTGGCTTTCTTCTCAAAGAAACTTTCAATTTCGGAGAAGAATTATGATGTCTCTGACAGGGAACTCTTGGCCATTAAATCAGCTTTTGAAGAATGGCGTCATTTGTAGTGATGGGCGAATTTATTCGCCAGGCGCGAATTCGCGGCGAATTTGCGCGATTCGCGTCCAGCGAATAAATTCGCGAAACGCCCGCGAAAATTCGCCGAAAAAATTCGCCGGCGTCAAATTTTTTTTTTTGAAAAAACGGACGCCGGCGTCAAAAACGAGCGCAGGCGTCGAAAAAACGGGCGCCGGCGTCAAAAACGAGACGCCGGCGCCGTTTCGCGAATTTTTCGCCGTTTCGCGAATTTCGCGCGAAATTCGCGAATTTTTCGGCGAAGAGAAACGGCGCAAATTCGCCCATCACTAGTCATTTGTTGGAAGGAGCTCTACATCCAATCATTATCTTCTCTGACCATAAGAATTTAGAATATTTGCGGACCGCCAAACGACTTAAGCCAAGACAAGCCAGATGGGCATTATTTTTTTCTCGTTTTAATTTTCATATTACTTACAGGCCTGGCTCTAAGAACAAGAAAGCAGATGTTCTTTCACGATTGCACGCTCAGGAAGAGAATCCTTTGCCGCCGGATACAATATTACGTCCTCAAAATTTTTTTCACAAGGTTACAATACGATTTTTGTAATTGTGGATCGACTCTCCAAGATGGCACATTTTATCCCTCTTTCCGGAGTGCCTTCTGCAGCCTCTACGGCGGAGGTATTTATTAGAGAGATTGTCAGGCTCCATGGAGTTCCGGATGAGATTGTGTCGGATCGGGGAGTGCAGTTCACTTCTAAATTTTGGAGAGCACTATGCAAGGCTTTAAAGATTAAGTTGGCCTTTTCCACAGCATTTCATCCACAGTCCAATGGACAGACAGAGAGGACTAATCAGACATTGGAACAATATCTTCGTTGTTTTTAGTCTTTTCTTCAGTACAATTGGAGTGAACTTTTACCATTGGCGGAGTTCTCCTGTAATAATGCTCTTCATTCCTCTACCAAGCAAACTCCTTTCTTTGCTAATTATGGTTTTCACCCTCACGTTCTTCCTAACCTTCCGAAGGGAATAGAAGTGCCAGCAGTACAGGAGAGACTTTCTTTTCTTCTTGAGAATACTCAGAGAATCCAACAAACGATATCTCAAGCACAGAATAATTTTAAAGTCTTCGCTGATCGCAAGAGGAGGAAGGATCCAGAGTTCCAAGTTGGAGACCTGGTGTGGTTGTCTACTCGGCATATCAAACTTCCGTGTCCTTCCAAGAAGTTGGGTCAACGCTTTTTGGGTCCTTTTTCCATTATTCAGCGTGTGAACGAAGTAACGTTTAAGCTTAAATTGGCGGCTACTTACAGAATTCACCCTGTTTTTCATGCAGCTTTACTAAAACCAGTGGTGAAGAACACCTTTTCAGGAAGAGATCACAATCCTCCAGCTCCTGTGTCTATTGAAGGGGTGGATGAATTTGAAGTAGAGGCTGTTTTGGATTCTAGATTCCGGCGAGGTCGACTTCAATATTTGATCCAGTGGAAAGGCTTTCCTCCCGAAGAGAATTCATGGGAACCCCTGAGTAATGTACATGCTCCTCAACTTATTGAATTATATCATAAGTCTCACCCTGAAAGGCCAGATCCTACATGCACCCGGAGGTTGCATATTGAGGGGGGGCAATGTCAGGGCTCAGCAGAACAGCTCCGGGTTGAGCTGACGTCACCTCCTGAATCGGGCGGTGTCTCTGCACCAGCGCCTGTTGTTGGCGAGCGTTTTGGCGTGCGCGCGCGTACTGGCGCACGGGCGCGTTCTGACGCTGGCGCACGTCATGACGCAGGCGCGCGTTCTGACGCAGGCGCACGTCATGACGCAGGCGCGCGTCCTGACGCAAGCATGCGTCCTGAGGTTAAAAGGACGCTCAGGCCTAGGCTCAATGCGAGGTGATCGTCTCTACTGACACTAAGCGTTTTTGACTTTGATGATTCTTCTGACCACGGCTTGTTCCTGACTACTCTTCTGATTACCCCTGGATCCTGTGACTGATACTTCTGATTTCGACCTCAGCTTTTCCTGACTACTCTACTCGTTTATTCCCTAACCGGCTCCAGCTTCCTGATTGTCTCTAGTGTATGACCCGGCTTGTTCCTGACTTCGTATCTTCGTTTGCAGATAAGTGCTGATTCCTTATTCACAAACTGTTATTTCTGTGGGCTCTATCGGCACTCCTACTATTCCTTATCTGGGACCGTCCTGTACCAACCCCCAGGACGCAGCTCAGTGGGAAGCGTGGGGGAGGCTTATACCTTCAGACTCGCCCTGATACCTGACACTAATGCTTTATTTACCAGTAGGTCTTTCCAGCTGACACGACGTCACCCATTCCGATTAGAAGAAAAGAGGTTCCGCCTAAATATTCGGAAGGGGTTTTTTACAGTGAGAGCTGTGAAGATGTGGAATTCTCTCCCTGAATCAGTGGTACAGGCTGATACATTAGATAGGTATAAGAAGGGGTTGGATGGCTTTTTAGCAAGTGAAGGAAGACAGGGTTATGGGAAATAGCTCATAGTCCAAGTTGATCCAGGGACTAGTCCGATTGCCATTTTGGAGTCAGGAAGGAATTTTTCCCCCTCTAAGGCAAATTGGAGAGGCTTCAGATGGGTTTTTTTTGCCTTCCTCTGGATCAACTGGCAGATAGGTAGTTAATAAAAAAAACCAAAAAAACAGTTGAACTCGATGGACATGTGTCTTTTTTCAACCTTACTTACTATGTTACTATGTTACTATGTTACTATGTTATTAATATACAGTACTATGCCATTAATATAAATACTAAAGACCCTGCACACCCACAACTACTGCTCTGTTGATATTATCTATATTTATTCAGTCGATGAGCAGTAGAATTTCAGTGTTAGATGGTAGGAATCATGAATTACTAAATGAAAAAGCCCAGCAATACAGTATCTCCACAAAGCACTTATCTCCCTAATAAAGGCTAGTTTCTTATTTCGTTTTTTTATTGTTTGGAGAAAATTGTAATTATTTATGCCCATAGACCCTTAGACCCTAGAACAGAATTACAACCCCTGTAGCTATCCAACTATAAAAGATAAATAATGAAGACCATTTTAAAAGTTGCTTAGAAATTGCTATTCTATAACATGCTAAACGCATAACTTAAAGATGAACCCCCCTTTAAGCATCTATAGGCATAACACACAAATGGGAACATTTGATTTAATGCAAATTAAAGGCAAGTAGAGACCTCCCTTCTACTTACTGCAACAAAACTGTCTTTAAGAGTTTAGGCCGCTCCAAACTCACCCCTTATGTGTTCTCCTTAGTGCAGCTCCATTTAATATCCCGGGTGCTCTGCCACCAGTGTTCCCACTGTAATTAGACGACATAACCTGACGAGTTTCGGGAGCAGCTCCCTTAAAGGGGACCCGTCACCCAAAATATATTATTCATAATCCTATTTTATCATATTAGTCAAGCAAAATGTACTGAAATTACACTATATGAATTATTTAAATCTGGTTTCCTTCAGTGTGATAATTCAAAATTATAGCAAGCAGGCAGGAGCCATTTTGTGGACACTGTTATTAAGGCAAGCCTTGTATCATCTCAGAATCTTGTTGGGGCCTGATGTCCATCCCCATGCCCTGGCTACACAATTAAATAGTAAAGAGAATGGGGGGAATGTGTGGAGAGCAGTGACATCTAGGAAGTGCTGAATGGAAAGTGAAAGTAATTCATAGAGGAGGGGCAGGCAATATTTGATTGACAGCTGAGATTTTTAAATGAGCTTACAACAGCTATGAATACTTTAATAAAAAATAGAAATTGGATTTCATGGTTTTTTTTTTTTTTAACAATTCTTTATTTTCATGAAACCATAAGAATTGCAAAGAAAGTTACAGACATATCCATGTGTACAAAGATATACCATAAGCATTGAACAAATGCAAAAGAAGGATACAATGTCAGCAAGTAAATAAAGAAAACATGAAATAAAAACAAGTAAAAAAGGAAAAAACCGGCTTGGTGTTGTCATTTCCAATAGATTAAATCTAAATGTCCTGTATTGACCAGAATCAGATAGAGGTATAGATATTTACTTAGTTTTTGTTCGTACCCCAGAACCATGTGCAAGCAAATTCCAAAAACATAGCTAGGGGAGATGAGTTAAGCCTTCAGGAGGGAGTTACCACTGGTTCTGTGTCCACCCACAAATCCCAGACTTTGTTAAATTTACCCGGGCATCCCCGTCTCATATAAGTAAGCTTGTAGAGAGTTACGGATTTATCAATTAATTGTTCCCACTCTTTGTGTGTCGGACCTACCCGCGATTTCCACCTCATTGCAACAGCCTTTTTAGCATACATACAAAGTATTGACACCAGAGTCCGCTGAGCCCGTACAGGGAGCACATCCTCTAGTTGGTTGAGCAATAATACCTGGATTTCATGTTTAATTTGAAAAGGATTTTTATTATACAGATTTTTGTGTCTGGGTGACAGGTCCACTTTAATCATAGTCTATGATTAAAGGAGTTGCCCCCCGAAACGCATCAGGTGATATCGTTCGGTGACCTGTTGCAATAAACCACCATTCTTTTTATCTGGAGTGCAGCCCTCAATTTTTTCCAAAAACTGTCTTTACCTGGAGATTGCTGAAATGAAAAGAAATAGGCACAAACACTTCAATGTATGGCTTTTAAATGTGCTCACTTTTGCCCCTAGGGCCATGCCCACTTTTTCTAAATTAACCTACTATGGACAGGATTCTTGATTTTTTTTAACAGTGCAACCAAATTTTACCTTTACATTTCAAGATTCTATAACCACTTCCTTTATTTTCTGTTCATTCTGTTTCATGGTTTCATTCTTCATTGCTGCCAACCACTGTCCTGAAGGCTGAAAAGAAGCTAGAAGTAACTCCTAGGCTCTGCAACAATAACAAAAGTCATTTGTGTGGGTTTGCCTGAGGCTGAATTTTTAGCATGAAAACCAAACTCCAAAAAGTTGCGAAGCATAAAAGTGTCTCAGTCTGTGAAAGCACAAAGGAAGCCCTAGAACTTGTCTGTCTTTGGCTGTGAATAGTCCATTGGAATCAAAGCTTTGACCCTAAGGTTATGTTTCATTTAAGGACAAGTGTCACATTCTTTGGACAGAGTTTTATGACAGGTTGGTGTCAATGGATCAAGTTAGTGTGGGGGTAGGGGCTGTAATGGTTCTGCTTCTTGCAAGCAACTGTGCAGCATATTCATTGACCTAAAACTGTGAAAACTAAGCAGCTGAAGATTGCACTCTCAAAGGAAAAAAATCATTTTTTTTTAAACTTCAGTTTTATTTGCATATGATGATAGTGAAAAATCAGTATTAAACAGTCAAACAATAAAAGACAGTTCACATTTCCATTATCTCACTTTAGCATGTTAGGCCATATCAAAAAATATAGGTTGTATCAAACTAAAGTTAGGGTTAACATTTATAACTTAAAACAGCTGCAGTGTCTTCACATTAATAAAGGCAATGTTGTGCATTAAGTTTCAGTCTGAGTCTCTTAAGCTTGTACCAAGGGTCCCAAAATCTTATGAAAAATGTAATTTACAAAGGTTACAAAAAAATAAATAGATAAACCAAGCATTGGCCCTACGCGTTTCGACCAATTAAGGTCTTCACAAAATGAATAAGAAAAAGGGCAAAACAACGGATCCTTAAAGGAGAAGGAAAGGTTAAAACTAAGTAAGCCTTATCAGAAAGGTCCATCTAAATATACCAGTAAACCCCCAAAGTAGTGCTGCTCTGAGTCCCCTGTCAAAAGAAACACTGCATTTCTTTCCTTCTATTGTGTACTCATGGGCTTCTGTATCAGACTTCCTGCCTTCAGCTTAAACCTCATTGCCCTGGGCAAGAGCATGCTCAGTTTGCTCCTCTCCCCCCACCCCTCCCTTCTCTACTGTAATCTGAGCCCAGAGCAGGGAGAGACTCAGGCAGGAAGTGATGTCACACCACATTAATACTGCAGCTCCTATCCTAAACAAACAGAGAGTTTCTAGAGCTTTTTACTCAGGTATGGTAAAACATTCTACAGATTAAATATAGCATTCTAGCTTGCACTATTGCAGCTAATCTATTGGCAATAAAATGCCTCTGTAGCTTTCCTTCTCCTTTAACACTATCCAATAATTGTTTTCTCATTCAAATAGGTGGCATTAGCCAAGCACCTATTTAAACAGGAATGGTAATACACTAGCAGGTCCGGACTGAGAATTAAAATGAGCACTGGCATTTCAGGTACACAGAGGCCCAATCAGCCCACACAGAGGCCCAAACAGCCCCACCAACCCACTAAATACTGACTTTCTATGGCACTTTATAGCAGCCCCGGGCCTGAACACAAGAATGCCTAATCTGGGAAAACCTCTTTGCATGTGATTCTCAGCTGAATAGAAAACAAAAAGTGACCCTATTTTGATTTTGTGTTTTCAAGTGCAGTGTGGCATCCCCAGAAACCAGCAACCTCTGAAATAAGACAATTTTCTATACAAACAAAATTATTCATGTTGACAAATTTGCTTTTTCTCTCTAATAATAGGGCAATACAATGTTCTTAATGACAGCACAGCTAGAATATATCAATGGCGAGGACAAGGTCTGTTGGGGCTCTACATTACAGCAAGATCTCTTTATTCCGAAAATCCTGGTTCCAATGTCTCGTTACATCCAACTGGCTTCATCCACGACATTTCCTTTTGATATCAATGTAAAGAGATGGCAAATAAATATAGTTTTATATCGCATATAATGGGTTTGCACACTCTAAATAATATACAGGCAAAATATACAGGCAAAAGGTGGTAAAGTAAATTTATTTTTAAATATATAGAGAAATGTACATCAAGTAGATCCAGTAACGTAACTAGAGGGGGTCGGGCCTTGGCGCAAGATGCGCAGCTGTGCCCTGCCCCCCTCCGCATGCCGTTTTCGGCTGCCGGAGTCAGTGGCGCACAAGCTTCCGGGGGGCCCTGAGGGAGTGCGGGCCCTGGCCCAATCGCACCCCCTGCTCCCCCCGGTAGTTACGCCACTGAATAGATCAATATCTAATACAAGACAATTTATACAAAATAGTGCTGACAAGTATATACATACCAACAATTTCAAAGCAAAAGAAGAAAAACAAACCACAAGGGACGGATACACTTTGCCAAAGGATGAGAATACCCCAACGTTTCGGCACACTAGCTTTTGTCAAGGGGGATTCTGATGTATGGTCAAACCATACCATCGGTTGGTCTTTTTGAATTCTAATTTCTTAGTTTTTTCAATTAGAAATTCGACCCTTGATAAATATGCCCCTTTGTATATTACTACTTAAAAAATCCTTTTTGCTATTTGGAGTGCCCTCCTTTGATTTGTGTTTCTGTAAACAAAAAAAGCTTTATTGTATTAAAAACATTTATTGTTTTGTGTTTTGTATTAAAACATAAACGTTATTGTAGCTGTACTAGACTGAAAAAGCTATTCATCTTCATCTTCTTTCAACACAAGAACGCAAGAATAAACTCCAATGTGTAGGAGCTCCTAATCTTTAATTCAGTTAAATGCTAAAAAAATGACAGCTGTGTAGCAAATGAGGACCAGTGTCTGCAGCAGGAAATTTCACTTGCTGAACCATCAAACTGTTATAATGAAACACTTTTTTTATGCAGAGATGTATGGAATGCATTGTGCCCTCTCAACACAGTGCACTCAATATCGTAGAATCACCACTTACCTAATTGTGGGTAACCACAAAGCTATTTGAACGCCAAGAATTACTGATCCTATTCCATGCACAAATGTAGCATTCCAAATAACCTCATGATTCTAAAGAAGTCCAAAAGGTGTTTTTAAGCCTTAGGATAAACATTTTATTTGTACAACATGTTAAAAAACCCTATGATAGCATACACTGAATACACAAACAAATATACACTGGCAGTGGCAGCCTTCCTGGTATATAACAATGGCACACCATATGATATAAAGTTCACCTTCAGGGTAATTTATATATATTATATAAAGTGGGGGGAATGGTTTACCTAACTATTGTTGCTGTCTGCCACCTGTAGTTTGGACTGCTCCAGAAAAGAGTAGACATGGGTATAATAGCCCCTCAGAAGGGACCTTTGCTGTAACATAGTAGATATAATAGGGAGAGATGGTGCCTATAGTAGCAGTGGGATAATAAACTCTGGGAAGGGACTGTGGGACTGTGGGATAGCATGTATAGTAGGGAGAGATGGTGCCTATAGTAACAGTGGGATAATAGTCTCTGGGAAGGGACTATGGCTGTGGGATAGCAGGTATAGTAGGGTGAGATGGTGCCTATAGTAGCAGTGGGATAATAGTCTCTGGGAAGGGAGTGTGACTGTGGGATAGCAGGTATAGTAGGGAGAGATGGTGCCTATAGTAGCAGTGGGATAATAGTCTCCGGGAAGGGACTGTGGCTGTGGGATAGAAGGAAGGCATGGAAAGTGTAGGAAGGCAAGATAATTCTTTATGTCACTGATACCCAACATATGGTTGATGTAAAAGTACATCTTGTAGTATCCTCTGCCAAGGCCATAGGTTTAACAGGATACTTAGATACCCCCAAAGACTGCAATGAATATTCCTGACCCATTTACATAGTGCTAGGATCTCTAGTCTTTAATGCAAAAACTATTGATGTGCAGTTGCATTTATTGTAGTAAAACAATTAAACATGTATTGGAATGCTAAGAATATGCCAGACGACCCCCTTGAATGTTATTGCCTAACGGGGAAATACAATCATTCAAATATCAACAAAATCTCAGTGAAAACAAAGCATGAGCTTGCAGCACGCATACTTATAGCCTTCCAGGAATTCATTCAGGGCACTAGCAAGCCCTCAAGCAAACTATAATTTAAAGAACCAGCAATCTGGCCTACTAAGCATCTACCACATGTTGTTGCATAATGAATGGAAAGGATATGTGCAAAGAGAAGAAACTACTTTAGAGAAAGGGTGGTTAGAGGATATTAGAAATATACTTGCTCCAGTTTACATGTAGATTTATCTGAAGATGGTTCCTCCAGATTTTGTTTATCACTATTCTCAAAACCATGGACAACCTTGAGAGGGCCACAGGTTTTCCAGATTTGTTTTTAAGGGATCCAGCTGGGAAAGTCTTCATGTCTAGACTAGAACTTTAGTTTCTTCTACAGAGCAGACCAACAGTAATTTCCATATGCAGAGCAACAATAGGCAGAATGAGACCTTCTTAAAGAGTTCTCAGACCTCAAATTCTTTAAAGGGATTAAAATGGGGAGAGTTTTCCCTAATTATCACCTCAATACATCACTCATTACTAAAAATGATCTGCTTCTTAAATTGCTTTCATAGGACCATAGGTCAATGGGGGTCAAAGACGGAATAATGATGAATGCTATATCATTCACTGCTATTCAGTGTGTTGCCAATGAGACAATATGGGAACTAGGGGAAAGACCCTTGCTGGTATGTAGTGCTATGAATCTCTGGTAAAGCCCACTATAGCAAAAGTCTTGGTGGCCCCTGCAATAGCATGAATGCAATGGACTCCAGTGTGGTAGTTGTAAATCGCATTGTAAAGGAGATCTACAGCTGCAAAATTCACTGCAATAAAAATGGTCATAATCCTAGTTTGAGACCATGTATGGCCTTAAACTATCTCCTCCTAATTAATATCAGCTGTGCACTGGTCCCTATTTGATCCAATATTTAGCAGATATAACCAAGCAATTAAACGGTGAGCTGCAGCCTATCTATATTCAATAGCCTATTTGATCCAATCTTTAGCTCAAGGGCCACTACATAAGGGCAACTGTAAAGTTACTCACCGTTGTGTGGAAGGGATGTCTGTCCCTGTCCGGCGAAAGCGCGCCTGTGCGTCTGTGTACGAGTGTGCGCCTTGATGCGCGTGCGTTGCGTCGCCCTGCGTTTCTGTGCATGCGAGTTCACACTAGGCCTATATCAACTCAGTTGACATACAAACAAATTGCTAGGTTATCTTAGTTCATTTCCAAGAACTCTGCCTGCACCCGACCTCGGCCTGATATTGACTATGAACCTAATCTGCCTGCATCTGACCTCGGCCTGACTCCGTTTATGAATCTGAGCTGCCTGCCTCTGACCCGGACCTGTTTGACCTCGGCCTTCACACCCTTGTTACTTCGTCCGGACTCTCCGGTCTCTTTTCACAGCGCATTCTTCCTGTTTCACCTTCAGGTTAGTCTGTCGCTGGTGGAAGCTGCTTGTGAGCCCTCTTCTGCAAATTGATCCACATAAAGCCTTATAGGCAACTAAATCAGACAAACAGATCTTCCATAAACAAAGAAGTGTGCAAGGGTTTGTGTGCCAAAAGGAATAGCCTTTTATAAACAGTTCAAGTTCACTTCACACATCAACACAATGGTTAAGTCTTTTCATTGTGGTCCATTACTTCAGCTGAAAAAGCCTTAGCAACCGGGAGAATCCCATTGACTACAAAATAGCGAGTCGCAAAATGCAGGCACATATTTATGGGATTGTTAGATTTGGGGAGAAAAGTATAAAACCCTTAAAAGGAAATATTTCATAAAAAAAAACTTTGAGCACATTGATTGTAATTAATTTAGTTACACTGGCAACATATCTTTGAATGTCTATTTGTCAGCACTTTTTAAACACCTTAAAGAGGTGGTCCAACTTCAAGTTAACTTTAGTATGTTATGAAATGTCCAATTCTAAGCTCTTTTCATTAATTTATTCATTCTTTATTTTTATAGTTTTTCTAATTATTTTGCTCTTTCCACCTTTCTTATGGGGGTCACTGACCCAATCTAAAAAACAAATGCTCTGTAAGGCTACACATTTATTGTTATTGCTACTTTTTATTGCTCATATTTCTATCCAGATCTCTCCTATTCATATTCCAGTCTCTTATTCAAATCAGTCCATGGATGCTAAGGTAATTTGGATATTGAATATCACCCTCTATATCATACTAAAAATTAACCGAAATGTGAACAACCACTTTAAAGAGAAATTTTAAAACAGTGTTTCTTGACTTATCTTTCTAAGTAAAACAAAGTACTTCCATGTCCGAGGAATGCTTTTTGCAAAATGATTTGTTTAGCAAAGTGAGTATCAGCTTTTCATGGCAATTTAGACAATAGAGACCCACACTAGCAGTGTCGGACTGGGACAACAGGGGCCCACCCAAAAAACCTTAGACCAGGGGCCCACTCTCAGTACTATTATTCTTTCTCTCCTCACTTAACCTCTGTTCTCCTAGAACTTTTTTTTTACATACTAGAATTTATTATTCCATCTATTTAGACTCTTTTTTCTAATAGAAATATGGAATGGCCATGAAATAGGCCAAATGTTTAGCAGCATGAGGGCCCACTGACACCTGGGCCCACCAGGAGTTTTCCTGGTATCCCAGTGAGCCAGTCCCACACTGCTGAACCTAGAAGAAGATTCTGTTTCACAACTTAATGCAAGATTTAGGGCAACAACATGGCGGATGCCATTCATATTAAGGTGGTACTATGTTGAGGTGAGGAGGATTGTGTGCATCAGCTAGTAGCTATGATGTCTGGAGTTTTTACTCCTTCCATGATCAGTAGTGGTAAACACGTCAGAGCAGAGTTGATGGTTTAAACATACACCTGTTACAAGGAAATTCACTCTACATAACCAACCTCTAAATAACATTAATTCTCCTTAAGGTTCCTCCCCTTGACTACTGATGTATGTCCTATTCTGAGTATAACTTACTATTACCCATCAAACATGTAATCTTATTTAATATGGTTATAGCAATGCAAGTTTGTGTGTATATGTTGTTGTGTTAAGAAAATGTTAAATAAAAACCTTTAAAAAAAAACATACACTTGTATAGGGCAGCAGCATTATGGGACAAATTCATGGTGGAATATCACAGTGGAGGCCACAGCAAGATGCAAACCACTTTTGCTTTTTATGAAGCACAATATGGGAAAAACTCTTTATAAATGTGAAAGCTGGACAATGAAGAAAAACACTATGTACTGATATCTTTGACCATGTTGTGGTTCACTAGGAAGACAAATAAGTAGATGATTGGTCTTCGATTTAAGGCACAAAGAACCATTTCTATCCTGGATTAGAAGGAATTCTGTGTGAGCGACATCCATATCGTATAAGATTTATAGAAATATAAATGCAAAATGATGTATCAGACATCATTGTGGGCAATTTGTGGCAAACTGTTGGACCTCTAAGGAAAATTCTGATAAAAGTATAAAAGAAAGTTTCTGAATGCTTTGCTTTTACATACACATCTCATTAGCCAGTTTGTACTAGCATGAGCCAACCACACTTGGGACTCGGAGTCTGCAAATGTGCATCTCAGCCAATAATTGTATGGAAGTGACGGAAGGAAGGCTCATCACTCATATCTCAAGAATGAGCGTTCCCCTAATACCACTAAACATGCCTGTATATGAGGATTACCTCATATTACTCATGTGGAATACAGTTAAATTAGAATGGTATAGGGAGCAGTTGGGCCTCCTTTAGTGACCCGTGTATCTAGCACACCAGATGGTAACTATTACACTCACATTACAAACATATGGAAAGCACTTAGCTTCAAATTATAACATTTTGCTTATAAAGCTCCAGCAGATTTTGCAGTGCCGGACAGAAAAGCAGTGACCAACAAGAAACAACCTGAAACAAGAGGTCGTAAGAACCCCTACCACTAAGGGTTAAAATATGCCAACTGGGCTTGGCTGAAGAGTTAGTCAGAAGGGAGCCAAGTGTAATGTAGGAATACATCATTCTTACCATTCTTTATTTATATTATAATTTCTGGAATTATACATTCAAGACGCTGCCCCAGTGGACCTTAAAATGTTACCACAAACTTATTAACCCACATGAACTGTTTTGAAGTGTGGGAGGAAAACATAAAACCTGGAGGAAACCCATGCAAGCACAGAAAGAACATGCAAACTGCTTGCAACTAGTGCCCTGGCTGGAATTATAACTTGGATCAACCGATAATCTCAAAGTGAAAACCACATAGGCATCATCCTCAAGAGTCTTAAAATAATCCTCATGAGTGGGTAGTAAAATAAGTTTTGTGTCCCTAAAGCTTGCCTTACGTGGGGAGATCTGCTTGGTTCTAGGCCAAATTGTGTTTATCCAATTGGTGGCATGGGGGATCAATGCTTAAATCATACAACAGGACTATGGAAACTCCTCTTTCGATGCCTGCATTGACACAATGAAGTGTTCCTCCCACAGCGCGATTATCAGACAGGCCTTCCCATGGGCTCCATACATTCCATAAACTCCATAACAATCTATCTTTTATCATCCCATGTATGGCCTATCTTAATGCTCAGATACAGATTAACTTTCTATAAGTGCAGCAATGCCAATAACCTGAATACTCTATGATATTCTGATTAGAAGGATTGTTATACAGGGTCGTCTCCCTAAAACATTCAGAGCCTATCAGTGTGGTCACTAGAAGATTCTGTGCCCCACAATAAAATAATTTTCAGAGACCAACTCTAAATTTTGTGAATAAGACATTTTTTTTTAAGCAGGGCCCGGCAGCCACACGGCCTGCTTCCTTTATGGTGTAGCACATGACTAAACAGAAACAGAAAGCTGATCTGATTCGGCAATTTCTAAAAGAAAAGAGAAGGTTGAAAATGAGGGGTGATAACTATATCCTACCTCTAGAACTGAGCTTCCAGAGGTATGATACAGCCAGCAAAAAAGTCAGTGAATATGGGCTGCCCAAGCCCACTGCAGACACACAGGACCTGCTGAACAAGTAAAATAATAGTCTCAAACATTTTCAGCATTATTATTCAGGAACCTGGTAATGTCAGGAATGCCCACGCAATTTTTCATTTGTAGGAAATTTGTTGTTCTCTTTAGATTTAACCTAAAATGTTCCTTCTGTAATGTCCGAATTATTCTACATGAAGCTGGCACTGAGCATGGGGTAACTCCATATGATTTGTCTTACCAGAATGGTGAAAGGCAGTGTAATAACTAGTCACTGTCAGACCCGGGTACACAATGTGCAAACAGCCCCAGCTAAGATTTACCCTCCCACATGCTGCTAGGGTTGCCATCTGGCCTTTAGAAATGACGGTTAATCCCAATGTTATTTATAGGGGAAAGGTGGCAACCCTACATGCTGCCCAAAAATTAATTTCCCCTGGTGTGCGACAAGACTTAAATTGGCTCCAGCAGGTTCCAAGGGGATATGGACCCAGGTACTATCGCCTGCACCCCAGTAGTTATGCCACTGGGGGTAGGGAATGTCAAGCATTTTGATTGGAGGCTTGTGTAGCTGGAGATCATTGCAGGATGCCACTGACAGCTCGGGGAAGTGTCCACATTCCCCTTGGATCTCTTTTTTTAATTAAGTGGTAATTACAGGTCTGGATCTGCATACGGTACTGCTCATTGTAAGTCATAGATTCATAGCCTAAAGGTGGCCATACAAGGGCAGATAAAAGCTGCGGACAGACCGAGTCGGCAGCTTATTGGCCCATGTATGGGGGCCCCCCCATTGGACGGGCTTCCTTGATCAAGATCTGGCCGAAAGTCGGCCAGATCTCGATCGGATGGGACTAAAAATCCAGTCGGATGGCGGCCGCATCTGTTCGTTGATGCGGTCCCGCGATCCAACCACCCATTCCCGTTCCATAGGATCCGATCGTTGGGCCCTAGGGCCCACGATCAGATCAGCCCTATATTGCCCACCTCCAGGTGGGCATATCGGAGAAAGCTCCGCTCGTTTGGCGACATTGCCAAACAAGCGGATCTCTCCGTGTATGGCCAGCTTGATAAAAGGCCGCATGGCCTGAAACGTTGCGGTGATGCCCACAAAAGCACAAATAAAGGCTTTTTAAACAACTCAAGAATTGATGGTGCTGTTCAATCTTTACACTGGCCAGCTTAACCCTACAGCCCGACTGTGCTGCCACAGAAAGCTTTCACATGTACATCTCATGGAGATCTTCTGAACACAATGGAAACCAACCAGAAACTTTCATCCATTCTAGGTTCCGTTCCTAAGCCACATCAAAAGCATTGATTTACATAGAGGGGTGAGGAAAGAAAGCTGTGACAGAAAATACACTTATTTCATGTCAGCTTCCATTCATTGCTGGTTCCTATAGATATATGATAACAGTTTCCTGCTAGAAGATTTCTGACACATATTCAGGGTGAAGTCAGGGACACGGAGCCTAGGAAGGATACTGGAAGTTGTAGTTGAACATTAAATATTAGAACTGCAGGGTGGACCTCCTTGGGCTCAGCATTCTCTAGCTGAATTTGATTATATGCACACATGTTGTTGTGAATGGAAAAGAAGAATGAAAGAACTGACTGCTGTTTTAATGTATCCAGTTTGGGGCATAGCCTATGAGAATATTCACAAAGCATTCAGGATATCTGCAGTTTCAAAATTGTTTCCATCTTTCGTTTCCTGCACTGAATCAGCTGAGCAAATAGAAAAAAATCCAGCTAACAGGACAGCACAATTCTGCAAAAAATACATTACTGCAGGGAAAAACGGGCTGGATGTCCATATGGTTACTGTATATTCAGCAGCCAAATAGCCAATGTAATTGTGATGAGTAACTACAACTCCCATAAGTAAGCCTGCTCTAGTGCTTTTATTCCATTTAGCTTCCTCTCAAAGACAGACAAGAGTTTAGACTATTTCACATAACTGTTATCCACCTGAACTGAACTATAACTAAAAGAATCCTTAGGTGGCCATACACTGTCAGTCTGTTGGCAGCTTATCGGCGAGTGCATGGGGCCCTCCGACGGGCTTCCCTGATCGATATCTGGCTGAAAATCGGGCAGGATTAAAAATCTAGTCAAATTGCGGCCGCATCTGTTTGTTGATGCGGTCCCGTAGTCCGACCACCCATATTGCCTACATTATGATCTGATCATTTGACCCTAGAGCCCACGATTGGAAAAGCCAAATATCGCCCACCACAATGTGGGAATATAGGGGAAAGATCCGCTTGTTTGGTGAAATCGACAAACGAGCGGATCTCTACGTGTATGGTCACCTTTAGTCTTCCATTAGTTGCTATGACAGAACATAATGGAAGCTGCCACAAGAGATACATTATTTGGCTCAGAAAGCCTAACCCACAGTCTTGTAGCTAGTCTCATTGGGACCCTGTGGGATCGAGGCAGAAGCTGGAAAGCCTTTATAAAGGAAAAGTTGTCTTCTATGAGACAGTCAGAGCAACTGTGAAAACTAACAAGAGATGCGTTTACCGAGGCTGGAAAAGCCAGTAGAGGTGTTGGGATTGATTAGTTATAATCGACTATAACCCCAAAACGAATACTTAAGCATCAGATAGTTTATATCATATTAAGATTCGTATTAAAGAATTTTACCATACTGGAATATATATATTTAAGTAAATATTGCCCTTTTACAACTTTTGCCTTGGGCTCCCATTTCGTGATGGTCTGTGTGCTGTCTCAGAGATCACCTGAAGTGAATCGTATGATCCCAGGGGGCGGCCTTTATTTGTAAAATAGCAATTTTCTATTTATGATTACCCAATGGCACATACTACTAAAAAAGTATATTATTATGAAAATGGTTTATTTACATGAAGCAGAGTTTTACATATGAGCTGTTTTATGCCATATCTTTTTATACTGTAGAAGCCTACACTGTTCAGGGGTATAGTCTCCTTTCCTTTGATCTTCTTTCACTTTAATTTGTTTGTTGCATATGCTATCAGCATTGGACTGGGTGTCCCCACTCCCCCACCCTAGCCGCAACCCCCCTCCGCTAGCACGCTCTTGCACCTTGTTTTCTCTTCTTGATGAAACAAACAAAAGGAACACCAAGAGCCCCAATAGTGTAATATGTATTGGTAAGGGATAATGAAATAAGAGTAGATAACATATACTCACAAACCAAGGTTACCAATAGGCAACCACTGTAAAGGCAGGTGGGGAGATTGTCCTGACCCCACTCAGGATTAAGAAGTCGCTCTCTGTAGATAGAAAAAGGGTATCAACCCTCCACCCAGGGTGGACTTAGTATTGTATAAAAAGAACAGAGGCGCCAAAAGAATAAAAGGATATAAACGAGTTTAAAAACCAAAACTTGGTAATCAGAGGAGGCAGTAGTGGACTTACCTCCTCCAAGCAGACACAAAACGACTGTAATTAAGCAGTCAAAATTTATTAACGAACTCCAATCAGTGCAACGCGTTTCACGGGCTCAGACCCGCTTCTTCAGGCAATAAACATAGGAGTTAAAGCATCTGGCAGTAGTATGCGCCTCTCTGAAGAGGCGCTAAGTGTGTATACTATTGCCAGATGCTGTAACGCCTATGTTTATTGCCTGAAGAAGCGGGTCTGAGCCAGTGAAACGCGTTGCACTGAATGGAGTTCGTTAATAAATATTGACTGCTTAATTACAGTCGTTTTGTGTCTGCTTGGAGGAGGTAAGTCCACTACTGCCTCCTCTGATTACCAAGTTTTGGTTTTTAAACTCGTTTATATCCTTTTATTCTTTTGGCGCCTCTGTTCTTGATGAAACAAGATTGGGGCCAGTAGGGGAGGTCAGGGAGCAGCACTGGGAGCAGGGTCCACCAGGTTTTTTCCCACTGTCCCACCAGCCCAGTCCGACCATGTATGCTATGTAAAATTAAAGCTGACATTATTTAGACGACAACCCTGCTATGAGTAAAACACAGACGAATACCTGTCTGAAGTTGCCCTGGGTTTTGTTTTTTTTCTTAGATATTAGCACTTCTGCCAATTGAGTGAATTTCAATACACACTATAATATTAGTGGCACATTTCCTTAACCTAACACCAGTACTATTTTTTAAAGGGGTCCTGCTTTTGTAAGCAAAGGTCTTCTCAGTGCCCTGTGCCTCAGCCTTTGGCTTGGCTTTGTGAAGGTGGGAATAATATTTTCTGTTTCTAGTACAGCTAACAGTGGGATAACTAGAAAGTACTGGGCCCCACAGCCAAATCATTTTGGAGTACCCCTAAACACTGGGTGGAAGACATTTTCATCATAAACATTTTAAAATTTTAAAATTAATCAGGTCCTCTATAATAAATGAGTCCCAACAATTGCATAGTCTTATTCCTTAATAGTTATGCCCGAGATATGACAGGTCTTTGTGACCATAATTGAACTGTTGTTTGTAGTGATCTATTCTAGTTGCTTGATAATCCATGAGTATAGCAGTCTGGAGAGACTGTTTTAATGGGGTTAATTGTGCACGAGTGCCCTGTTGACAAGAGATGACCACTATTGATTATTATGGGAAATAATCAGTGCCAATTCTCAGAGAGAAGTCGCAGTCTCAGCTTACAGTGATAAATGGTGGCCAGTCAGTCTGGCTGTGCTGTGATCAGTCAAACATGGAAATCATCCAGACAGATTCACTGCAAGGAATTTCATAAATGTAATTTTAGTAATGTCACAGAAAAGGGACTTTACACTCCTTTATAAATAGGAAAAGTCCATAGCAATCATAAAAACACTGGTATGGAGATCTAAATGTTATGCTTTAGGTTTTTATCTTATAAAATGCCATTTTAGGCACACACTTTTTGTTCCCACAAGGTGGCAATAAATGGGCTAATAAAAGCTTGATGCCTTAAACCCTCCAGGCCAAGTTAAAAGATTTTAGGTCTCCGTATGAGGCCCTCAGGAGGGGTTCTATCCCCTTTAAAGGGTTAGTTTACCTTTAAAGGGCAAGTCGACTCCAAAACAGAAAACCGCTTAGTAAAAAAAGCAACTATTTAATATAATTTATTAAAAATTGTCAGCGCTTTTAAAGTTATTTATAAAAACCATTGCTATTGAAAGCCACATTTGCTTAACTCTTGGTTGTTACTTTTTAAGCAATGTTGCAAAAGTCTTCGTTCCCAGGCAAATACAGGTCTGTTAATCAGCTGCCTTGTCTTACATTGTATCAACAGTCTGAGCCACCAGGCAGAGAATAGAAAGGGACAAACGCTGCTTTCAATAGTACTATATATACAAATAAATTAAACACTATAGAAAATATAAGTTGCTTAGAAATATGCTTTCTTTTATTAGGCAAATAATTGTTTTTTGGGTTGACATTCCCTTTAAATTAACTTGTAGTATTGTAGACAGTAGGGTAGCCACCTTTTTTTGTCCTGCAGTCCGGGTAGGGTGGATGACATATCAACCCCAATAGACAGTGATATTCTGAGATAAAATATGTAGCTCTCCAGTTTGGAATATTGGAATATCGGATTGGAATATGATTTGAAAAGGGTCTGAGTAGAAAGATAAAAATTAAAAATTAACAAAAAATGTGTATCCTCATGTAGCAATAGTATTGAGGCTCACAATTGGATGCTGGAAAGAGGCAGAAGAAAGAGGCAAAAAATCAAAAAAAAAAAATCAAAAGAACAGAAGACCAGCTAAAAAGTTGTTCAGAATAGGACATTCTGTAACAAACTAAAAGCTAACGTAAAGGTGAATTAGACCTTTAATAGTCATAAAGGAGAACTGGCTTCTTCTACATTGTTTAATAGTCAGAACAAGAGTACACAAAGCAATAATGAAACAATACTTTAATTTTCAGTTAGATTTACAAATAAAACCACTGAAAACGTTTAATGTAAAATGTGCAACAAACAGCATTTTGAATGCCCGTTAAGCCTTGCTGATGTTGGCTGCAGGTTCTGTGTTTTCATGTTTTCTATTCCGATCCTGTTACATCAGTATGTTGTGTAGGCATGACCCCTAATGTTTTTTTAAAATATGAGGATAAATGCAAATTTTATTATTAAGATGTTTTATATTTGTAAGACAAGTGAATGGCTTTTATTTCAAACTTATTAAAAAGAAAAGAAAAATGTAATCAGTGAAAGTACGAACTGTAAAACAAATTATTCTGCCGTATTCTAGAGTTAATTTGCTCAGTAAACAATTCAAATGTGGTTGAGCTGCTTACAAGTTGCTTTCAGGTTTAATATAGTTGATGGATATTGGCTTTATTTAGTGCTGGTTAACCTTTGGACTGCCAAACTGACCTCTAACCCCATGTTGCAAATTATTAGCAAGGTCACTGCTTAAACAGGTCACTTCAGCTGTCAGCCTGGAGATGGGGCATGTACCACGTCACTGTTGGGTTATCTGATTCAGCTGATTCGTTGCAATAACTTTATTACACCCTGCTGGTTCGAAGGCATATTTGGCATTCTACTCTTCATGGGCCATTTCTATCTCAGATCAGTGAAATGCAAAATGTATATTAGAACAAGACTGTAGTTCCGGGGTTTCCCCCATGGTCTGAACCAATAGTTGCAGAGCAGATGTGCCAAAAAAATCTGGCACATACTGTACATCCCACCAAATGCTGACATTGACATCAACCAGACTTACTAGAAAACCTGACTAGAATTCTTGGAAAACACATTGTTAGTAAAAACACAAGCCAATTGTGATGGGAAATTGCACTTTGCACACTTCAGGGCACCCCTATTGACTTTCTTTGCTCTACTTTGCATAGCACTTAAAGGGTTAATATATAAGGCCTGCTAGTAGAGATACTTCTGTATTGTACTTCCTGAGTTTTGACCAGCCTAGCCGATAAATCACCAGCTAGGGCTAGCACCAGTACTGTATATGCAATCTACCTGCCGGTAAATTTATGGAGCCCTATAAATCCCTCTCTTCCCCTCTGCTGATCACCCACTATTCGGTCCTGTCTATCTCCCCACCTGGTTTGCCCATTTACCTGCCCATTTCTGGTCCCATCCAAGTATTTCTGCCCACTTACCTGCCCCATATGTCATAGCCCCGCCTCCATTTGATGTCATGGCCTCCGCCTGCATCCTGAAGCCTTGTATTAATGAAGAAAAAAGCTGGCTACCCTAGAAATAGGCTACATTTTTATATTGATTAAAATTGTCATTCTGATTTTAAATCAGAAAGGATTTTAGATTTAACATCCTTTGTTGGCGCCTACATTGACTCCTGCATAATGATTAAAATAATACTGAACACTACAAAAATAAAACAACAACAAAAATATATCATGGAATCTGAATGTCTAATATGGACAAAACAATTGGGTATTAAAGGAACAGTAACACCATAAAAATGAAAGCATTTTAAAGTAATTAACATGTAATATACTGTTAGCGTGCACTGTTAAAAACTGATGTGTTTGCTTTAGAAAGACTACTATAGTTTATATAAACAAGCTGCTGTGTAACCATTGGTTCAGCCATTCAAACTGGCAAAAAAGGAGAAAAGTCACATAGCATAAACAGATAAGCTCTGTTCAATCCAATGGTGTTTTATATGTTATCTGCTATTTAACCTGTGCCTTTTCACCTTTTTTCCAGCAGCTTGTATGGTTTGCCCCATGGCTACACGGCAGCTTGTTTATATAAGCTATAGAAGTCTTTCTGTAGCAGACCGATCAGTTTTATTAGTGCAGAGCAATAGTACATTATATTTTAATCAGGGCCGGATTTACTTTGCAGGCGCCCCTAGGCCCACTGTCGTTCGTTGCCCCGTCTCCACCCTTTCATTCAATCAAATTTTCATCATCGGGACCAGAGATATGGGGATTGGCTTACAGGATATTTTAAAAACTATCGTATCACCCCAGTGTTTCTGAAATAATGTGGGTGTGGTTGGACAGCATGCTGCCCCCTAAAATCCTGTAGCCCTAGGCCTGGGCCGTGGTGGCCTCTCCACAAATCCGGGCATGATTTTAATTACTTTGATACACTTTCAGTTTTTGGTGTTACTGCTCCTTTAAGATTGTATAACAATGATATGATGCCAGTGTCCAGTGGTGTAATTAGATATTACTGGGCCCCACAGCAAATTATTTTTCAGGCCCCCAAAATGTCTAGAGGTTGAGCTGTTTTAGCAATATTTATGAAAACTGTATATGAATTAGGGCCCCTATACCTCCTGGGTCTCCCTGTTTCCTCTGTCATTACTCCCCTGCCAGTGTCCTATTAAGGACCGCAACCCCCCCCCCCCAGGATTGTGTGGATTTAGCAGAGTATCAGTCACAGGTTAGATGAACCCCCAGCAAATGACAGGAATATGAGAGATAAGGAAAGGACAAAAGTGCTTTTTTTTCAGTGCTGCATTATCCGACTGTAGCCTGCACCCACAGACCCGTATTTAAAGCCCCTGAGTGCACAAGCATGGCATTAATGAAAAGGCACATTGACAAGTCGGGATATTGCCACAGGCCATGAAGCAATTAGAGCCCAGCAGGTGCAGACAGAATAAATAGTAGTTTGTGGTGACTCTTCATAGTTCATGTGGCTTCATTATATTCTCAGGATTCCCAGCTGCTGGCCGAGGTAACATCAGAGAAGATAATACAAACTGGCTGCAAGTATCGGAGGAAACGAGACAGAGATTACAGGCTCAGCACTGTCTGGGCTCATGTTCCAGCTACAGCAACAGTAGGAATGATCTAACCCAGTGCAACACAGGGGGTCGGACACTCATGCCTTCCTGGGAGATAACTCTGCAAATGATCCCTGTATAGACAAGTTACACCTTTTTTGCCTCTGATCACTAATAATTACTTTGTAGGCTGATAATACAATATTTTATCATCAATTCACAGAATAGAAGACTCCAGAAGACTGAGGGGTAAGGGGTACCAATGAACTCTAATTACTGATCTTTGAACATATGGAGCTGAATGAAAGTGGGGCTAAATTGGACCATACAGGGAGCACAATTGGAGCTGTGTCCAGAGGAGTAATAAGCAAAGCAATAAACATGTTTCTGAGTCAGAATCAGCCTGGTTGAAAAGAAACACGTTATCATGCCAAACACATCTATTTGATTTCAACGAGAGCATAAGCAGGAACATAAGTAAAGGAAATGTAGTGGGTGTTGTATATTTGGATTTTGATAAGGCCCATTATACAGGGCCACACAAATGATTAGGGTCAGGCCACACTGGGCGTTTAAGGGAGATTTGGTCGCCTGGCGACTAATCGCCTTGTCTTTGTGGCAACCAATCTCCCCAAACGCCTTCCCTCACTCTGCGCTGGCTAAAATGAAAAAACACCGGCGCCAATCAGACGCGGCAGTTCATTTTCTGAAGTCGCCCGAAGTTGTCTCACGAGGAAACTTCGGACGACTTCAGAAAACAAATTGCTGCGTTTGATTAGCGCCGGCGTTTTTTCATTTTAGCCGGCGCAGAGTGAAGGAAGATGTTTGGGGAGATTGGTCACCGCAAAGACGAGGAGATTAGTCGCCAGGCGACCAAATCTCCCCAAAACGCCCAGTGTGGCCTTACCCTTGAGTTGATGAAATTGGAGAACATTTCTGAACTGATGTATAACTGGCTGAAGTACACACATGCAGGGGCTGGTAATAAAAAATACAACAAATTGGCTGCCCACAATGAAACACACACATAACAGAAAATAACTTCCATATTGTTATAAAATTCAGTACTTGCTCAGATGTTGCAAACCTTCTAAAACACTGTAGAGGACATGGCAAGGGACCACATTTGGTACTATATGATGGTAGAGGTTTGGGTAAGTTCAGAAAGTATAAAACGGATTTTATTCCATATGGTACATTGAAACAAAACTGTGATGTGATGCGTGATGGATTAATGTCTATGTGTAAAGCAGCAGGGATGCTCAGTGTATATAAAAGACTTCCCACATTCATGACATTCATGTATGGACCTCTCTCTCTCTCTCTCTCTCTTCTAGCTACAATTATTTGTCATGCCCTATAGCAGTGATCTCCAACCAATGGCTCATGAGCAACATGTATCTTACCAATCCCTTGGATGTTGCTCCCAGTGGCCTCAAAGCAGGGGCTTATTTTGGAATTCCAGAGTTGGAGGCAAGTTTTGGTTGTAGAAAAAAACAGTTGTACTGCCAAACAGATCCTCCTATAGGCTGCCAGTCCACATAGGGGCTACCAAATAGCCAATCACATCCCTTATTTAGCACCCCAGGAACTTGTTTTCATGCTTGTGTTGCTCCCCAACTCTTTTTACATTTGAATGTGGCTCATGGGAAAAAAGTTTGGGGTCTCCCACACTATAGAAAGTGGCTATTTGTTTTCTATACTAAGCCTATGTTGCCAGCAGTCACAGTAAGTTATGTATCATGATGAAAAAAGCTAAAAATTCCTCACTTGTAGTTTTTTACAGAGAAGTTTGGGAAGACAACCCTCAATGCTTAAGGAAATTTCACACGTGGTGTTTTTACCTTGTGTTTTTAAAAAGGTACAGCCAAGCGTAAATACGCACAAAACGAAGCCCTATTAAAAATAATGGAATACACACAATAGCAATTCCAACTGGGCATTTGCGAGCCAACATCCACCGCCCGAAGCCAGTATTTGCATTCATTCAGCAATCACCATATTATTGAATTCTATGAGATCCTCAGGTTTGGAAATACGCTTCGCTGAAATACGCCACAAATTTTCAATATGGTGGCCAAACTCTTGCAAGATGAATTGTACAGATACATATTCTGGTGCAATGTTGGACTGGCCTACCGGGATACCAGGAAAACTCCCGGTGGGCCCAGGTGTCAGTGGGCCCTTGTGCTGTTAAACATTTGGCCTATTTCATGGTCATTCCCCATTTCTATGAGAATAAAGAGGCTAAATAGATGGAATAATAGATTATAGTATGTAAAGAATAGAGATTAGAAGAATAGAGGTTGAGTGAGGAGAGGAAGATTAATAGTACTGAGAGTGGGCCCCTGGTCTAAGGTTTTTAGATGGGCCCCTGGTCTAAGGTTCTTGGGTTGGCCCCTGGTTTCCCAGTCCGACACTGTTCTGGTGACATAATTACGTTGCGTATTGATGAACAGTACGGCTACATTTTGCATGTAAATTGCTTTTCCGCTTGGCTGTTTTTCACAAAAATCAACTAAAATTCTTTCAAGTGGAATTGTAGGGAATGAGAAACACCAGAAATGCATGCTGGGAAAAGAAAACTACAGGCTGAAAGATGCATATTATCACGTGTGTGTGGTTTCATTGGCGTTTTTCCACTCTACCTCGCGTTTTCAAAAATGCAACGTAAAATCGCCACAGTAAATTAGGCTGAAAAAAGACACGTCCATCAAGTTCAACCTTTTAACGCTATTTTAACCTGCCTAACTGCTAGCTGATCCAGAGGAAGGCAAAAAAAAAACATTTGAAGCCTCTCCAATATGTCTCAGAGTGGGAAAAATTCCTTCCTAACAATCAGACCAGTCCCTGGATCAACTTGGACTATGAGCTATCTCCCATAACCCTGTATTCCCTCACTTGCTAAAAAGCCATCCAACTCCTTCTTAAAGCCATCTAATGTATCAGCCTGTACAACTGATTCAGGGAGAGAATTCCACATCTTCACTGGTCTCACTGTATAAAACTTTTTCTGAATATTTAGATAGAGCCTCATTTCTTCTCATCGGACGAATCGAGGATTTGTACGATCGGATCTGGCCAGCTTTATAAGGTGTATATTAGCCAGGTGTGTATCAGGTACTTGTGTGTTCAGCTTTCCATGTTCCCATAGTCTCACAATGGCCATTTTAATACAATAAAAAGTCAAAATTGGTGTCTAGGGGGATGGGCCTTTCAACCATACATGTTTTCAAGTCCTTGGAGGTGCACTCCCCCCAACCATAAGTAACGACTTACCTGGGTGCAGACGAGAAGGGATCAATAGTCAATAAGTAGCAGTGCACTCCACCGGCCACACCAAAAGACTTTATTTAGGGGAAAAAATGTTCACATTGTCACATTCAGTGAGAAAGAAAACAATACAGATATGGAACGTGTTATCCATAATGCTCTGGACCTGGGGTTTTTCATATAATGGATCTTTCCTTCATTTGTATCAACATACATTGTCTACTAAAAGATAGTTTAACAATAAATAAACTCAATAAGATGGTTTTGCCTCCGATAAGGATTAAATATATCTTAGTTGGGAAAAGGTACAAGCTACTTTTTTATTATTACAGAGAAAAATCTTTTTGTTAAAATTAGAATTATATGATTATAATGGAGTCTATCAGAGATGCAATTTGGAGTTTTCTGGATAACGGGGCTTCCGGATAACAGATCCCATACCTGTAAATATAAGTGAATGATACTTTCTCTTCCCCTGTGGACATTCTAAGTATTCAGTGGAACTATGGTCAAACGACAAGTATCTGTAATCAGTCATTTAAATGTAGCTTTCTGTGTTTTGGAGAATCACAGATACAAATGTCAGGGGTCTGTGACTGGTGACAGTACTAAGTCACTTTATCTGAGTGTTGCCTGTGAATTGATAGAACAATTGATAGAATCCTTGAACAGAATTCAAGGAGACACAGCCATAACTCCCCATCTGTAAGACTGAGACGGTGCAGCAAAACACAGTCACACATGTATAACCACCTGCATGTTTTTAGTTGTTTTTTTAGTTGTTCCATATTTAGTGGGCTTATACAGATTACCTGACCTTATTTCTCAGGGAGATGGATTTTATTCAACTGCATCATAAATTACAGAATAGAAGGAAATAGAGGAAGGAAATGTTTCAGTCTTGATTTCCATCTATTTGCAGATAAGGTAATTGTGCGTTCACCAAATATTCCATTTTTTTTTTTGGGTGGAAGTTAAAAGGCCAGTTCAACATGAGTTTAATGACTAGGGCTTGTGCTGAACATACTTTTTGCCTATTGTTTTATTAATGCAAAATCTTTTGTTTTTTTATTTCTTGAGATAAACAGAACAAATATGGAGATTGAAGCTACTCTATGTTTGGTCCTAGCCAGGTAGATAGTCAGATTCCCAGTGCACAGATCACCTTTTGCATGTTGGACTTCTGCTAACAAAGGGTGAATGGAGGAGGTTGTATACTGGTGATCTCACAAGGACCAAACATAGAAAAGCTTTAGATTCCCTGTTGGTCCTGTTTATTTTAAGCAATAATAAATATATTTTGCATGATTAAACAATAGGAAAAGATATGTTCAGTGTGAACAAGGGGGTATACAGTACTTATGCACTCATTTGAAAAAGAGACTGGAATATGATAGGGGAAGGTCTGAATAGAAAGATAAATAATAAAAAAAGTACCAATAACAATTGTAGCTTTGCAAAGCAATAGATTTTTGACTGTGGGGGTCAGTGACCCCAATTTTAAAGAGTCAGAAGAAGGATGCAAATAATTAAAACAGTATAAAAAATAAATAATGAAGTCCAATTGGAAAGCTGATAAGAATTGGCTATTCTATAACTTATGAAAAGTTATAGAATGGTCAACACAACGCAACCCATTTGCTCTTGGGTAGAAACTTCTAAACATTGAGGCTTCCCACAAGGGACCATAATCAGTGGCTAAATACTCAGTCGAAAGGCAAATTAGGTGAAGATTTGGTTTGAATGCTAATTTGTTGTTTTTGGTATTCCTTAAGCACAGACTGAAGGACAGACAAAGCAATGTCTATGGAGAACATTTCCTATCCTGCAAATACTTGGCTGTATGTCAACATGACTTAATTGTCAGTGTTTTGCAATGGTTACACAGTCATGCAGTATCACATTCATCTTTAATATGTATCACGTAACAGACCATTCTTGAGCCTGGGGACCAGTAGTATATCATTGTAACCAAAGTGCCAAAGCATTATCCCATTGGCAGGTGCTGAGCAATATGGATGGACAGGTGGGGTGAGGGAACCGCAGGTGATTTGTTCAGACGTGAATGTTAAGTGGGGGGCTATCAAATGTTTGAATTGGTGCCCATGGGTCTCTAGTTACACAGGTTCTCAATCTACTACAAATATCCCCCTTGAGAATGGTGGGGGGGAGGTTTGAGAGACCACAATACAAATCCATAAATGTTGCAACCTAATATCTCATTATAGCATATATGTTGCTGATACATGCCATCATTCAGCAACAGATTCTGCAGTAAAATAGAATAAAACCAGTAACATCCTTCTGCTGAGTTTAGAAATAAAATGTTTGCTTGCCCCCTTTGCTTCTCCCAACAGGACCAAGCTGTAAACACCTAAAGCCATATGGCAAGGGCTGCACTGAAACCTCATTTATAATTAAGTAACCTATAAATATAAGAACATAATGTGCTATGAGTCAGGTACAATCCATTAAACGTCTTTTACAATCAACTTAAAAGGTTTTGTGGGCCACTGTAGATCAGTTGACTGCTTAAACCTAAGACATTATCTGAAGTCTGATGGAGGAAGACCAATCAGGGATAAACAATAAAGGCAAAGGTGCTCTTGAGGGATGCAGATGCTGATGGCAAATGCCCTTAGATTAGCTTTGTGAGCTCTGAATTGACAACGTGCTGCCTATATAGTCAGAGCTACAGTCATTGAAATGGGACCTATGAAATACTGAAAGGGTGAACATTCCAAGCTATGATCCTTGGTGGCACAGCAACAGCTACTGAAGTAGGTCTGGAATGAGATTCAAAATAGGCCCTGGCATTTTAGGTATACAGAGGGCCACCAGCTCACACAAAGGCCCAAATAGCCCCTCACCAGCCCAATAGACAGTGACTGTACATGGCAACTTACAGCAGCCCCTCTGGCATTTGCCAGAAACCATGGATTGCCAGTCCAGGCCTAACTGGAGGCTAGTCATCCCTAAAGTATATCCCAAGAATATCAAACCGTTTCCCAATCTCAACAGTTTAATATTATTGTTATGTTTTATTTAGGTATAGTAGCTTGTAGAGCAACCCTTGGTAGCAACATTAGAGTTAAGAATTTAGGGGTTACAAATAACCAGCTTTGCACACTCTTTAGCAGTTATTTCTGACCACTTCTTTCATGACTCTGAATATATAGATAGGATACAGAAGATTTTCCTGTTCTAAAATAACCCAGGCAAAGTCCTGATGTCAGTGCAGCTGAGAACCTGTAGCTCTGTTCGAAAACTGACGTGTTGAAGCTTCATCCGATCACCCTAAACAACATAGAGAAATACTGCCTGGAGGGATGGACCATAATCCCACAAAATCACCATGCAAAGCTGGTACATGCTAACCCCAAAAGATTTAAAGCTGTTGTTGCTGCAAAAGGTGCCTGCAAAATATTAAAGTGCAGGGATTAAATGCTTATGCAAACAGCTGCTGCTGAGCTCTAACACCCCATAGCACAGAACAGAATTTGTGCCAAACACTTCCTTACAAATTTACACCTTAATCAGAAAAAGGAAATGTTAAAATAAATTGGCCAATTCATTAATGAGTGTTAATGATTAATTGACAATGGGTTGAATACTTTTTCAAAGTGCTGTAGGGAGAAAAAGTTGGAGGCAAATTGAAAAAGTTGAAAAATCAAAAAAAAAATGAGTGTTTTTTTCCTGGCACTAATATCATTGCTCTTTGGGAGTCTGGAAGGAATTTGTTTTACCCAAAAGAGAAAATTGATAGATTGCTTTGTCTGATGTTTTTTGCCATTTACTAGATGAAAGAAATATAGAAGGGAAATCTGGAAGTCTATAGGTCATGCAGTATATAGGGTTGCCATAATATAAGCCTCAGAATTGGTAATTTTCAGGCTAAAAGGAAGCTGCTGCCTGGCTGATGGATTAAGTATTATTTAAATATGCTCCAGTCATGTTTCAGCTCATGAGATAGAACACTAATTGGTGGAAGCAGTTAAAGCTATGTATTGGGTATTTTGGGTGCTACAGCTTTGAACAACATGAGCACAATAAATACGACTTGTGTCGTGAGAGAGAGCTTCAATTGTACACATCCAGCTGCATTTAAATAGGTAAACAGGATGTCATAGTTCATTAAAAAGATAAAATAAAAAATTGTAGGAAGTTCAGCTCTTTCCCTATAAGGTCTTAGGAAGGTCTTGGCTTTGGTGCAATATCCGTTTCAAATAAACTTAAGGGAAAACAAAAGCATATTGCATGAGAATCACAATCATCTTATTCCATAACAATGTTTTCTTCCTCCTTTATGCTTGCCAGCATCCCTAAAATGCACTGGGGATGATATGATAAAAAGTGCAAAGTTTGCTCCAGGTCATGATATCCCATGTTCCCTGCTGATTGGTTAACATGGGTTACTAACCAGGTACCATTAGTGTTTTTACCTTTTAACACATAGAAGATGGTACAGAATAGTACCAGGAGGAAGCTGAACCACACTGAGACAAAATTAGATGGAGCTATAGTTGCTGAGTGAAGAACTAGATTCATGCTGAGACCAGGGAGGATTCAGGAGTCAGAACTAGCAACAACCAGCCAGCAAGGTCATTGGATTACAATGGATGTTTTAATTATTTGCTTTGTTCTTCTGCCTCTTTGCAGCTTTCAAATGGGGTCAACAACCCCAGCAACTATTGAACCAACAATTGTATTGTCATTGTTACTTTTAATGATTCTATTGGTACCTGAATATGCCAAAATACATAATGTTCTTCAGTGCTTTGTTTCCAATGTCATTCAAATGTTGCACAAAAATAAGGGACGTAGAGGTGATGTAGTTTGTGTTAGAGAGCATTAAATTATCCATGTTTGTTAAAAGCCACAAACAAGCAGATTGCAAGTCTTCACCAATAATGGTACATAGGAGCAGTAGGCAGCTTTTGAGATCAGTGTTCATGTTTTCAGTACTATTGAAACATATTCGTCTTAGTCAAAATAGAAAATGATAAAGAGTGCCCTAACACTTCCCTGGTAAGACTTCACCTTGAGTATGCAGTACAGTTTTGGGTTGCAGTTAGGGTTGCAACCTGTCCCGTTTTGACCTGGACAGCCCGGTAATTGAAGGGCTGCCCCGGTCAAAGCTGCCTGCCCAGTTTTCCAAATTAGGAAAACCGGGCAGGATTCTCTAAGACTGGCATGGAGATCGTTGATCGTCATAGCCCCCCCCCTGACATCACGTCCGCCACTCCATATCTTTGCCCCGTCCCTATGAATCACAGCCTGGCCCCCTGCCCCTTGCCCTGTCTCCAGTGGGCTAAAAGATGGCAACCCAAGTTGCAGTTCATTTGGAAGGGCTGAACTTGATGGCCTTTGGTCTTTTTTCAACCCAACTTATCTATGAAACCACTTCCTGGTTACTAAGCTAAATTGGACCTTAGCACCTGTTGGACCTGCTAATCAAAAAAAATATCATTAAAAATAACCTTCAACTTAACATAGTCTTCAGGATTTCCAGGCAGGCCCGGACTGGCAATCTGTGGGTTCTGGCAAATGCCAGAGGGGCTGCTATAAGGTCCCATAGAAAGTCAGTATTTAGTGGACTGGTGTGGGCTGTTTGGGCCTCTATGTGGGCTGATTGGGCCTCTGTGTACCTGAAATGCCAGGGCCTATTTTAATTCTCAATCTGGACCTGCTTCCAGGTCATCATGCTTCCATGATGGCAGAGATGATCCCCAACAAGAGCAAAACCGGACTGGGACCTCATCAGTGCCTTCCCTGACTGTGCTTTACAGCTCACTAGTGGGGATCATTTACTAACATAGGGCAGGTAAAACACTGAAACCAAACATTCTGATTGGTCTTTTACTGGACTCAAAATTCTGCAGCTGGTGATCGATGAGATAAATTGTACATCAATCTTTGATTATTACATCAGCCGTAGGGTGACTTCACTTTGGGGGATCAGTATCCAAGGATACTTTGTGGCCAGAGTCTCTGAGACCTGCTGTGAAATGCTGACCTTAATAACTGCTGGTGCACAGAGGCAATGCCTATTTATTATGATATAGCAGAAAGACTCATGCCTTCTTTGTATTTTTCCTACATTTCCATTCACCTCATACAGTCCAGCAGTGCGAGATGGAAAATGTGACAGTTCAGTTTCAATATTCAAACTAAGACTCAATTTCCTGCTTCTCTCCATGGCAGTGGGGTGACTTCCAGGTGATTAGTCTCATCTGATTTCATATGTAAAAGATTATTTCACTTTGAAAACCAGATCTGACTGCCTTGCATGAAAATCCCCTACAATTACATAATGTGAATGTCAGTCACATCAAAATCATTTCACATGTGCCCTTTAGCACAGCAGGGAGGCCAAACCAGATGTAAACGACCCCTGCTTCTTTATTTGGTTCCCAAGGAGAATTATACATACTGTGTTTGTCTGTAGGACATGTTCATGACAGATATATTCCATGCATTAAAGGTGCACTGACAGAGTCTAAGGCTATTTTTTCCGTTATGTCAAGTTATGTTCCCGATTACGAAAAGATCCCTTATCCGGAAAAGCCCAGATCCAAGATATTCTGGATAGCTGTGAGAGCATCGTTTGGCATTTTGTCGGGAATTAATACTAATGTTGTTAGAAGCTCATGGGTGATTGCCCCAAGTCTGTATGGTAGAAAATGAACTGATTCTGCCATAGTTAGTTATTCTTGTAGGTTTATTATGGCTAAACCCAGGGTAAAGTCTGGATTTTGGGTCACTGGTAGAGATGAAGGTTGTGCAATGAGTTTGTTCCATTGGAAAACCACGTGCCAGTGCGTAGCATTCACCAATGTTGGGCCCTCTGATGGAGGTTGGTTAATTTGTGCACAGAAAAAGTTCTCATTTGGGATCTCTGTGAGTTTTGTTCAATCTTTTACAACATTTTCTTTCTTTCTTATTTAAATGCAGTAGGACGATTCTGAAGTATTAACTGGGCATGACTAACACCCTTAATTTAGGCTTTACCTTATAATTTAGTGTTGGCTTTTGGACAGTCAATATTCCCCACTCCCTTTCATAGATCATCTGGGAAGTCCTTCCCAAACCTTCATCTTTCTTTCCTGGCTCATTATTTAACTGTTTAAATACACAAGCTCTCTTCAGCTTTAGTGTCTTTACAATGGACCTCAGCTTCAAGGATGTAATATCTTATATTAATGTGCTTTCCATTCCTTATCATTGTGGTACGACTACACTAGGGCAGTAGCTCATAACAGGCAATCAGACAATGACCTTCAGTATTCTAACAGTCCTAGACTGGTTATGTTACAAGTATGTGTTACTGAGTTATAATGGCTTTTGTTAGAGTGAAATATAAAGTATATCTTTCTGCAAACTCTCTTTGGCAGGTCACTGCTGTTTAAACAGTGCTACTTGATATTCACCTTACTGCTTGGCCAACAGAACAGCTGTAAGTCCTTTGAGAGAGTTTGAACAGACTGTTCTGCAATTTAATTGGATCAAAAGCCAGACTCTCTTAAGACAGATAGTTTGACCTGCCAATGTCTTGACTAAGGTCCTCTGTGAGATCTTAGCACAGGGGTCCCCAACCCTTTTACCCATGAGCCACATTCAAATGTAAAAAGAATTGGGGAGTAACACAAGCATGAAAAAAGTTCCTAGTGTGCCACTTAAGGGTTTTGATTGGCTATTTGGTAGCCCCTTTGTTGACTGGCAGCCTACAGGAGGCTCTGTTTAGCAGTTTTTTATACAATCAAAACTTGCCTCCAAGGCAGGAATTCCAAAATATGCATTTGCTTTAAAGGCCACTGGGAACAACATCCAATGGATTGGTGAGCAACATGTTACTCACAAGCCACTGGTTGGGGATCACAACCTTAACAGATGCAGACGTGAGAGAGACTCAACATTTTGCCCACTTCCATTCAGAGCCACCCATCTATCCACTGGCCCTTTTGCTTGCTGATCATAACTGTGGTAGTGGACATAAATGAACTCTTTTATGTAACAATGAAATTTCAGTATATACATCGGAGAAATATCCAACCTGTAGCCCCCCAGCTGTCTTTGCGTTATAGCTTCCAGCACCCTTCTATAGCCAAAGGCTAACTGCTGTAGGTTACCTGGAGTGGTGCACACTTCTAAATTGTTACCAAACCCTACATATTACAAAAGGTAGTACATTCTAAATGTAACATGTGCATGTTTTAAATGTAATTCCTAATCCTTTTATATCAGGGCCGGGCCAGGCCGGCTGGGTGCCCCAGACCGCACCGCCCTCTCCGCCGTGCACGCGTACCGGCCGCGTCACTTGAGGGGCAAGTATGCACACCCACCTTCCCTAATGCGCCCATGTGCACAAACAAGCCAGACAACAAGACTCTGCAGACCGGTAGGCAGGTAGGTGTCTGGCACCCCCAAGCTTTGCGCCCTTGGCACGTGCCTACTTTGCCTACCCATAGTTCTGTCCCTGCTTTATACATATCCATTGAATGGCTGAGCTGTGTCTGGCCTAGCTGGCTCGGTTGCCTAGGGCACCCCCGTCCCACCTCCGCTCCCATAAGTGAACCAGAGCATGCACAGGTAAGTGTGTGAGCAACAAGCCCAGGAACAGGTATCTGTGATATGCGGGTGGTGAGGGGGACAAAGGCTTGGAGTAGGTGTAGGCAGATAGGAGAGGTACTTGCCTTGCACCCCCCACCATTGCGCTCTAGTCATGTGCCTCTTCTGCCTGCTCCTAGTTCTGGCCCTGCTTGTGAGCCTCAAAAGTTCTCCTTTCTAGAAATCCCCATTGTGGGCATCTATAAATCCCAAGCAAATAATTTCATCCTGAAGGATAGTGATGGGCGCTGGGTGATGGGTTTCACTCCACCGAAAAATTCGTGAAACTTTTCGCTGGCGAAAATGAGAATCGCTGGAATTTGCCGGCGGCGAATCGCGGGAATTCGACTACTGAAGGGTTATGTAATCCAGAATGAATACAATAATTCCTGTTAACCTCCTCATTCCTGTACACATTGTATGCAGAAAAAACGCATGTAATTGAGAACAGATGTGGGGAGAGGTTTCATACAGGAGCACGTAGAAGCTATAGCAACTGCCATGTTAGAGCCGGGTCTCACCATACAACGGCGCAGCCATGAATGTGAGAACAAGAAGACATGTCGGGACAACATCAACACGGCACATACTCATGTAACACTTGGGACATTTATTTTATGTCTTGTGTTTCATATTTCACCCTAAATTCTTTACAGATCTAGAACATATTCTCAAAGTAAATAACTCCATAAATATTCTTCATTGCTCTACAAGGAGATTGAAATAAAATGTTCATGGCTGAACTTTTAAAATAAGAAAATGTGGATATGGGCTAATCAGTTTTCATTACTAATCTTTTTATTTACAGATTATATTCATAAAAATATTGAGTGGGTTCTTTCTTCAGATTTATGTTGAGCCGCTGAGTTCCTGCAAAGCGCACAAAGAATTTATCAGACCCATTGAATTCCTGTTCGGATGTGATTTTGGTAAATGAGTCACAAAGAGGGATTTTACAAACCTGCCAGTTCACAGCAGCCTTCCCAATTCCCCTCGGGATACAACTGGAAACACACTTAAATGGAAATGCATCTACAATATGGAACAAAAGGAAACCTAGATGGCACATAAAATGCAAAGCTTCTCTTCATGCGACAGAACCTTTCCCCAAAATATAAGAAATTGTGGAAGGCGGCCTGGCCTTCTGTTAAATTTAAACAACAACAAACAACACCCCCATAACATCCCTCCCAACATTTTGGAAAGAAAGAGGGACAAAGGAGTACCTATATGCTTTATAGCTCCCAGCACCCTTCTACAGCCAAAGGCTAACTGCTGTAGGTTACCTGGAGTGGTGCATACTTCCAAATTGTTGCCAAACACTTGGGGGCCGATTCACTAACTTCGAGTGAAGGATTCGAAGGTAAAAAACTTCGAATTTCGAAGTTTTTTTTGGGCTACTTCGACCATCGAATGGGCTACTTCGACCATCGAATGGGCTACTTCGACCTTCGACTACGACTTAGAATCGAAGGATTTGTAGTAAAAATCGTTCGACTATTCGACCATTCGATAGTCGAAGTACTGTCTCTTTAAAAAAAACTTCGACCCCCTAGTTCGGCATCTAAAAGCTACCGAAGTCAATGTTAGCCTATGGGGAAGGTCCCCATAGGCTTGGCTAACTTTTTTTGATCGAAAGGATATTCCTTCGATCGTTGGATTAAAATCCTTCGAATCGTTCGATTCGAAGGATTTCATCGTTTGATCAAAGGAATTATCCTTCGATCGTGCTATCTGCGCTAAATCCTTCGACTTCGATATTCGAAGTCGAAGGATTTTAATTCCTAGTCGAATATCGAGGGTTAATTAACCCTCGATATTCGACCCATAGTGAATCGGCCCCTTGAATTCTTACAATTGCTTCTTTGCTTATCTTAAATTGTTACAAAAGTATTGAAAGTGCACCTGAATGTTCTAGGCTCTCTGCCAAAAGCCATTTACGTTAGAAACGTCGTATCTTTTTCTGGTTGTTCAGTGCAGGAGATCAAAGAGAAAGTCAGGACATTTCAGTAACAATCCAGGACTGCGGTTGAGCTGTCAAAATCGGGACTGTCCCACTTAAAATGGGACAGTTGGGAGGTATGCCAGAAGGCTTGTAACTAATAAAAACACTGCCATATGAACTATTCCTAGGGTTGCCACTTGGTTACAATTGCACATACCTTGTTGGTAAAATATCATCCAAGGCCAAGCCTGGTTTTGAAAATTACTGGCAATATGCTTGTTAGTGAATTTTTAATTTCAAATCATTCCACCCCAAACCCACCGAATTCTGCCTGAAGCAGCCATAATCCCTTCTCCGGGGTTAATTTAAGGTAGTGGCAGACAGGGCAATTAGTTGCTCAGTGACAAATCTCGCCTACTTTGGGTGAATAATCTCCCTGAATTGCCTTTCCTTCCATCAAGAATACAAATCGCTGGTGGTACGGCATATGAATTCCTCGTGAGGCAACTTCGGGCGACTTCGGAAATGTATGCCATCCCACTGGCGATTTGAATTCTTGCTGGCAGGAAGGCATTTGGGGAGAATAGTCTTCCGAAGTAGGGGAGATTTGTTCTAATCTTCCCGTCTGCCACTACCCTTAGCAGTGCAAAATCCTACCCACCAAATCCCCTCATCTGTCCCACTCCCATTCCTTAAATCACTATCCTGGCCTCCACTGACTTATGCCAAGCACAGGGTGATGTCCCTTCCAGTGGTGTAAATACCATGGGAGCAGAGATAACAAACCCCATGCTTGTCCCGGAATGGCTTCAGACAGGGGGCTCAGGTGCAGTTGCACCTCCTGCTCCTCTAGTAGTTGCCACTGGAAAGGTCATCACCCTGTGTTAAGTTTTGCACCCAGGACCGTGGTCCCTTTGTTACGGCACTGGTGCCTTCTACATCTATACCACTGAAAACAGGCCAGGATTTCTATCTTTTCCACCCCTAGTCCATTTAGCTTCACCCAAATACCACTCCCAACCCACAGGCACCCTGCACTGTGATTTGAAAGCAATTTGAATAACCCACCCTATCCGGTGCTCTCTATTGATATGGTCCATGGGCCCCTACATAAATGCTGCCTATGCCTGGGCAATTGTGATGCACACACAATTCTGTGTCTTGTGTTAAAAAGCAGGAATGACTGTTTCTGGACAGCAAACATTTTAATGCTCATTCCCTCTGCAAGGTTCAACCACTTCCGACACTGAATCTAAAGAAGCAAGGAGACACCATCAAGTGCAACGTGAAAATACTTTCAGTTTTACTGTAAGTAAAGTAAGGAATTGTACATCCGTGTATATATAGTTCTTAAGTAATAGATCATCATGTCAAAAGTTTAGGAACTACTTCTCATAGCGGTGTTTCAGCCAAGACTGACATTAAGGTATTTCAAGCAGTATTTAATCTTAAAATAAAAACTATAGGAACTGTTTTTGGAGGGATATGATTAAATACAATTCGCCATTTTCTTAGCTTTCTAGTGTAAAGCAGGTCACTGGATGAGAAGCAAGTTATATGAATATACTCTTCTAATAAATCTGAAGCCAGACAATGGTGGCAAGCCAAGTTTCCATAAGCCGGCACCAGCAGTACAGATGTTTCACAAGAGTTAATTAAAACAATAAAATGTTCGTGTTCATTCTGCATTGATCTATGAAGTGACTCCATCGGGAGGAAAAAAATAGAGACTCAGAGAAAAAAGGGACAGACATAAGTATGACAGGAGACTGTGATTGGTGTTTGGGAACTGCTCAGGCTCCTCATGCTTGCTCTCATGCAGTATTGATGTCAAGCCTGAAATAATAACTCACACCATCTGCATCTGGAAGGAGCCAGGCACTTGCCTTTTTTTTAATTCCTAGCAATATTAAATTTAGCACAACACCCCCATCCTAGTTAGCCCTCATTCCAAAGAATATTTAGCTGTTGAAATCTACTTTACACTATATTAAACATTGCTTTAACTTCTAAGGAACCCTGACACTTCCACAATTTACAGGCTGCTGGTTTAGCACTGACTACCCTCATTTATCATTAAAACGATATGATACTATCCCACATATGTAATAAAAGGCACTACGTTTGCCCAGAAGCAGTAACCAACAGCAACCAATAAGATTTTTGCTTTTAAACAGCAGACTTGTAAATGCTACCTGCTGATTGGCTGCTATGGGTTACTGCTCCTGGGCAAATTAGTGCCTTTTATTACATAACCCCCATCATTCCAAAATTTCACTCTGTCCATCCACTTAGCTTACTAGTGATGGGTGAATCTGTGCTGTTTTGCTTCACTGGAAATTTTGAAAATTTACGGAAAAATCATTTTGACTAGCGACTCGCGAGTGACCATTTTTATACGCACGACTATTTTGTCCAAATGCATTACAGTCAATTGGCGTCTGAATAATTTTGATGCACGACAATTTTATGCGCACCACTATTCTGACCCCCGACAATTTTTTTTTTTTTCGAGGCGGATTTTTGGCAGGCAAATTTTCATCACAGTTTTTCGAATTTATTCGCTGGCAGCGAAAGGCGGAAATTCATACCAACGGAATTAATTCATCCCATAACTAAAGTTTACCAAAATGGAGGAAGTGGAGAAATTTAAAAAAAAAAAAAATTATTAAAATGTTATATTTTTGTTATTCAGAATTACTTTAGTTTGAGAAACATTACACATTGTTGTCAGGCAGATTCATAGACTTTTACTTCTTTAGTGTTAAAGGGGTTGTTCACCTTTGAGTCAACTATTAGTATAATGTATAGAGAGTGATATTCTGAGACAATTTGCGAGTGGTTTTAATTTTTTATTATTTGTGTTTTTTTTTACTTTAATTTTTTTTTTTAAATTACTTTACTTAATTTATAGGGAAATCCAGGATTCGTTCGGGATTCGGCCTTTTTCAGCAGTGTTCGGATTCGGCCAAATCAGAATCCTAATTTGCATATGCAAATTAGGGGCAGGGAGGTAAATCGCATGACTTTTTGTTACAATACAAAACAATATGAATATGAGAGGCCTGAATAGAAATATGAGTAATAAAAAGTACCAATAACAATTGTAGCCTTACAGAGCATTTGTTTTTTTAGATGGGGTTAGTGACCCCAATTGAAAGCTGGAAAGAAGAAAAAGTTAATTAAAGGCAAAAAAGCAAAACTTTAAAAAAATAAATAATGAAGACCAATTGAAAAGTCGATCAGAATTGGCCGTTTTACACAGTAATCGTTAACTTTAAGGTTAACCACCCCTTTGATTTGTTTTTGTACATAATACACCATTAGCCAACGTGTGGTCATGGACAGATTTATCACAGAGGGGTGAAATTATTCCTTGAAAAAGTAATATCCCTCTCCCATTTAAAAAGTGTGACCTTATGTCATTGGAAATTTGAATATGGGCTGTGAATGAATTCGTAGATCAGTTGCATGTTCATTGTGGCTTATGAAACATTATAGCTCTAACACTGACCTCATGCTTTTGGATACTGTCCCTGAGCAGGGGAAAGCCATGAAATCACATTGTTCTATAGTCACCACAGGTGTTAGAGCCTTAGGAAGTGCATAAAGATCCGAACTGTTCCAAGAAGCCCCGGAATTCTCTAGGCCGTCTCTCGTGCTGTTGTTGGATCACCCCGACACAGAGCAGACAGAAGAATAATATTTCCAAATGGGCTTATCCATCTGATTCTTAGAAGTCAAAGGATTTAATCCTTTCAACTGTTGCATTGGTTATTTTCCTAGAAAGAAAGACAGCTTTATAGCAACATTAATACTGTTGCTTTGTAGTGATGATGTTTTCCCAAATGGACAAAGATATTCCTATTCTGCAGCATCTGTTATTCCCACTCCCCAGTGATAGAATTCCTCTTTGCTGCAACACAATGGATTCATTTCTGCAAATGGATTCTTCCCAGAGACACCGCACATATAAATGACTTCTGCAGCCTTCAACCTCTGAATTCCACCATGCACCACTGTTTCATTTAAAGGAGTGGTTCTCCTTTAATAGTATGTTATAGAATGGCCAATTCTAAGCAACTTTTCAGTTGATCTTCAATATTTATTTTTTATTTTTTTAATTATTGCTGTTTTCATCCGACTCTTATCAGCTTTCAAATGGGGGTCGCTGACCCCATCTAAAAAAACAAATGCTCTGTAAGGCTACAAATTTATTGTTATTGCTACTTTTATTATTATTAGTAATATGTATTTATATAGCTCCAACATATTTCTCATCTTTTTATGTAGGCCCTCTCTTGTTCATATTGAAGTCTCTTATTTAAATAAATGCATGGTTGCTAGGAGAATTTGGACCCTAGCAACCAGATTGCTGAAATTGTAAACTGGAGAGCTGCTGAATAAAAAGCTAAATAACTCAAAAACCACAAATAATAAAACATGAAAACCAATTGCAAATTGTCTCAGAATATTCTCTCTACATCATACTAACAGTTAATTTAAAGGTGAACAATCCCTTTAATAAATAGCTCACTCTAAAACTCTATTGTGTGATTATTCATTATTACTATTTTACCTATTCAAACTAAAAGTTTGAATAGCCAGTTGACTTCGTACAGTTTTTTGGCCTAATTTAGCTAAATATGCAAAAATACAGTCATATGAAAAAGTTTGGAAGCCCCTCTCAACTTGAATAATAATTTACTCCACTTTCAACAAAAAAGGTAACAGTGGTATGTCTTTCATTTCCCAGGAACACTGGGGTGTTTTCTGAACAAAGATTTTTAGTGAAGCAGTATTCAGTTGTATGAAATTAAATCAAATGTAATTTTGCTAATTTGAATGCATGTAACTGCTCAATACTGATTACTGGCAACACCAAATTGGTTTGGATTAGCTCGTTAAGCCTTGAACTTCATAGGCAGGTGTGTCCAATCATGAGAACAGGTATTTAAGGTGGCCAATTGCAAGTTGTGCTTCTGTTTGACTCTCCTCTGAAGAGTGACAGCATGGGATCCTCAAAGCAACGCTCAAAATATCTGAAAACAAACATTGTTCAGTATCATGGTTTAGGGGAAGGCTACAAAAAGCTATCTCAGAGGTTTAAACTGTAAATTTCAACTGTAAGTAATGGAATTAGGAAATGGAAGGCCACAGACACAGTTGCTGTAAAACCCAGGTCTGGCAGGCCAAGAAAAATACAGAAGCGTCATATGCGGAGGATTGTGAGAATGGTTACAGACAACCCAAAGATCACCTCCAAAGACCTGCAAGAACATCTTGCTGCAGATGGTGTATCTGTACATCGTTCTACAATTCAGCAGAATTTGCACATAGAAAATCTATATGGCAGGGTGATGAGAAAGAAGCCCTTTCTGCACTCACGCCACAAACAGAGTCGCTTGTTGTATGCAAAAGCTCATTTAGACAAGCCACAGTCATTTTGGAAAAAAGTGCTTTGGACTTTTTTTGGTCATTATAAAAAGCGCATTCCAAGAAAAACACCTGCTACCTACTGTCAAATTTGGTGGAGGTTCCATCATGCCGCGGGGCTGTGTGGCTAATTCAGGGACTGGGGCCCTTGTTAAAGTCGAGGGTCGGATGAATTCAACCCAATATCAACAAATTCTTCAGGATAATGTTCAAGCATCAGTCACAAAGTTGAAGTTACGCAGGGGTTGGATATTCCAACAAGACAATGACCCTAAACACACTTGGAAATCTACAATGGCATTTATACAGAGGGAGAAGTACAATATTCTGGAATGGCCGTCACAGTCCCCCAACTTGAATATCGTGGAAAATCTATGGGATGATTTGAAGCAGGCTGTCCATGACATGAATTCCCCTTGATAAAGGCTTTCACGCCGAAACGTCGGGGTGATTCTCATTCTCTGACAGGGGTGTCTGTTTGCTTGTAGGCGTACTTTTCTTGTTCTAGAGTGGTGGTATGTAATAATTACGCATTGTAGACTTGATGTTACATGTTTATGACTTACCTTAATTGTAGAGAAAATTGTCTATTTTTGTATTGATTACACATTATATACTCATATATAAAAAAAAAATTTCAAATACCACTGTGTGAATATTAGTATTAATTGCGGAGTGTGCAGGTCCAAAATATTGACAAAATTGTCCATGCCTGACAGCCATCAAATTTAACTGAACTGGAGAGATTTTGTATAGACGAATGGTCAAAAATACCGCCATCCAGAATCCAGACACTCATCAAAGGCTATAGGAGGCGTCTAGAGGCTGTTACATTTGCAAAAGGCTCAACTAAGTATTGATGTAATATCTCTGTTGGGGTGCCCAAATTTATGCACCTGTCTAATGTTGTTATGATACATATTTTCTGTTAATTCAATAAATTTTATATCACTGCTGAAATACTACTGCTTCAATAATGCATGTTAGTGACCCGCACATCACTACCATGTAGCTAGTTGTAATTTACATATCCCAGTTATTGGCCAAGAGGTTTTGTGACCACATACTGTCACACTTGACTCATCTGGATGTTTCCAGGGTGCCTGGGTACAGCAAGGCCCAGTAAGACCAGTTTGCCCTAGAGGGACCCGAACCTCTAGTGTGGAAGTTAGGGAGCAGGGAACCTGTGAATGAGGCTAGTGAGTGACAGGAATATAATTGTTATAGACTCTCTAGGCGAGTAAGACAGTGAGGGAAGAGAGAAAGAGCAGCTTTGTGCTCCATCAAGGAGGTGTAGCAGGGAGTAGCTTCCCAGGCTGTAAGATTTGCCTACAGTGAAGGGACCACAGTGGATAGGGTGTCAGGCTTTAGGTTCTCCTCCCTGACCCCTCGACTGGGTGAGATCCAGATCACGTGTGAGGTATTTCTGCCTAGAGGGAAGTTGTACTGTCTTGACTACATCCTCAGGGAATGCACCTACATCTACCTCTGATATACTGTCTGAGCTGTGTGCCTATATATTCTGCAAATGCCTCTTTACTGATGTAAGTAACCTGTGAATCATTTGTCTCTGACAAATAAAGTTATTCTGTTCTGTTTGATTTGCAAGAACCTCCTGGCGCCCATTTCTTTATTGGATAAAGCACAGTAGCCTGTGGTAGTTGTAGTTGCACTACACCGCACCTTCATTTCTTCCACTTTGAGAAGGCCCTGCCTTAAGTGTTAGAGTCTAGTGTAACCCATGCTCTAGTATACTAGCTGGATGTTAACCTCGTTGGCCTGGATAGTCCAAAAACGTGTTACTCTAAGATATAAGTAATCCTTATTGGAAGCAAAACCAGCCTATTCGGTTTATTTAATGTTTACAAGAGTTTCTAGTAAACCTAAGGTATGAGGATTCAAATTACAGAAGGATCTGTTATCCGGAAAACCCCAGCTTCCAAGCATTCTGGATAACAGGTCCCATTCCTGTATAAGATGATGTGATGTGACTGCATGCAAACAAATGCACATACATGATCTTTTTAAACTAGAATAGTAAACTGTACCTGTGCAGCTACTCATAGCAGCCAATCAGCATTTAGCTTAAATGAGGGGCAGAATGTAAAGTGTGAAAAACATTGGTTATTGGTTATTGCACTCTGCCCCGTGTTCCCTAAGTTAGCACTTTATTATAATGTTACCTGATAAGGCTTCTATTGCAAGGATAGAGGATATTACAATGATCTGTTTGTAGGAAAGCTTGTTTGTTTGCTTTCCAGGGTATAATAAACTACCAAAATTGGTTCTCTCCTTCAGGGTATAAGCAATATATAAGCAAACAAGATATACGGTTACCAGTAGATAGATGCTTTATGCACTTTACATAAACCATGAGAAAGTATAAACTTTGCTGTCTTTTAAAAAAAACATTGATAACCCATACTTTTAATCTCACAGACTAGATTTTCTTACTAGAATACAAGCACTCCCATATAGATTGGGTTAGTCATCGCTTGCCCCCTACCTAATTTAAGGGCAGAGACACAGGCTAAGATTCTGGGAGTTTTAGTCGCCCAGTGAAAAATCATCTCTTCTCCCCGAAAAGCGCTTCGTTTTCTGAATTTACCCGAAGATGCCTCACGAGGCAAGTTCGGGCGACTTTGGAAAATGAAGCGATCCGAGTGCCATCCCAACGGCGATTTTGATTCTAGCTGGCAGGAAGGCTTTTTGGACAGATTAGCCTGAAAAAGAGGTGGTTTGTCACCGGGCAACTAAATCTCCCCAAATCTTAAGGGCTAGTCCACACGAGGAGATTCGGGGAGATTTTGTCACCTGGGGACTAATCGCCTCGTCTTTTGAGCGACTATCTCCCCGATGCGTTTTCAATAGTCGCCCAAAGTTGCCTCAGTGAGGCAACTTCGGGCGACTATAGAAAACGCATCGCGCATGTGCATTAGCGCAGGCGACTTTTCTTTGTAGCCTATGGGGAAAAACGCTGAGGCAGTTCGGGGAGATAGTCACTCAAAAGACGAGGCGATTAGTCGCCAGGCGACAAAATCTCCCTGAATCTCCTCGTGTGGCCTTACCCTAAATGTTTCCTTACTAACACCATAAGCTATAATGTTACCTCCCTTTGGTATATTCGAGAATATCAGATGCAGTGGCGTAACTAGATGTTGCTGGGCCCCACAGCAAATTAATTTTAGGGCCCCCAACATATCCAGTGTTTGTCCTGTTTTACCAATATATGTTCAAATTGCTCATCAATGAGAGACTCATGGGGCCCCCTGTACCTCCTGGGCCCCCCTGCAGCCGCAGGGTCTGCTTCCTCTGTAGTTACGCCCCTGATCAGATGTTACATTTTTCTAGAATTGTGGTATGGGATCTGTATGGGATCTGTTATCTGGAAAACCATTATCCAGAAAGCTCCGGTTTACAGGAAGGACGTCTTCCATTGACTCCATTTTATCTAAATAATCCAATTTTTTTTTAAATGATTATATTTTTCTCTGTAATAATAAAACAGTAGCCTGTACTTGATCCAAACTAAGATATAATTAATCCTTATTGGAAGCAAAACCAGCCTATTGGGTTTATTTAATGTTTACATGATTTTCTAGTAGATTTAATGTATGAAGAGCCAAATTACGGAAAGATCTGTTATTTGGAAAACCTCGGTTCCCGAGCATTCTGGATAACATATCCCATATACTCCAATTCTAGCCATATTCTTAGTTCTCCTTTAAGTTTCCAAGAGTTACGTAAAAAAGGTGCAATGTTTGCTACAGGTCTAGTCATCTATATCTCCCCATCAATTGGTAGCATTTAATGATTATCTACTTAAAAACAAACATATTATTGGCTGCAATGGGTGACTAGACCTGGACAAACATTGTGTCTCATATTTATAGAAAGACAGAATTGTTGTTTTAGAAAGGCAAAGAAAGGCAACAATGAGCAGCAGTTCATATTGAGTTACCCATAATTTATACAGAGCTATACAGAGAAAGTATGGCAAAGCAAACAATAACAGAGATTACATTTAACAGAGTTTCCTTTTAATTCCCCAATTATGGGTATTACTGAAATATGTACTTTTAAGTTAAAACATCTCGTTTTTACTGAATGTTATCCTTAGCCCTAACAGCAGTTCATTCTCAGCAAATCCAAGTTTCTGTTCTCTAGCCGTATAACAGTACATTAAATTGAAACATATGCATAAGCAAAAAACGTAATTTAATCTGCTGCACATTTTATTCCTTTTTCCTAAATTGTTATTTTTTTTTTTTCATAAATGGAAATTAAATATGATTTTTTAGCCAGGGGAGGTTCTGTAATCAGACTTAAATAACAAGTATAGCCGTTTTGGAGCCAGAGAGGTTTCATTGGATTTTCCTGATAGCGAGCCAGAGGTCATTATTGGACGGGAGTCCTTCTCTCGAAAGAGCCAAATTTCCATTGGGGCAGCAAGTTCATTAAAGTCCAAGCCACTAAGGTCACACCTGGAGATTCGGGGAGATTTAGTCACTCGGAGACTAATCACCTCTTTTCTGGGGCGACTAATTTCCCCGAACTGCTTCCCCCTGTCTTCTGCCTGCTAGAATCAAAAAACCGCCTGCGGCATGGCACACACGGCGATTCGTTTATCCGAAGTTGTCCGACGTTGCCTCACGGGGAATCTCCCCGAATCTCCCAGTGTGACATTACCTTTAAGGAAGTAATGTCCGCTGGATAGTGACAATGTAGCTCAGATAAACTATTTGGAATCTCTAGTTCTATTTCTATCAGTGGTTATTGAGGTTTCAAATGCGGGGAGCAAGGTTTACTTTGTGGGGGTTAATTCTGTACGTTATGAAGATGTACCCTCAACAAAGATAATTCTGGCACCATACTGATTGGAAAAAAAACAACCACATCTATTTTCTTAAAGGGGGTTGTTCACCTTTAAATTAACTTTTAGTACGACGTAGAGAGTGATATTCTGAGACAATTTGCAATTGGTTTTTATTTTTTCTTATTTGTGGTTTTTGAATTATTTTGATTTTTATTCAGCAGCATCTTCAAACAAATGTTCTGTAAGGCTACAAATGTATTGTTATTGCTACTTTTCATAACTAATCTTTCTATTCAGGCCTCTCCTATTCATATTCCAGTCTCTCGTTGAAATCAATGCACAGTTGCTAGGGTAATTTAGACCCCAGCAACCAGTTTGCTGAAATTACAAACGGGAGATGTGCCGAATAAAAAAAATTACAAAAAAACAGAAATAATACAAAATAAAAACCAATTGCAAATGGTCTCAGAATATCACTCTCTACGTCATACTGAAAGTTAATTCAAAGGCGAATAACCCCCTTTAATGTATGAAGATCCAAATTACAGAAAGATCTGTTATCTGGAAGACCACATGTCTCGAGCATTCTGGATAACAGGTCCCATACCTGTACTAGATGCACCCAGCCAATGAATCACGTATCCTCTTCTCTCTCTGCAGGGATTTCATAGCTGGGCTGCTAATACACTAATCAAACCCCCTTTCTTCCAGTCTCAATGGATGAACCCTACATTAAACGCTGTACATGTGCCCTCTGACTTTGTCCATCTTTGAACCTTTATCTGGTTTATCTCTGTATTCTTCAGCGTAATAAATCACTTTATATTTTTGGCATTTATCAGCATTTCAGCAGTTTTTATTGCAATTGCAAAAGATTTGGCTCTCTTGTGGTTCTACAGAGAGATGTTTTACTCCCTGTCCAAAATAGCAAAGTCGAGTCATCCAAGCTTGTGGTGAGTAAGAATAATGTATAGTAATCGTTATATGTAGAGAGCAGAGGAGAGTAAAGGTATGTGCCCCAGTTAATAATACATTTATGGGATCTGTTACCCGGAAAGCTCTGAATATTGGGAAGACCATCTCCCATAGACTCCATTTTATGCAAATAATCCAATTTTTTAAAAATGATTTCCTTTTTCTCTGTAATAATAAAACAATACCTTGTACTTAATCCCAACTAAGATATAATATAAACCAGCCTATTGGGTTTATTTAAAGGACCAGTAACGTCAAATTCTTTTTAAAAGAATGTGTTTGTATATAATGAAAAAAAACATAAAGACATATTTAACTTTAAAATTGCAGTCTTTATTAAAAAATAACTCACTGAAACTCCGCTTGCACTCCTCTTCAGAAAAGGTGACACGATCCATCGTGCGGCACTCGATTTTTCCTCCCTGTCTTCTATGGGAGAGGAGGGAGTAGAAATCGAGCGCCGCACAATGGATTGTCACCCTGTCGCCTTTTCTAAATAGGAGCGAATGCACAACTGCCTGGCCTGACTGAGTCCGAATGCTTAAAGGGGTTGTTCACATTTGAGTTAACTTTTAGGGGGTTATTTATCAAAGTCCGATTTTATCTCAACATTTTCTCTCTGATCAAATTTGCTCAGGGTTTTTATGCTTATTTATTATTACATTTTCCCGAAAATTTGCTTTGCGGGAAAAAAAATATGAATTTGGGGATTTTTAGGGATTTTTCACGAAACCCAGCGCACATCAAAAAATCATAGGGACTTCTCCCACTGACTTATATGTAACCCCGACAGGTCTGAGATGCCAGATTTTCTGATTCTGACTTTTCCATCCTCTGGGTTTAAAGTGGACCCGTCACCCAGACATGAAAATCTGTATAATAAAAGTCCTTTTTAAATTAAACATGAAATCCAATTTCTTTTTTTTAATAAAGCATTCATAGTTGTTGTAAACTCATTTAAAAATATCAGCTGTCAATCAAATATTGCCTACCCCGCCTCTATGCCTAGGCATAGAGGCGGGGCAAGCAATTACTTTCACTTTCCATTCAGCACTTCCTAGATGTCACCGCTCTCCCCACATTCCCCCAGCTCTCTTAACCATTTAATTGTGTAACCAGTGCATGGTGATGGGCATTGGGTCCCTGTCCCCTGTTGCACAAACAAGATTCTGAGATTATGTAAGGATTGCCTTAATAACAGTGTCCACAAAATGGCTCCTTCCTGGTTGCTATAATTTTGAATTCCCAGACTGATGGAAACAATATTCAAATAATTTACACAGTGTAATTAAAGTTCATTTTGCTTGACTAACATGATAAAATAGGATTTGGAATAATTTTGTTTGGGTGACGGGTCCACTTTAATAAATTCTGGAAAAAGTATGATTTTTAAAAGTCCGATTTTATTTTAAAAAAATCACAAATTTTTTCGGGATTTTTTTAATTCGGAGTTTAGTAAATAACCCCCTTAGTGTTATATAGTAGTTATACATAGTTACATAGTTAAATCGGGTTGAAAAAAGACAAAGTCCATCAAGTGCAACCCCTCCAAATGAAAACCCAGCATCCATACACACACCCATCCCTACTTTTAATTAAATTCTATATACCCATATCTATACTAACTATAGAGTTTAGTATCACAATAGCCTTTGATATTATGTCTGTCCAAGAAATCATCCAAGCCATTCTTAAAGGCATTAACTGAATCAGCATCACAACATCACCTGGCAGTGCATTCCACAACCTCACTGACCTGACTGTGAAGAACCCCCTACGTTGCTTCAAATGAAAGTTCCTTTCTTCTTGTCTAAAGGGGAGGCCTCTGGTACAGTGATCCACTTTATGGGTAAAAAGGTCCCCTGCCATTTGTCTATAATGTCCTCTAATGTACTTGTAAAGTGTAATCATGTCCCCTCGCAAGCGCCTTTTTTTCCAGAGAAAACAACCTCAACCTTGACAGTCTAACCTCATAATTTAAGTCTTCCATCCTTCTAACCAGTTTAGTTGCACTTAAGGTGGCCATACATGGAGAGATCCGCTCGTTTGGCGATGTCGCCAAACGAGCGGATCTCCCTCCGGTATGCCCACCTTGAGGTGGGCAATATCGGGCTGATCCGATCGTGGGCCCTAGGGCCCAACAATCGGATCCTAACGATGCCTAACGGGCAGTCGGATCGCGGGACCGCATCAATGAACAGATGCAGCCGCGATCCGACAGGATTTTTAGTCCCTTCCGATCGAGATCTGGCCAACTTTCGGCCAAATCTCGATCGGGGAAGCCCGTCGGGGGGCCCCATACACGGGCCAATAAGCTGCCGACTTGGTCTGTCGGCAGCTTTTATCGGCCTGTGTATGGCCACCTTTAGTCTCTGCACTCTCTCCAGCTCATTTATATCCCTCTTAAAGACTGGAGTCCAGAACTGCACTGCATACTCCAGATGAGGCCTCACCAGGGACCTATAAAGAGGCATAATTATGTTTTCATCCCTTGAGTTAATACCCTTTTTTATGCAAGACAGAACTTTATTTGCTTTAGTAGCCACAGAATGACACTGCCCAGAATTAGACGTGTTATCTACAAAGACCCCTAGATCCTTCTCAACTCCCAACACACTGCCATTTAGAGTATAACTTGCATTTATATTATTTTTGCCAAAGTGCATAACCTGCATTTATCAACATTGAACCTCATTTTCCAGTTTGCTGCCCAGTTTTCCAACTTAGACAAATCACTCTGCAAAGTGGCAGCATCCTGCATGGAACCTATAGTTCTGCACAATTTAGTATCATCTGCAAAAATAGAAACAGTACTTTCAATGCCCACCTCCAGGTCATTAATAAACAAGTTGAAAAGCAAGGGACTTGGTACAGAGCCCTGCGGTACTCCACTAACAACACTGGTCCAATTAGAAAATGTTCCATTTACCACCACTCTTTGTAGTCTATCTTTTAGCCAGTTCTCTATCCAGGTACAAATACTATGTTCCAGGCCAACATTCCTTAATTTAACCAGTAACCTTTTGTGTGGCACTGTATCAAATGCTTTAGCAAAGTGACTCTATGTAAATCACAACGATTCCCATAGGGAGGAAGCACACCAAACATATGATTTTGCCTTTTAGGACATTTATTCAGCAGTGTTGGCACAAGCTTTCGGGGTCAACCCCTTCCTCAGGTGCAAAGGTGCACCTGAGGAAGGGGTTGACCCCGAAAGCTTGTGCCAACACTGCTGAATAAATGTCCTAAAAGGCAAAATCATATGTTTGGTGTGCTTCCTCCCTATGGGAATCGTTGTATGAAAACCAGGCTTGGAAGTAGCTGGAGGAGTTGAATGCACCCTAAAGAAAAAAGGAAAAGTAAGTGGTGTGCCGAAGAATATGTATGCTGGTCTATGTAAATCACATCCACTGCCATCCCAGAATCGAGGTCTCTACTTACCTTCTCATAAAAAGAAATTAAGTTAGTCTGGCAAGATCTATTACACATAAAACCATGCTGGCATACACTCACAGTATTATGATTTGCTATGAAGTCTAGTATCTTATCCTTTATTAACCCTTCAAAAAGCTTTCCTACCACTGACGTCAGACTAACTGGCCTATAGTTTTGAGGCTGAGAACGGGATCCTTTTTTGAATAGAGGCACCACATTAGCAATTCGCCAGTCTCTCAGCACTATGCCAGATCTCAATGAATCCTGAAAAAAGTAAAGAGGTTTGGTAATCACAGAGCTAAGCTCGCTAAGTGTGATTTAGAGAGTGAGACAATTTGCAATTGGTTTTAATTTTTTATTATTTGTGGTTTTTGAGTTATTTATCTTTTTATTTAGCAGCTCCCCAGTTTGCAATTTCAGCAATCTGGTTGCTGGGGTCCAAATCCCCCTAGCAACCATACATTTATTTGAATAAGAGACTAGAATATGAATAGGAGAGATCTGAATAGAAAGATGAGTCATTAAAAGTAGCAATAATGATAAATATGTAGCCTTGCAGAGCATTTGTTTTTAGATGGGGTCAGTGACCCCCCATTAGAAAGCCGGAAAGAGTCTAAAGAACTGTAAAAAATAAATAAATTATAATCGAAAAGTTGTTTACAATTTGCCATTCTGTAACACTCTAAGTTAACCATTAAGTGCTCTGATAAGAAGGTTGTTATCATTTGTTATTCTATATTGAGTTTTAAAATAATACAATAACTCCCTAGAAATAATAAACATTCCTAATAACACAATATACAATATTTCCAAAAGCAATAGACAGTCATATGAAGAAATATGCTATCCTATAAACAATCATGAAATTAAGTGATGATGGAAATGATGCTAAGTTATTGCCATTTGTAATTTGTACAACTGAATTTGAATAAAAGTGTTCACCACCACTGTATATTCAATCATTTGCTGTGCTCAGGTGCGCTCCGCCAATGAGGCGAGCTGAGGCGCTCGCCTCAGGCGGCAGCGCCAGATAAGTTTCCAGGGGCGGCAAAAAGCCGCTCCTGTCACTTTAAAGAGCCGAATTTCCGGTTTTGAAACCGGAAATTCGGCTTTACTAGTGCGAGAGAGCGCAGTTGCGCTCTCCGCACTAGTGTTTCTGCGAGGGGAGGGGCGGCATTTAAGGAGCCGCCTCAGGCGGCGTCTTCATTAGAATCGACGCTGGCTGTGCTGTTGTCAAAATATGAATTCCACTGGCCCCAAACAACTAAATCATATAAAGTATGAACAGGAAGCCCAACCCTGTGTGTTACATAAACAGCATTTGAGAGTTGTGATGTCACTCATTGCTGCGTTGACTGATTCTTGTAAATGACATAAATCTGACTGTCCAAATCTTTGTTTCTGTTGCATTTCTTACATTTAAGATAAGAGGGAGAACATATTTATTTTTCATATAAATAGTATACAGTATGTGTATACAGTGTGTTAATGGCGAAAAAGAAAAGGTATACAGCCAAAAGATGGGATCTGGTAGGAATCGGGATCAAGAAAAAGACTGGGTAGGTTTAGATGCTGTCATCAACAGAGCATTTTATGAAGGATTCCAACGTATGACATCATCTAGTACCTGCCTCAGCTTTGTAAGTAGTCAGTCTAGGCTCATGTTAAAGGAGAAAGAAAGTCATTTTTACTTGGGATGCCAAAAGTTAGGCAACTCCAAGTGATTGCATTTACTTACCTGGCACCCTGGGCCGGTGCTCCTATCAGCAGAAAACTCCACCGGCTTGGGTTTATTCTAGGAGGCACCATGGAGTGATCATCTTCCTGCTTCTTCTTTCTTCAAATTCCTGAGGCAGACACATGCGCAGTTGAATGAAATGGCCGGCTGTTTCGCTAAAGTTTGGCTTTCCGGTCGATTGTGCATGCGCAGCCGCGAGTAGAAAGAAGAAGCAGAAAGACAATCACTCTTTGGTGCTCACTGGAATAACCCTGGGCCGGTGCAGTTTTCTGCTGATAGGCACATGGTCCGGGGTGTCAGGTAAGTAAATGCGATCACTTGGGGGTTCCTAACTTTTGGCATCCCCAAGTATAGAAAGACTTTAGTTCTCCTTTAAAGTCATACTTACACATATATAAGAAAATGAATAGGTAAGTGTCTGTATCACTATGAAAGGATGCCACAACCTTATTTTAGGTTCCTGGTGGTCACTTTAACCTAGAGGCAGTATGTCCTTAGATAGATAGAAGTACGATATACATTGGTAATGTCCACGCTTTCAGAATGTAAAGGTTGTCCTGATGATATGTATGAATAAGTATGGAGTATGTATATATAAGTATGGAGAAAGTGAGTTATGGATGTGGCTGCTGCACTTTATCCATGTTGTGGGTTCTCGTATACAAAGTGTTTTTGGGCCAAATTATATGAACATGGTGATGTTATGTAGAGAAGTCTCCACAGCCCCTGGGAAATCTGGGGGGGCCATATAAATGCCCTGGAGTGCAATTTGCAGTCTCTGGGCTTCAGACGGACAACTCTGTATTTATCAGTACTACATTAGGGACCTTCTTCTAACTTCTGTGAGAAGTTCCCAGTGATCACTGACCTTTTCTGGGTAGGTTCTTTAAGAATAACAACTTCCAGGTTATTACATTTCCCCATGATTAAAACATGGCTCAACCTTTTCTATTTGTGACAAGGCCAAGCCTTTTCATCTTCATTAACATGAGGTGCTTGTAATATAATCCTACAATTGCCGTTCTAATGACATTTTGTAAAACCTTCTACCTATAAATCTTCAGCCTTTTTCCTCTTCGCCGTCTTTGTTAGGCTAGAAATGCCCCTTGTTATCTGTATATGAATACTGCAAAAGAAATGCCCCCGGATATCTGCATATATATACTATATATATAACATAAAAAAAACTGCACTAAACAGGACTTGTGAGAAAAAAAAAAATCAGTTTATTCCTTTAACGTTTCGGCTTGTGTAGTGCGTTTTTTTCATGTTATAGATATTTATGGTTTAACCAGCACCCAGGCATTGACAAACTGTTTGTGTGTGCACCAGTAATCTGTACACGTACACGTATATATATACTGCAAAGATGTTTCCAATATATTTTTTAGATACATCTTCTTCTCTTAAAGGGACAGTAACACCAAAAACGAAAGACTTGCATGCAGGGCCGGGCCATGCTGGCCAGACGCCCCAGGCAACCCAGCCAGCCATGACGCCCCCTCCACCGCACATGTGCACTGACCATACACATAGGACGTCCACGCACATGCATCCGCATGCGCACTGACCGCACGCATAGGAGGCACGCACATGCGCACTAACCGGCTGCGTCGACCTATCCTCTCCAGGTACGCTCTCCCCTCATGTACGCGCATGCGCACAAACAGGCGCATGGACTGGAGCGGCACTTACTCAGGGACTAGGGGTAGGTAGCAGTGAAAGGTACGTGCCTGGCGCCCCTCAAGCTTTGCACCCTAGGCACGTGCCTACTCTGCCTACCCCTAGTTCTGGTCCTGCTTGTATACATTTGAAAATCATATACAATTACGCTGTACTGGTAAAGTTCTGATATAGTTTTATGATAATTATCATGTCTCAAAAGGGCTGTGGACACTGCATTTAGGGTTGCTACCTGGCTGGTAAAAATGATGGTTGATCCCAATGTTATTAATAGGAAAAAAAGATAAATATATACGAAGGCCGGTATTTTTTTCCAGAAAAGGTGGCAACCCTAGCTGCATCGTGGGCAAAAAATATGACGATTTGCGTCCAAAAATTGCGGTATGCACACTGCCCAACATTTGTGAATGACAATTATTTTATTACTTTATCCACAACCTAACCTATTACCCACAGACCACCAAAAAACAGAAAGACCAGAAGCTCTGTCATCATACAAACTTGACATCATCTGAAAGCAGGGCAAAGAATTAAAGTTTAAAAAATGGCACCCAACCCACAAACCAATACCTGCATTCTAAATTCTTGTTTCACCAGCTAGTGTAACCCTATGGTACCCAATCCACTGCAGGACGCTACTTGCCAAGTATGTGCTTTGCCATTCATCATTATAATATATATATAGTCACTGCAGCTGCAGTTTGCAGACAGGTTGCAGTTTACCAAGACACTTTATTTTGACTACCAGTATATTAGAGTAATCAGTGCACAATTTATAGGTTTATGCTCAATGATCATTAGCTAATTGAACTATGTGCTTTCTGATGTAATGTAATATTATCTGAATGAGCTACTGGTGCTTCATCTCCACTGGGAGCAGCAATTTACTGGAATCATGTTTCTTTTAGAATCATGTTTATTTCATAGCTTCATCTTTTCTGTTCATGTATGTCTTTCACAGTTCATGCTTAAAGAATTCCATTGGTACCATGTTTTATGTTGGATTTCTACAATTTATGTAATTTTTTTTTTATTGGTGTGATCATTAGGTCAGTTTCCAGATATACAGTTGGCTTCTCTGTTTGCTAAGGCCTGTCATTGCCTGGGGGATACGTATTTGTTCTCCTCTATCCTGAGAGATCCACAGCAACAGTGGTGCTGATGAGAAACATACACAATAGGGTTATCGACCAATAGATTAAAGGTAACTGAACACTAATTGAATCCTAAATGTAGCTGTACTGCTTTGCATTACCAAAATGATTAAATGTCATAACAAAACCCTTTGTACTGAGAAACAGTTGGCAGACTCTCAAACACTGACATCACGTGAGCCTTGTGATATTCGCCGTTACTCCGTGCTTTTGAACTGGTGGAACAAAGACACCTAGAAGTTGAATTTTCAATAAGCAAACGATTTCTTTCTATCCAGTGTTGGATCTCCTGTGCTCTTCTGATCGATAGGAGGAGAAATTATCACTAGTTTGCTGACATTTTGGAATTGTATTTTAAAAGGGGCCAAATGTGTTTAAAGGAGAACTAAAGTCTAATATAGAATACGGCTAGAAATGCTGTATTTTATATACTAAACATAAACATGAACTCACTGCACCAGAAGCCTAATCAAACAAATAATTTATGCTTTCAAAGTTGGCCACAGGGGGTCACCATCTTGTAACTTTGTTAAACATCTTTGCAAGACCAAGACTGTGCACATGCTCAGTGTGGTCTGGGCGTCTTAGGGATCGTCATCAATTATCAAAGCAGCCCAAGTCAAATAATATCTGCCAGAAGTCGATACAGCAAGAGAAATAATCAGAATATACAGACTGCACTGGATCCTGTGTTGTCATGTAATTTAATGTGGATTCCATAGTTTTTGTATTGTTTAATACAAACTTTCTCCAACTCTGCAGAACCAGTGGCTGCAGCACAAAAATCCTCCAAATATAATCCCAGTTTATAGGGGCAGGCGACAATTTGCTATTGTTCGTTTCCACTCCATCACCATGCGACTTTTCGCTCTGGCGAATGGTCGTTGCTCTGCAAATTCACTAAATGGCAGATTTTACTGAACGTTACCTCCTTCGCCACCTCAGACCAGGCGAACTGCTGAAACGCAGCTACATCTTCCGCAATCCGATGTCAGTGACATCATATCCTGTACCCTGGAAATTCATAAAAAGTGTAAAAAACGCAGGCGACTTTTCTATTTTTAAAGCGGGATTGCCTTCAAAAGTCAATTTTGCTTGAAGATTTTTGAACACATTTGATGGGCATGCCACATATATTTTAGTAAACGCTCATGACTAGGACATTAGAATCTCTAAAAAAAATAGTAGTTTATATGAGTTTTATGCGCCTCCCCAATTCAAATTGACTTAAGCACACGATTACTAGCGAAAGCTAGCGAATCTTCGCTATGAAATGCTCGCACTGAAGAAGTATCGCTAGCGAAAAGTCGCCAGGGTTCAGCGGCCAGGACGCAACCTTGCATTTTAGTGAATTAGTGTAGTGGTAACAAATTTGCGCCTGGCGAAGTAGTGCGAAGATTGCGAGGCAGTCACTGGCGACAATTTGCCCTGTAGTGAATGTGTCCCAAGAAGTTTGTGTTAAAACAGCTTGTACAGATATTTCTATGATTAGTGCACATTTTATAAACTTTATTGTGGACTATTTATTTCTCAAAGTGAAACTTCCAATCACAAAAAAGACACCTTTATATAAAGTGTGTGTTTATACAGATATATATGGATGACAGATTACCCTATAATTAAATCCCCTATATCCACATTCTGTTCAGGCCTAGCTCTGGTCTTGCCCCCACCACTAACAGAGTGGCTGATCTCATTTCCTATAACCATAGAGAAAGAAAGCCCCTGAACTATTGGAATATGAATAGTAGCATGTACATTATGCATAAGCAGTAAACTCTTATTTCCAGAGACTAACAACCCCTGTCCCCTAACTTCAGTTTCATTGAAGAGGCAAAAAAGCAAAAAATCCTCCACGGAGAAGAAAGACTAGAGCTCCCCTTTCCCATTTTTCCTGTACAAAAACACAGAGATTGAAACTTTAACCTCTATGTTATGTTTAACCCAGTTATAATGAACTACTATGTTGTTAGTTACCATTTCAGGATACCAATGGTAGGCCGCTGTGCTTTTGATATTTTTAGGTCCGAGTAATTCATTGGCTAAAAGATTCAGTAGCTGTTGGTTTGTGTTCAAACTAGACTTTCAACTTGTGAATGGCAACCAATGAGCAGTTATCAATGTTTTATGTCTTACCCAGCATAGGAATCCAGGTATGGGATCCATTATCCAGAAACCCATTATTCAGAAACCCATTATCCAGAAAGAGTCAAATTACGGGAAGGCCATCTCCCATAGATTTTATCCAAATAATACACATTTTTAGAAAATACTTCCTTTTTTTCTGTAATAATAAAGCAGTACCTTGTACTTGAGGGTAACTAAGCTGCATGAATTCATATTGGCGGCAAAAAAAAACCCCTATTAGGTTTGTTAGGCTCATCCATAAGTACAAGAACGGATGTCAGCTGCAGGATGATTGCATGCAAGAGAACAGACGCAGACCAGGAGTCTTATTTGTTCTGTTCTACCATATTGGTGGACAGACCGTTTATTTATAGGTCGAGTACATACAGAATTAGTTTATGATTATGCTTTAAGGTGGGTTAGGGTGGTTTCCCACCATAACCAATTAGAGAAGAGTATTTAGGTATAGAAATAACAAATATGACAACAAAAGCAACTGCTAAGAAACTTTAATTGAAGTAATCTGTAGGTATTCTTTGCCAACCTACATTGAAAGTAACAGGGGTACACATTTTACAGGGCATATAATGTCTGAAATGCTGTTTGCTCTAAAAAAATAACCCTCAGAGTAGTGGGAAGGTTGAAAGCCTAAATGGTGTTCTATAAAATAAATTTCATAGATTCTGAAGAAACATTAAAGTCTTGGGTCAACTGCCTTCCATTGCTTTGTTCTCAATATGCACCAATCCAAGAGGCCCTAACAAACTGTCACCCTATGGAATTCTGTTTGGGTCAGCCTCAAGAATGGGATTGTATTTCCCTCAACAGCTACAAGAAATGACTGATTATGTAGCTGTTGTACAGAAATGTCTAAATGAAATACACAAATATGTTTTTGATTCTTTTCCAGATCCAAATATCAATACTGGTTCACACTATCTTAAACCAGATGACTGGGTAGTGATTAAAAAGCACGTGAGGAAAAGCTTGGACCCAAGGATTGAAGGTCCTTTTATTTAATGGTCAATTGTAGTTTATATTGGCACTTACTGTAGTCATTCCTTAATTCAAGGTGCTTCTCAGTAGGCTAACAGGTTCTCACTGGCATAGAAAGTGTAACCGGCAAAGGCTGCCGTGCAGAACATTACCATTGATGATGGTTTGGGAATACGTTTTTATAATTTTTGGGAATTGATGCAAAGACACAACTTGTGCTTTAGAAAACTTATTTTGGGATTTAGCCTTTAACTTATAGGTCTCATTTTAAGAGCAATAGCACAAGTTAATACATTTCTTTCTCACATTATAGAGGAATGAGGAGAGCACTCAATAGGCATATTAATGTTGTGGTTGTTTTTTTATTTGCCGACTACTAGTACACGACAAGTTTCAGACCTCTGTGCCATGCTCGTGGGACACAGGAAAATTGAGTTTGGAGGGAGTGGGCCCAGCTGCACGTCGCGCACCAGGGCCTGCCCTCTCTAGTTGCGTTACTGCTCCCACCCCACCTACTTTTGCACCACCTCTCCTACCCCCCTGACACATGCAACCACTCCAGGACACATGCACCCACCCTCCCACACACATTCATATTAAGCCATGATCCAGGGTATCATACAGATTGCCATTTGGAGTCAGGAAGAATTATTTTCCCTTTAGTGCAGTAAGTGAGGGTTAACATGCCATAAAACTTTATTAACTCGGAAAAATTTTTTACATTTGACCTACTTGGTCACACTTAAATGGACAACTTGCTTGGACCATTTGCTTGGATCTACTTAGTGGATTCAGTGGACCTTCTCACTCTATCATGGAGGTTATAATACCGTTAAAAAATGTTACCAAGCAATCAGTATTAAACGATCCCGCTCCCAGCCACTGGAGCACCCTTATCTATGTCCTGTTATAGCGCGTTGTGACAGCATTGAGGCATGTCTGGGGTAATAAGAGTTTTAACAGAAACACTTGGGCATACTTGAGGAGTGGAAAAAACTCCATATCCTCCAAAACTATAAAACCAGGATCGTTACACTGCTGTAGTATATTGGTCAACTGTGGTTTGTGACAGCACAGAAGCAGGTCTGTTATAATAGGAATTCCTAGTGACGTTGGGGTACACTGGAAGAGGACTACCATATTTACTATCATGAGAGATATGTATGGAGTAACAGGATGCTTCATGGTGGGTTCTCCCTAGTCAGAAGGTAACCTTAAAGGGATCCTGTCATCGGAAAACATGTTTTTTTTCAAAATGCATCAGTTAATAGTGCTACTCCAGCAGAATTCTGAACTGAAATCAATTTCTCAAGAGAGCAAACTGATTTTTTTATATTCAATTTTGAAATCCGACATGGGGCTAGACATTTTGTCAATTTCCCAGCTGCCCCTGGTCATGTGACTTGTGCCTGCACTTTAGGAGAGAAATGCTTTCTGGCAGGCTTCTGTTTTTCCTTCTCAATGTAACTGAATGTGTCTCAGTGGGACATGGGTTTTTACTATTGAGTGTTGTTCTTAGATCTACCAGGCAGCTGTTATCTTGTGTTAGGGAGCTGCTACCTGGTTACCTTCCCATTGTTCTTTTGTTTGGCTGCTGGGGGGGGGGAAGGGAGGGGGGTGATATCACTCCAACTTGCAGTACAGCAGGAAAGAGTGATTGACGTTTATCAGAGCTCAGGTCACATGACTTGGGGCAGCTTGGAAATTGACAATATGTCTAGCCCCATGTCAGATTTCAAAATTGAATATAAAAAAATCTGTTTGTTCTTTTGAGAAATGGATTTCAGTGCAGAATTCTGCTGGAGCAGCACTATTAACTGATTCATTTTGATTTTTTTTTCCCATGACAGTATCCCTTTAAGGGAAAGATGGCTGAGAAATGAAAGATTAATCTACCTACTTGGAAACAGGATGACAACAAAACTGAAGTACGAGAGGCTAATGTTGGGAAGATGAGGAAAAGTCTACAACTTTCTTCAGTCATCCTGCCTCCTAGAGGGAAATCGACATTAACCCTATGGTATCCGTGCTGCCTAGGGACACTGGAGAAAAAAATCTAAATCCATAACTGTGCAGAATATTTCTTTAAGTTCTATAGAGTTTTGTGAGCATCTTGTCCACTCAGCTATTGCAGGCCCCAGATATCTGCAACTTGACCCTATTTAGCTGTTATGACTAGCTCAGAATCCTCAGTGTTTATGAAATTGGCAGAGGCGAGCTTTATAAAGAGAAAAATGGTTAGTGTTTATCTAAATTATTGTTTTTAAATATTATGACTCAATAGAGGCTTCTGGCAACAAAAAGAATCCAGCAGAAGGGCCGAGCTACAGTCACTGGAAGTGCAGAGTTTATGACCTGCAAAATCAATCAACCCCCTTCTGCTACAGAGCTGCGGAGCCAAGGGAGAACTCTGTAACCAAACAGCTCATACAGATATGGGTAATACTTCTGCTACATTGGGTGTTTCTCCTTGTAGTCACAGCATGGTCCTGTTTCGTATCATAATATGTCAGTATTCCTATAAAAAGTCACCTCCCAACCCAGGGGGTACAGATTTATGTTTAGTGTTGCCTCCTGGCTGGTTTCGACCTGATCAGTTCAGGTTTTGTATGGGCTGCCCAGGTCAAACTGCCTGGCAGGTTTCCAAATAAGGAGTCTCCCAAGATTTACCAAATAATGTCACCGACACCCCCTTGCACGGACCACGCCCCCCGAAAACTGTCAACTCTACCTGTGTCAGACATCTTTCTTTTTCAGCTGCTGTACTAAGCCTGAAGCCCTCAGGTGGAACATGGTTTTTCTCACCTCCATCTGCCCCTACTTACCCTAACTTTGATGTTATTTGGTTGCTGTCCAAGTTCAACCCCCTTAGAAGCCACACTCCAATACCTTGTACTGATGGGATTGAACAAGGATTGATGGCTTTGAATTATATGGCTGTATCAATTAAAGGAACAGTATGTGAAAATGTTTTAAAGGGGATGTTCACCTTCCAAACACTTTTTTCAGTTCAGTTGTTTTCAGATTGTTTCCCAGAAATAAAGACTTTTTTCAATTACTTTCCATTATTTATTTTTTACTGTTTTTCCAAAATCTAAATTGAAAATTTAATGTCTCTGGTGTTTGAGTCTGGCAGCTCAGCAATTCAGGCGCAGATTCTGAGCTGTTACAATTTTGGAACATTTAGTTGATCCATTTCTCAGCAGCATCTCTGGAGTATTAGCAACTATTGTATCAATTCTAACAGCTGCCTGTAATGAAACCAAGAAATTCTGCTCAGCAGGGACATAGATAAGAAATGTATCAATGAAATGTATCAGTTGAGAACAGTTTATAGGGTCGGCGACCCCTCCTCCCCAGAGCTGCTTTAGAAGGTGAAAAATGACACTTTACCCTTCAATATTAGAAAAACAGTCACATATAGAAAATAGAAAGTAATCAGAAAAAGTCGTTATTTCTGGTGATCGATCTGAAAACAACTAAAGGGCCCATTTACTTAGCTCGAGTGAAGGAATAGAGGAAAAAAACGTAGAATTTTGAATGTTTTTTTTGGCTACTTCGACCATCGAATGGGCTACTTCGACTACGACTTCGAATTGAACGATTCGAACTAAAAATCGTTTGAATATTCGACCATTCCATAGTCGAAGTACTGTCTCTTTAAAAAAAAAAAACTTCGACCCCTAGTTCGCCACCTAAAACCTACCGAAGTCAATGTTAGGCTATGGGGAAGGTCCCCATAGGCTTTGCTATCTTTTTTTGGTCGAAGAAAAATTGTTTGATCGATGGATTAAAATCCTTTGAATCGAATGATTCGAAGGATTTAATAGTTCGATCGAACGATTTTTCATTCGATCGTTCGATCGAACGAATTGCGGTAAATCCTTCGACTTCGATATTCGAAGTCGAAGGATTTCCATACGGCTTTTTCAGCTTGAATGGCTGCCCCCATGGCTACACAGCAGCTTGTTTATATAAACTAAAGTATAATGTCTTAAAGGCATACATTCATGGGAAAACATGTCAGTTAATTGTGCTGCTCCAGCAGAATTCTGCACTGAAATTTTATTATTTAATTTTAAAATCTGACATGGGGCTAGACATTTTGTCAATTTCCCAGCTGCCCCCAGTCATGTGACTTGTGCTCTGATCTTCAATCACTTTACTGCTGTACAACAAGTTGGAGTGATATCACCCCCTCCCTTCCCCCCCCAGCAGCCAAACAAAAGAACAATGGGAAGGTAACCAGATTGCAGCTCAACACAAGATAGAGCTGGAAGAGCACTCGATAGTAAAAGCCAAGTCCCACTGAGACTGATTCAGTTACATTAAGTAGGAGAAATAACAGCCTGTCAGAAAGTAGTTCCATCCTAAAGTGCAGGCACAAGTCACATGACTGGGGCAGCTGGGAAACTGACAATATGTCTAGCCCCATGTCAGATTTCAAAATTGAATATAAAAAAATCTGTTTTTTTGAGAAATGGATTTCAGTGCAGAATTCTGCTGGAGCAGCACTATTAACTGATGGGTTTTGGAAAAAAACATGTTTTCCCATGACAGTATCCCTTTAAGCAAATACACCTTTTTGGTGTTCAACAATACATTGCATTTGAATTACTTTAAAATACTTAGATTTTTTTTGGTGTTATTGTTCCTTTAAACCAGCAGCTCTGGGTGCATAGTTGCCCTCAGGGATACAAATGAGTAATTTGCATGTCTTCCCCCATAATTCCTTAGGTGAAGGTTAATGTCTCTCATTTCTGGTAACAAGGCAATACTATACGTGTACCATGAGGCACGTTACTGCCTTCTATTTTCAGAAGGCTTCTTCTCACACATTTTGAATTGAGAGGAGCATTTTACCCCTAACCTTTGTTGGCTCTTTTGTCTGGAAACTGCAAGCAACCATGGTTTCAGGTGACAATGTCCACAATAAGAATTAACTGGAGACAATTTCATATGAGGAAGTGGTATGAATGGCAGACAGTGTAGAGAATAAAGGAGAATAAAAGAGGCCCTCAATAGAATAATCAAGAAAAGGAAATGATAATACTGGCAAGCATATAGCATCTGAACAATCTGCCTGGGGGTGTAATCAAGATGCAACAAATGTTACGTGAGATTTTATACACCGAGCCACTTACCTTCTAAAGTACAAAGTCAATTGTCAGTAATATTGTTTTTTTCCCAATTCTCTAGGGCAAAATAGAATTAAATAACAACATATAAAATAGCTTAAATCTAAAAACTAATGTAAAACATAGTAGTGCATCTGCCATTCAGGGAACAGACTACCGGTAAATTCATAAAAAATATGGAGACAGCAAAACATGTAATCCATAGGGAAAAAGAACAGCAAAATATTTATTATATCCATGTGTGACTGTTTATATCCGACGGCGCACACAACAATGCAATTTAGACTTACAGTACAATAGATGATTGTGCCGACACTGGAAAGGGAAATGGAATGGCAGATGTGTGCCGCACCAAATATGGAATGATATTTTGATGAAGTTTTCATTCTTTCTTGATTTTACACATTGACTTAAATTGCTCTGCACAACTACGAAGCTGAACTCAGCTGGGCCACTGTCTTCTATCTTTCATCACACCAAATGCTTTCCAGACAAAGCCTCACTGTTCCGATAACAAAGTGCAGGCCTGGCCGTAGAATTATCCTGAGAAATAAACTTTTGTTAACAGGAAAAATGATAGGCTTTCTCAGAATGTAATAGCCGTTTAAATCACTAAAGTAGTTTAGCTCTGTCATTTGAAATATATGTTTACTTGTTCCATTGGACAGTCTGTTGCACGGGACGATCCAGTCTCACAGTTCATAGCAGACTTAAAGCATCCCGCAGGCTAAGGCACAATTACTCACATCTCATCAGAGGAGGTCCATGTCATTCTGCTGCCTGGTGGGAAAGAGACCAGCTCTCCAGTTTGAGAGAGTACTTGAGACTGGTGTGGAGTATTTTACTGCACTGTGGGAGTTATGAATGTGTTGAGAATTGGGAACTTGGTTACGAGTTACAAAACTAGTCAATATTGTGCATGAGGTTTATAAATAGTCAGAGTGGGTAAAGTGAACAGTGTACAGTACATACAGTACAAGGGCCCCAGCCTCTTGAGGTATAGTTTACATGTGCATAATATCACCCGTACATATAGCATTAGTTCTGCAGTATTTGGGTATACTGTTAAACACATACGCAGCTTATGGCTACACATGCTCATACATTAAAGGGGTGGTTCACTTTGAAGTTAACTCTAATATGTTATAGCAAGGCTAATGCATTTTCAATTGGTCTTCATTTTTTCTTTCTTTTCAATTGCTTGCCTTCTTCTTCTGATTCTTTCCAGCTTTCAATGGGTGTCACAGACCCCATCTAACACAAATGCTCTGTAAGGCTACAAATCTATTGTTATTGCTATTGTTTATTACTCATCTTTCTATTCAGGCCTCTCCTATTCATATTCCAGTCTCTTATTTAGTAATTTGTACCCTAGCAATAGGGTTGTCACTAGTGTTGCCACCTAGCCGGTAAAACACCAGCCAAGGCCGGGCCGGTATTACAAATTTACCGAAAATGTAGCTGCTGGTAAATTTGTAATACACCTAAAAAAAAGCCCGTGGCCTGCCCCCAGTCTGCTCCAAACTCACCTTTTTTTCTGGGCTTCTTGCCAAATGTGTGCGTTTGGCTCCACCCCCTTTGACGGCACAACCCGGCCAGCCAATAGCGTGTCACGGCCCCGCCTCTTTAGCGTCATGGCCCCACCCTTTTAACCCCGCCCCTCCACCTGCCGGTCAAGATTATTTTAAAAGGTGGCAACCCTAGTTGTCACCTGTCTGGTTTTGACCCGGACAGCCCAGTTTTCGAAATAAGGTAAACCGGACAGGATCCCCCTTGATTGACATGATGATCAGCCAATCACTGATCTCCACATCATAGCCCGCTCTGTGACAACTCTCGCCATGCCCTGAATCTCACCACCCACCCCTGTGACATCACCTTTCCACCCTCTCCCCAGATCGTGGGCCATGAAAATGTGGCAACCCTACCTAGCAACCAGATTGCTGAAATTGCAAACTGAAGAGCTACTGAATAAAAAGCTAAATAACTCAAAAAACACAAATAATAAAAAATGCAAATCAATTGCAAATTGTCTCAGAATATCACTCTCTGCATCATACTAAAAGTTAATTTAAACAACCCCTTTAATAAATATGTGAGTAGCAAAGTGCATGGAAATATATGCTGTTGTAGCTTGATAAATAAGACCCATATCTTTCAAATATCCATACCCACTGGGGCTGATCCTGAAAGCAATACAAAGATAGAATGTCTCCATGTGTCATGGCAGCAAAATTCTGCAGGGGAACTCTTTAATATCGGAAGGGGTGGAAAGTATATTATATAAATGGGATTATGATAAATCTGTGGGCTTTTCTCACTGCTATACAGACACATGGGTTGCTTTATATACATGGATTATTGGTGGACACATTGCCAGACTCAGTAAAGGAACACAAAGAAATGGCAAGTACTCACTACCAAAAAGTCAACATTTTATTTTCAATTATTGAGCAATTTCATATTTCCCTTTATGATTCCATTTAATAACATAAGACATTATTGTAAGTCTGATCAACCATATTGTGGCTACAGGCCTTGTGTACAGGATCACAAAAAAAGTATTCAAAAGGCCACATTGCAGCATTCACAGATATGTACCTCATTGCACTTGTTTTACTTTGGATTTATTACTTCCTGCTCTTTATTGCTCTTTATTGCTTTCCAGATCACTCTTTATAGAGAAGGGTGTGTTTTGGGCACACAAGATAATGCAATAGTACGAAACAGCATAAGATGAAACAGCATTTGGTTGAATCTTTTATGGAGCATTACGTATTTGGTCAAATCCAAAAAAGTATTAATTTGGTGCATTTGAAATAATCATACACTAAGTAGCTCAATATTTCCATTAGACAAATGCAAAGGGAAAATAACCTGAATGAAGGTGAAGGTATGTGTGTATGCTTTTTATTTCTATAGTGCTACTTGTATTAGTGGCCTTTTAACAACAAAGGTCCAGGTATGATTGATTCCAAAGGTACATTCAAAATTGGAACGTGATTGTATCAAACTCCTCAGCCCATTGCTGGATACCTGCAGCTAAATCCGGCAGTGGAGGGAGGTGTCAGGTACTTTTCAATTGGGAAGGACCTAGGTCATCACCAACCTAAATTCAACTGATTCTAGCCTGAGTGACTATAAAAGATCTGCTGTGGGGTGCAATGAGTGAAGATTCCATAATCATTAGGGTGAAGAACACCATGCCTTGTCAGACACTGTAGGCTGAAGTGTCTTCATGAACATTGAAAACATACTTTCATGGTATATCTATTCTATCTATATATATATTTTCTATCTATTCCCACGGTCCCCACACTCCTTTGTCTCCAGGATCACACCTTGGATCGTCGTCTGGGTAATCGATCGGCACAGAATTGTTATAATAGTTCTGGAGACGGGAAAGCAACATCTTCACCACATCTGGATACTTGTCTGACAAATCATACCTTTCTTCTGGATCTTGCGCAATATCAAAGAGCCATAGCGTTTTACTGGAGCCATCGGGGGATGGAATTTCTGAGTCTTTTGGTGGTGGTGGAAACCAGTGACTGCACCCTGCCCACCGACAGATAAAACTCACATTATAAATAAATTAAGAACAATCACAGCCATTTCTTTCTATACCACAAAACTGTGCACTTTGCAAAACATTTTAACCTACTTTAGTGCTAGTATCCAGAACAAGAACACAGGTTGCACAAGGCAATGCTGCCCCTTATATCTTCCGACATATTTATTAACCGTTGATAGTCTGTGATTTTTCAGTTTAGCAAAAGAGAGAAAATTATGTTATCTTATCTAATTTCCTGCACATTAAGGGTCAGGACACAAAGGCAAATTCAGGGAGATTAGTTCAGCGCCCAGCGACAAATCTCCTCTTCTTCGGGGCGACTAAAGCTAAAATGTAAATCGCAGGTGGGATGGCACTCGGAGCGATTTGTTTTCCAAAGTTGCCTGAAGTTTCCTAGTTAGGCAACTTCGGAAAACAAATCGCTCCGAGTGCCACCAAGCCAGAGATTTACATTTTAGCAGTTCATGGAGATTAGTCGCCCCGAAGAAGAGGAGATTTGTCGCTGGGCAACTAATCTCCCTGAATCTGCCTGTGTGCCCTGGCCCTAAAGGGGATACAAACATCATGTGAAGCCCTGAGACTCACCTGAGTGGTCCCTGCTAAACAGTCTTTTTAGTAATGAGGCCGTACTAAATAGTAACCTTTTAGTCAGCTTTTTACCACTCTTATATGGCAGTGTTTGTATGTTATCTGAATGTTTGATATACCAACCATAGGAATATTCCTTTGTGCCAAATAATGCCCTGTAAAGTTGACCGTGCTTATAACTGCTCTGACAGTTAACTGGTTAATGCCCCAGGCAGGTATAACAACAGGGACACAATTTGGCCAGTATCTTTTATGCAAAAACTTTCTCCAAAGATCATTAAACCTTGGATTTCCATACCTGGATTTCCAGTCAGCAACTTCCAGTTCCCATGTCGTATAGCAGCGTGGATAGACACATTAAACAGGGAATCTTGCCATTCAGTAGCAGCAGGATTGGGTCCTAGGTCTCTGGTGTTGGGTCCCACAGAGCCTGTAGGAAAAGTTGGGTTGTACATTAGTATTAGATTTTAGATCTGGGAGCCATTGAGGTGGCAGCCATGTTGGGCCCTGGGCCCCCTAGTCTGATGCTGTGAGTCTGGCTAATAATTGCACAACTCACAGCCCCTTTAAAGCTTAAATGGACCCTGTTTTAAAGCAAGGTTGGCCAACGGTTATGCAACTAAATAAATTGGTGGACTCTCATTAATGCTATGCAGGAATTGGATCCATTATACGGCAAATCTTAATCCAGAAAGCTCCGAATTATGGAAAGGCTGTCTCCGATAAACTCCAATTTATCCAAATATTTAAAAATGATTTCCTAATCCTCTGTAATAATAAAACAGTACCTTGTACTTGATCCCAACTAAGATATAATTAATCGGAAGCAAAACCAGCCTATTGGGTTTATTTAATGTTTACATGATTTTCTAGTAGACTTAAGGTATGGAGATCCAAATCATAGGAAGATCCATTATCCGGAAAACTCCAGGTCTCAAGCATTCTGGTCCCATACCTATACATAAAATATATTTAATTTATGGAAAAACAGCTTGAAAATGGCTTTAATGAAATTTCTCCTATCTGTAGATGATGGTGTTTGTTTCTCGGGAAACATGACCCTGATTTCTCTTTCATTTTTAACAATCACGGCAATATTTGTCTCAGATATTAACCCTTTTCCAAAATCCATGCCTCTCTATAGGCTTAAGACTACCTACTTCCATTTTACAAAATGGGAATGAATGGAAGACAAGGGAAGGGGTATTAATGGAGATTAATACAGAAAGGGAAGCTTAAGAGAGACATCATAGAAATGCAATGGGAAAGCCGGCTGTATCACACAATCACAGCCTAATACATAAATCTCAGGTTACCCAATAACAACCTTAAAGGTCATTTGTCGAGAGTTTAAAAGCAGGTTACACAAACGTGTCCTTTGTTTTATTTGGTGTCATACATATCTCAGACATGACTGAACTCTTAAGTCATATCAAGCAGGAACCTTTCATAACCTGATGGTAGAACAAAGGTCTTTTGTTTGCTGCAGGGAGAAAAGGTCTGCTGACCCACCTCTGTGCTTCTAACCCCCCAAAAGAAAGGTGACACAATAAATAACCCGTGTGTGTGTATTTCATGTGCAAGTAAGCAGAAACTGAGACTGTGCACTGCAGCTGATTCTGTGCCTCCGATTATATATTGCTGTCCCACACAGTCCGTGTCACTTCTTATAACATCATGGTGCTATTAATGTAAAAAAATCACATTAGGAAAACAGCCAGCGTTGTTTCTACAACCCATACAAGTCATCTTCCCTTCCCAGTGATACTGACACTAAAAATCTTTTTTTCAAAATATTAATTTATATGAAAAGTTACCTATAGGTCATTTTGATCGTTTTTTGCTGATAGTTCTGCTTTTGTAAGTAATTATTACTTGAAGTTCCTAAACCTGACTGTTTTGTCAACCTGACTGTCCCATCTTGGCCTGTCGGTTAAAGTTTCTAATGTTAACAGACTCCTGCTGCACAAATATGGCAGCCCCCTCACAGGGAGTCAGTTAGGTAATGTAAAAGCATTGGGCAAATACTTTTATGGCAAAATTATAAACATTGTTTAAAGATAATGTTATAATGGATATATGGATTTGTGCTATATAATTGCCCTTATACTGTCAGTTGTATCAGGAACAGCATTTGGCAGCTGTGAAGGCCAACCTGAGATCTGTATCACAAGACTATAGGCTAAAGGTGGCCATACACGGGCCGATAAAAGCTGCCGACAGGCCGAGTGTATGGGGCCCTCAGACGGGCTTCCCGATCGATATCTGGCCGGACGTCGGACAGATGTCGATTGGACGGGGCTAAAAATCCCGTCGGATCGCGGCCGCATCTGTTCGTTAATGCGGTTTCGCGATCCCACTGCCCGTTAGCCATCGTTAGGATCCGATCGTTGGGCCCTAGGGCCCACGATTGGATCAGCCCCATATATTAACGGGGAGAGATCCGTTTGTTTAGCGACATTGCCAAACGAGCGGATCTCTCCGTGTATGGCCACCTTGGACGGAGAGTTGGCTCCACTGCTCTTAGACTGTGTATTTTTTTAGACTGAAAGAAGCAGATAATGTCTATGGGGCATATTTATCAAAGAGTGAAGTCAGAGATCTCCACAGTCCGCTAGAGTGAAATTCTGCCACTCTCCATTCATTTCTATGGCATTTTGAAAGGCATTATTATCAACGGGTGAATTTCCACTTTCACACAATGTTAAAAACTCTTTTAAAAATCCCATAGAAATGAATGGAAAGTGGCAGAATTTCACTATAGCGGACTGTGGAGATCTCTGACGTCACTCTGTGAAGCTTATATTAAATCACTATAGTTCCCCTTTAAAGCTTATATTAAATTTTCATTTTCACTATAGTTTCCCTTTAAAGGGGAACTATCACAAAAATGAAAATTTAATATAAGCTTCATCATACTGAAATAAGAAACTTTCTATATACAATCAATTAAGAATTCTGTACCGTACAAAATAACTTGATGTCTGGTGATTTTAATAGAGTGAGCTCTAATACATCTTCTAGGCAAAAGGAGCCCCCCTATATGATATATTGGATCTAACTGTCAATGAATATCTGACACCCAACTGCTACAGTTTCACAATAAAGTGAAACAGATGCTGAGAGAGGAACAGTGAAGATAAACTTGATTATTTCAGAAACAGTAGAGAATATTTAATTGATTATATTTAGAAAACATCTTATTTCAGTATGCTGAAGCGTATTACATTTTCGTGATAGTTCCCTTTTAAGTGTCTTTAAAAAACTGATGCTCATCGGACAAAATGTTTCAAACATAGAATATACACCCACCAGTTGGTCATTAACATGATGAAAAATGGCCCAAATGGGCACCTTTGTGCTCTTTATTTACTGTGGCAAGAGATAAATCAGTCTGCTTTTCTTCAGCCAACATGTTATTTAATGACCATGAAAATGAGCCCAGCCAAGAAGTGTTCTGGGCGTGTGGATGCCTTTCTTTTGTGGTCTGAGCGCTGGGAGAAGATTGACAGGCTTTTAGAGTTTGTATGGATATGGTTATGGATGTGTACTTAATTTAAAAAGCAAGTCATACCCAAAAGCTAATCCCAAAATGGTTGCCAGATGGCCAGTGAGTGGAAGAAGAAAAGGTCATTTACTAAAATGAACAGCAAATTATTTGAAACCTAACAAACTAAGCTGAACAGACTTTACTTTGTGACGCAGATCTGAGAGCACCAAAATACACTAGCTAATATTTAATCTTATTATACCTGGTTGTACCCATCAGCATTGAAATAGGTGTTTTAGCAAAGCTGCGCTACCTGGCGGTTTTTTATAAATGCAACATGCTGAATTTGAATGCTTTCAACTTGTGTTCCTAATTCAATCAAAAGACAGTGAACTCACAAAAACATACAAGTATGGGGCCTGTTATCCAGAATGCTCGGGACCTGGGGTTTGCCAAATAACGGATCTTTCCATAATTTGGACCTTCATACCTTGTCATACCATGTCTACTAGAAAATCATGTAAACATTAAATAACCCCAACAAGCTGGTTTTCCTTCCATTAAGGATTAATTATTTCTTAGTTTGGATCAAGTCCCAGCTACTGTTTTATTATTATAGAGAAAAAGAAAATAATTTTTAAAAATTTGGATTTTTTTTGGATAAAATGGGGTCTATGTGAGATGGCCTTTCCATAGTTCGGAGCTTTCTAGATAATGGGTTTCCAGATAATGGACCCCATACCTTTTATAATTGTGATTAAAGAAAAAAAGAATGTGTATAAACACAATAGATAAATGTTTAACACTCTCAGCATGATTTTTTAGACGCACAAAAAACACCATTGTGTAATAGCCCTTTAAAAGAAAAATGGGGGTCATTTATGACTGCAAGAGCAGCTGCAAATTTTCCTGCAGTCAGTTGCGCATTAAACCCCATTAATTAAAGGGACTTGTGTCAAAATGCGCTCTTTGCTCTTCCGAAAAGTCACCCATTCCAAATTGAGCACAGTTGCACCTATTGATGGAGTAAAACCAAAAAGTTACTGCCAGCTCTGGACAAGTTGGTAGCTCCAGGGTCATCTCATAGTCACAAGGCTCAGTACACTTGCAACGATCACCGGAAATTATGCCAGCAAAAATGTGAAAAGTGTGCGCACAACTGAACTCCCCCTTGCTGCCGCAACAACACTGGAATTCTTGGGGGGAAAATTGCATTGTGGCAAAAAACATGGTGAATGTGTTCAAACCTGCACAATACTCACTGCAAATGACTCCTAGCATGTTGCATTCTTGTTGTTTTGCATTTTTTCCATAAGACAATCTATTTTTTTTTTTATAAAAGCCATGTTTGCAGAAAATAGATAGAGAGTGAAAAAGAATAAAATTCTGTGTATGCAGATTCCCCTGGGAGCCCCCCTGACTTGGATGGATTTTTTTCTCAAGCTAGCTTGGTCATTATCACCTTGACTTTGAGGAAGAACCATCTCATTGGTTCTTTGTTATCTGTTCTGTGAAGCGATATCTCCCTTTTATGCCCGTAAGTTCTTTTGTCATACGTTCCCAAGTTGATAAAAACTCTGTGATTTCTTTGTTCGGGTTCTGACTCTTTGTGAGTTCAGAATCCACAGAGCTCATGTCAAATAAACTTCATGAAGTTCCACAACATGGTTAAGACTTGGCTAAAAACTGCTGGCGTACAAAGATACTACAAGTCCATTTTAAAATAGTCCTACATTTTTATTATTGTATTTTTTCAACTAGGCAAGTATCATGTGTTATACTGGAAATAGTACATTATACTATTTAACCTATATCGTATTGCTGAGACCCTCAGCAAAGAAATCCGTAACAAATTTTCCCGGAAAGGGTCATTTCATGAGTTGGTCACGCACGCTACCCACAGCATTTATCTTTCATCCTACCAATTTTTTATGATAATACGTGAACGGTTCTAGAATTACGCCAATATCTATTGCTAACCATCTACATTTTGAGCGAGGTAATGAATTATTGAGCAAATAAGATTTTTTTTTTGGTGATCTAACTGTAGAGACATTTTGTGACCTTTTGAAACTTTATGGTTATAATGAATTTTATGCAGAGCTCTGTGACTGCCCATAACTTTATAGAAATAAATAAAAAATGAGGGATAGCAGTGACCTTCATCTTTTAAGAGGGAATTGGATACTGCTTCTGAGGGATTGATGAAGCTTTGCTCGTTACTCTCTGCTCAGTGAAATGACTCTGATTACCGACGCAAAAACATATTTCCCCTCGTTATTGTGTTGTAAAATTGGGAGTATTTATGCGTTTGCACTGTTGAAAGTAATCTGCAATTTTGTGAAGTTACAAGTTTAATATGTCCACTGTCTCAAAAAAACTCAAAAGACAAATACACTTGGGTTAAAATTGTAATCTTGGGTGGGTCCAGCATGTGGTCACTTGGAAACTCAGCCAAAGGAATGACCTTGTGGTCACGCTAAACTAGTAGCTTTGTGGTGGAAACTATTGTCTTTGAAGTAGAAGATCGTGTCGTAACTGTTGCATATAAATGGTGGCACTTGCAAACTATTCCTAAAATATGGCATTTGAAGCAGTGTGAAAATTCTTGGCTTCCAAGTAACATCATTTCAATATTTATTGTGGCAGAGATTGAGATGCCACCAAGACAGTTTCAACCTCACATTTAAACCCCAACACCCATCTTGAAGTAAAGCCATTTCACTAGATCAAACCTTCCAGAGATGCAGCAAATATACATGATGCACAGAATATTTTAAGTCCAGGAAAAAACTTCACATGAATAAGCACACGCATGGGCAATAGAGTGACTAACACTCATATTTTTCAGTACTGGGACAATCGATTAAATTACCACCCAGGCAACCTCCATGCCATTTTATTTAATGTTTGCACGTGTTTTCTATGAATTCTCCAGTTTCCTCCTGCACTTTCATACTGTAGGTAAATTGCCTATGATGGAAACTGACCTTAGAGAGTCAGAATTGTTGTGCCTGTAGTAGAGAATTTGGGATACTTTGCAGAAAGAGAGAAACTGCAGTGGCGCCACTTGTGTTGGAGTCTGAACTGGCTTATAAAGTGCAGACGTTCTCCTGCTACACTATGACAGGAAAGTGTAGTGTACTGCTTAGGAGATATAGGGATAAATGGGCACAACATTTCAGTTTCTGAAATGGCAAGTAGTGTGTGTCCAATGCAACCACATGCAATACCCATAAAGTATAGAGTCCTGCGCGGAACCAATTTCTAAGACCTGGACCTGAACCCTCAACCCGCAGCCCACAACTCAAACCGCAACCTGCCTATTTACCCACTTTGATCCACTACCTGACCTGGACCCGCAACTGCCTTATCCACAACCTGACCCGCAACCCACCAACTACCATCAAACCGGAGTGATGTTGCAAACTGGAAGTGATATTGCTGCAAAGTGGAAGTGACATCATCAAAAGTGCCAATAGCTGAGAGGGACAGAAGCGAGCTGCTGGGAGAGAGCTACAGCAAAAAGAGACCCGACCCTCAGACCCGCTACCCCGCATCTATACCCACACCTGAAAAGTCTACCCTCATTCCGCAAGGTACCCGCTTTTTTTGCGGGTAACCAGCGGGTACCCGACACGCTGCAGGACTCTACCATAAAGAACCAAAAGTGTGCTATGTACATTATGCCCGTTAAGGGCATATTGCATTGAAATGTATGCAATATTATATTGAAAGTGCTGTAGCACACCAAAAGAGTAGAGATTAGTGATTCAAAAAGTGTTTCATAGTAGATACAAACAATATTGTATTGGTCCTAAAAAAATAACTGATTTCTTTAAATACAATCAAAACTATATACAGCATATGATTATTTCAAAATCCAAGCAATTTCTGTATCTTCGTATAGTTAAAGAGACAGAGGGATAGTTCAAAGGAGCTTACAATTTAGGCAGTCGTTGATTCTTCAAGAGGTTAAACAAGGGATAGAGGGGCACATTTAATGCCTTCTCAAAAGGGTCACTCGTGAGAGCAGGAATGAGTGAATACTTTGTTTGGTTGGGGGTCAGGGAAAGGTTGATATAAACTTTTAGAATCAGTGCCCTAATAGCTATCTCACAAGGGTGACTGAGAGTTTAAAGCAATAACATCATTAACCGATGCTCCTCCAGGGCTTCATATTACTTTATCCCAACTTGGCACCTTGATTCCCAGCCTTTTCCCTGCAGCACATGGATATTGTCAGAGGCCCCGGGTGACTTCCCTCTGCACCTGACATATAAAAGGTCTGCCTATAAACGGAGAGAAATACAGATTTCCTTCCCAGTGTTGCACTTCCAACTGTAAGCTTTTCTCATCATTAAATGAGCTCATTGTTGTATTCAGATCCAAACAACATCTCTTCCAGTGATAATAAAACACACTTACTTATTGTATGACGCAGAACAAGTCCAGCTAAACAACTGTGAATTTATACATACACGTGTATCTATATAGGCTTTCAATGCAATAGCCAAGGCACCACTACACCATGAGACACCTTTGGGGCCCCGTCTGCTAAGGTTATTGTTAAGAAACAGCAGATTGCTCATTTTCAGATTGAAGGTTGCAATTATCAAGCTTACAGTTTGTTTGGCTTTGAAGGTTTCTAATGTGGCAAAGCTACCATATAAATGAATGCACACAAACCAATAACATGCTTTCCTTGGCAGCACCATGTCATTAAATCCTTTTCATGGGGTTAGCAGTAAGAATGACCCTATACCACTTCTATAAAGGGATCTGATTAGGTGAATTTAAAAATCAGCCTCTCCTGGTTTCAGATTATATTTTAGTGTTTCCCAAACTAGTCTAGAGTTGTCCAGCCAGAAGTCTGCAGGCCAGATGTGGCCCCTCAAGTTATTTTAATATCCTCCTGCTCGAGGTCTGTTTGTATGACAAAATTATGCCCAGACCGAGACAAACTATAGCTTTTCAGATCAACAAAGCCCAATCAAGAGTGACAATCTATGGCAGTATACTCCAGCCTTCCTTAACATTTGACAGAATATCCAGATTTCTAGGAGGGGTCTGGCCAAAGTGCTTTCAATACAATCTAATAGCTGGAAAACTGGTCATCTCAAAGGCAGGCCCAGATTTGTGTAAAGGTCACTAAAGGCTCGGGCTTAGGGCAGCACAATTAGGGGAGTCATGCAGCCCAGTCACATTGCAATGGGTTCGGAAAAACTGGGGGCATGCAGAAGATATGCTAGCTCTTTAAATTTCCACCAATCCCCATTCTCCGGACCCAACACAATAAGACTTGCTCATGCATGCACACATATGAAGGGGGAGGCAGTAGGGGGGCAACTAGTGGTTTCAGCCTAGGGGCATCCTACGAATAAATCTGGCCCTGCTCAACGGTTGGACAGCACTGAATAAACCCAAAGTTAGATGGGTTAGATATTTTATGCATGTCAATATACTTTGGAACAGTCAGTCTGAATAGTCTGTGTTTTTTAAAGATCTGCAAAAAGTCACCAAAAAATACTCAGCGAGTAAAAGTTGTTGAGCTTCTATAGAAGTCAATGGACTAGTCTCTAACAACTTTATTTATTTTCCCAGTTCATTAAAATGTTCATGGTTTTTAGCCTTATTAAAACAAATGGAACAATGTGATTCTTACTGGTAAAAAAATAAAAAATTTTTTTTTATTAAAGTTGCACAAGTTTCGTGTTCTCTGTTTTATTTCCCTCAACCTCGAAAATTGATAAAGAGGCCCCTAAATGTTCAGCTGAAACGCCACCTCTAAAATTCATGTGACATTTGTGTCTACAGCTGATCTCCATATACAATACAGGTATGGAACCTGTTATATTGGGATTTTCTGGATAACGGATCCTACTATAATTTGGATTTTCATACCTTAAGTCTACTAGAAAATCATGTAAACATTAAATAAACCCAATAGACTGGTTTTGCCTCCAATAAAGATTAATTATATCTTAGTTTGGATCAAGTACAAGGTACTGTTTTATTATTGCAAATAAAAAATAAATCACTTTTAAAATTATCTGATTAAAATGGAGTCTATGGGGCAAATTCACTAAGATCCGTAGTTGCGCCAGTCGTAACTTCGCCGCACTTCGCCAGGCACAGTTTTGCCAGCGCTCCGCAAATTCACTAAAATCCGAAGTTGCGCACAAGGGTAGCGTAAGGTTGCGAAGTTGCGCTAGCGTTGATTCGCTAAGCGAAGCGAAGTTACGCTTGCGATGGTTAATTTGCATATGGCGCCAAATTCAAATTTCAATGGAGGAATACGTAGAATCACTACAAATGCCTGGGAAACCTTCAACACATCAAATAAAAATTTTTTTTTGCCCTACACATGTGCCCACTGTATAGGTAAGTTGCCATGAGTTAGGAAATGTAGGGGGGAAGGAGGGGAGCCCCAAAAATTTTTTCGATCTTTTTCAGCCTATCATCTATAATATAGAAAAAACGCCAGCGTTTTTTGGGACTTAGAAAAAATGTGAACTTTTTTTGAAGCAATCCCTATCTACTCTATTGCGCTTTGCCTGGTCCGAGGTGGCGAAGGAAGTCTAGCGTAAAAGGTAGCGTTCAGTAAACTGCGCGCGTTAGTGAATTTGCGTAGTTACGTCCATAGCGAAAATTCGCCAGGTGTAAGGGTGCGAAGTAACACTAGCGAATTTACGCCAGCGTTCGTTAGTGAATTTGCGAAGTAACGAAAATGCCCAACGCTAGCGAATTGACGCTAGCGTTAGGCACTTTGGCGCTTAGTGAATTTGCCCCTATGAGAGACAGCCTTCCCATAATTCAGAGCTTTTCGGGTTTATGGATAATGGATCACATACCTGTGCTCACCAAAAAAAAATTGAATTATAGATTAGGATGATCCCTACAAATAACAAGCCCTGTGAGGGTTAATACCTAATAAATATTCCAAAGACTTCAGAATAGGGCCCCGAGCTGTGTGTCACTATTACAGCCATGCTACAAATTAATGTTCAGCACAAAAAAGGAGATTTCCCCCAGAATGCACATTATTAAAAGCTATCCCATACTGCACACAGATAATGGAAACATTAAGTCCGTTCCGTGGGAGATGTCTGTGGACAAAATGAAAAATCAAATAAGTTACTTAATACGAGGACAATACTTCTTTAATAAAAGAAATAATATCTTTTCTGTCTCGTAAAATGTGACTTTCAGAGTAACCGAGTTCAAGCGCTCACCTGAGAATGCAGTAATGAAGTGCCCTTGGAAGGGAAATTAATGTAGCGTAGTCCTTGCCCTTTCTAACTTCTCAGCTAAATGCTAAGTTTGTTCAACATAACAATATAAAGGCTTTCTATCTTTCCCTAACGGCCTTTCTTAGGGCCATAAATTCCTGCCACGTTTGTGTAGTTTAGATTTGTGTGTGTTTTTTCTCTTGTCTCCTATGTTATTGTGTGTACATTTATCCAAGTTTATCAATATTTAAACATATTCAGGTAAACAAAGGCCAGTTGATGACATTTCAGAGCATTTTGGATGCAAGCCGTCATGTTTTTACCCACAATGCAGTGTATTTTCACTTAACACCAGTGTAACGGCAGCTATAAGGGGAGATGTACTTTTTGTCGAAAATTAAGTTGGGATTTTGGCATTTCTGTGCTTGGCATCAAAACGATGTCTGGGTGTTAGTACCTTGTGTCTATTGATACAGGTCACTGTGCCAACCCTGTAGCTATCACCACCTACGATACAGAAACATTTTCGGGAGATTTATCCTCCGCAGTAGCACCAATTTATGAAGGAAAAAACTCCTAGTCGGCCATTACCCTAAAGGGGTGGTTCATCTTAAGTTTCCTTTAAGTATGTAGTTTAGCAACTTTTTAATCGGTCTTCATTTTTTAATAGTTTTTTAAAATTATTTTCTCTTTCCAGCTTTTAAATAGGGAGCACTGCAACAAAAAAACTATTGTTCTGTGAGGCTAAACTATTAGGGGCTGATTCACTATGGGTCGAATATCGAGGGTTAATTAACCCTCGATATTCAACTAGGAATTGAAATCCTTCGACTTCGAAGTCGAAGGATTTAGCGCAGAAAATTTGATCGAACGATCGAAGGATTATTCCTTTGATCGAACGATTAAATCCTTCGAATCGAACGATTCGAAGGATTTTAATCCAACGATCGAAGGAATATCCTTCGATCAAAAAAACTTAGGCAAGCCTATGGGGACCTTCCCCATAGGCTAACATTGACTTCGGTAGCTTTTAGATGGCGAACTAGGGGGTCGAAGTTTTTTTTAAAGAGACAGTACTTCAACTATCGAATGGTCGAATAGTCGAACGATTTTTACTTCGAATCCTTCGATTCGAAGTCGTAGTCGAAGGTCGAAGTAGCCCATTCGATGGTCGAAGTAGCCCAAAAAAACCTTCGAAATTCGAAGTTTTTTTACTTCGAATCCTTCACTCGAATTTAGTGAATCAGCCCCTTAGTGTTATTTTAACTTTGAATCACTTATCTTTTTATTTAGGCCCTCCTCTACTCATATTCCTGTCTCTCTTTCAAACCACTGCCTGGTTGCTAGGTTAAATCGGACTCCAGCAGCCAGATAGTTGCCGAAATTACAAAGTGTAGAGTTACTGAACAAAAAGCTAAATAATAATTAATAATTTAGCAATAAAATCCCAAATAAAAAAAAATGAAGACCAGTTGTGAACTTTCTCAGAATAGCATTCGCTACATCATACTAAAAGTAGGGACGCACCGAATCCAGGATTCGGTTCAGGATTCAGCCATTATCAGCAGGATTTGGATTCGGCCGGATCCTTCTGCCCAGCCGAACCGAATCCTAATTTGCACATGCAAATTAGGGGCAGGGAGGACAATTGTGTGACTTTTTGTCAGAAAACAAGGAAGTAAATTTTTTCCCCTTCCCACCATTAATTTGCATATGCAAATTAGGGTTTGGATTTGGTTCGGTATTCGGCCAAATCTTTAGCGAAGGATTCGGGGGTTCTGCCGAATCCAAAATAGTGGATTCGGTGCATTTGAAGGTGTCAAACTAACGAAGACCAATTACAAATTGTCTCAGAATAGCACTCTCTACATCATACTAAAAGTTAACCCCTTTAAACCACTATATGTGTATCCCTTTCAGGAAACCCATTATCCAAAAAGCTCCAAATTACAAGGCATCGTCCACAAAGCCCACTACTGATAATTCTGAATTATAAAAATGATTTCCTTTCTCGCATTCTCGCAGGAACTTGTACTTGATGGTAACTAAGATGCATGAATCCATATTGGTGGCAAAACAATCCTATTGGGTTCATTTCAGTTAAAACTGTTTTTGGTAGAGTTAAGGTATGGAGATCCAAACTAAAGAAAGATCTGGCAAACCCCAGGTCCCAGGCATTCTGGATAATAGATCCTATACCTTAATTTGATTACAAGCTCAAAAGAAGCAAAAACTGGAACCAAAAGGTGATGGAAATGTTGGAATACAAAATAAAAAAAACATAAAAACACATTTGTTCCATTTGTTAAGACTGCGCTGAGTAACAAATACTGGGGGTGTTCGTTGGGTCCAACAGTCAAAGATTAGTAATGTCAACATTAAAAAAGCACATGACAGAAGTCTTGCATTTTACTAAGAATTCATTTTTAATCAAAATCTTATAAACACCAATTTGTCTATACGTTTCATTAAAAACATATGAGCAGACTTATGATAGAATATTTGTTTTCCAAGTCTGTACAACCTGGTAAATAATGTTGTGCTGATGTACAGAGAATGTGTTCAGAATTTTACTCTTGTATACTCTACATCCTCTCTAGAAATCTCTGTATTACAGCATCATGTTCTTTACCAGTTCTTCACAATGAAGAAAGCCCACACTAATATTTAGAAATAGGAAAAAGATCACTTCATAAAAAACTGAAATGCAAGATTTTTTTTTTTAATAAATCAAGTTTAAATAAACCGGAGCCTCAACAAAATTGTTGCGCTAAATGGAAAAACATCTGGAAAATCAGGCACAGAGATTCCTAAACTGTGATGTCTCAATAGCAGAGAACATGTAGTCGTGGAAAAATCTGTTGTAGTAGCGGTGGATGGTAACTGGATACAAGCAAAAAGAATCCACAGAATTATGGGTTATGAAAAATAGGACATTTGGTGAGGAGAGGCAAATATGAAAAAACTTGCGTAAAAGAAATGACATACGAAAATAAATTTGCTTTAGCCATGTAAAATCGGGCAAGTAGAAGTTATGCTGGAGAAACCTTGCTGTGCCAAAGTTACATTATTTTAGAATATTTTTTGCATGACTTCTGGGTAATCTTCTGGGTAGTCATGTTTAACTTAACAAATATACATGTTTTTATGACCTCACTACTTATGCCCGAGCACAGGGGTTCCAAACCTTTTTAACCCATGAGTCACATTCATATGTAAACAGAGTTGAGGAGCAACACGAGCGTGAAAAAGTTCCTAGGGATGCCAAATAAGGGCCATGATTGGCTATGCAAACTGGCAGCCTACAGAAGGCTCTGTTTGGCAGTACATCTGGTTTTATACAACCAAAACTTGCCTCCAAGCCTGGAATTCAAAAAAAGGCACCTGCTTTGAGGTCACTGGGAGCAACATCCAAGGGGTTGGAGAGCAACATGTTGCTCATGAGCCACTGGTTAGGAATCACTTCCTAGCAGGATCACAATAAATACATGCTGCTATAAACCAGGTGCTTCTATGGCATGTCTCTTTTGTAGCATCATAGCCCCTGGTGGCCAGAGATCAGTGCCCCCCTCACATCAATTTTCAAAGGCAATGCTATTGCTAAGGAAAAGCTGTCACATGATGATAGATTATAACAGGATGGTTCTCATGCTGGTGGCCCTCTAGAAGAGTCAATGACCGGGAATATGCAGATATTTAATTGCTATCATTTCAGTCATGCTGCGTGTGACGTCATGTGCACAACATGCAGACGCCCCGCACCCGACCCATTGACGTCACGCGCGTAACGTAAGGGGCGTGTTTAGGTTCAGTGCCTAGGGCAGCATCAGACCTAAATACAGCCCTGGATTTCGTGCATCCCTACTACATACATCAGTTCACAGAAGGAAAACACTCCAGTGAGCTTTGCAACAATTAGTTTACTCCCATAAAAAAATATCCTAGGCCCCAGCAAAGTAAACTCATATCATCCCAATGCAATCAAGTATGTGGGTCAGGTTTATTGGTACCAAAGTAAAACGGGCTTGTTGCAGACTTCGGATTAGTTACTGAAAAGAAATTTGAGTGCACTAAGGACAGCAGTGTGTTATTACAGGTAGGGGAAATGTACAGTTGCTGACTTATTACAGACACAGTCTATGGTTTGGCAACAACGCACATTACATCAGGAGTTCCGTTCTGCAAGAACTGCTTTCCTTAACACCTTTTGGAAATGAAGGTAACTGTAGCCTTTTTGGCTTGTCCTTTAATTACCTTGACTACTGAATATAAACACATGAACAACCATACATAACTACTCAATATATTTAGCTGAATAGTCTTTTATTTTTAGGTTCTAACTCATTTTTTTTATATATTACTTGCCTTAACCATGAACACTCACTGGCTTGCCGAGACTAAGCCCAATTCAGGAGTAAAGGTGGACAAACACAGATTTAGGCTGCCGATTCGGACACTTTAGACCATTTCAGCAGCTTATCGGCCTGTGTATGGGGCCCTCTGATGGGCCCATTCTACCATTATCTGGCTGAAAATCAGTTTGGTTTTCCTGTTGGATCGAGAACTGCATTGTCTAGTTCAGGGATCCCCAACCTTTAGAACCCGTGAGCAACATTCAGAAGTAAAAGGAGTTGGGGAGCAACACTAACATGGAGAATGTTATTTAGGTGCCAAATAAGTGGTATGATTGGCCATTTAGTAGCCTCTATGTGGATTGTCAGACTACATTTAGGCTCTGTTTGGCAGTGCATCTGGTTTTTATGCAGCCAAAACTTGCCTCCAAGCCTGAAATTCAAAAATAAGCCCCTACTTTGAGGTCACTGGGAGAAATATCCAAGGGGTTGAAGAGCAATATGTTGCTCACAAGCTACTGGTTGGGGATCACTGGTCTAGTTGATGTGGTTCCTCACTCTGATGGCTTGTATTCTGATTGTTTGCCTCCTGGGCCAATAATAAGCTTAAGACCAATGCCGTCCATCTTAGGTGGGTACAGTATATTGGGGGGAAAATTTGTTCATTTGGTGACCTTGTGAAATGAGTGGATTTTATAGTATATAACCATCTCATCATGTTGATATACTCAGGGTATTTTGCATAAAATTTTTAGGAATCCTGAAAACCTGACTTAAGCACATTAAGTGCCATAAAATGATATGACTTCAATGTCAATGGGACAGTAACACAGCAACTATACATGGCTATTATATAAGGGAGAATGTACAGCATATATAATTGCACATAGACAAAAATCCATGCTTCAGTATAGCCCATGCTTCAGTACAGCCCATGGATTAGCAGTTTAATGAGCTTACTGTTCTGCTTCCATGTTATTTTAGTGATGGGACTTATTCATGCAGTGCTTTATTGCTGCTGTACAGGTATAAAAACCGCCAAAAAACAATCATCTGTACTTGTCCAGGCAATGATGTGAAAAATTTAATTATTTCCAAATTATGAATAAAATGATCATTCAAAAACCTAAATGTTTACACTGAACTTATACAGAATGGAAAATTGGGAATTACAAAATAATAGTTGACAAATACACCTAAACATGAAGCTAAGGAAGGCTAATAACACTGGAATGACAACAAATGCTTTTTGCATATTTCCTAATATCCAAAATAAATTGAATTGTTGCGGTATGTTTCTGCTTAGTAAGGAGCAGCCGTTAAATCAATAGATCCCAGATGTTCAGGGTGCGGTTCCCCACCCTGAATGATTATTGTTTAGATTCATTACAGGGGCTAAGAGAAAAAATAAAAAACATTTCTAATGGAGGATCATACGTGTCAAACAGACTATCCTGTATGTGTGTGGGCCTGCTGGTCTCAGTGTCCCAATATTCATCCATGAATCTCTTGCACCAATTATTTAAACCCACTGTTTTTTCTTTTTTCATAAGTTGGCGAGTTAAGTTTTTTGATTCAGAGGTTAACTGTTGGCGTTAATGCAAAATCCCGGGTTTGTCTCCCAAAACATATCTCAATAGTTGTAGAAATTGCCGGCACTCACGGATATAAGTACTGTTGATTTTATAGCAAAAATTCATAGACACGGGATCTCATTACCAGTCATTACTAATCTCACAGAGCTCCCCTAGATTGCAAGCTCCACTGAGGAAGGGACTAATGTGAATGATATATAATCTAGGTATGTGATGAATTGATACTTTATGAATTTCGCCAAATACTCCCCAAAAGATTATCTATTTATATATTTAAAAATTATTTAATTGTTCTCTGTAATAATAAAACAGTATCTTGTACTTGATCCAAATATAAATATAATTAATTCTAATTGGAAGCAAAACCAGCCTATTGGGTTTATTTAATGTTTACATGATTTTCTAGTAGACTTAAGGTATGAAGATCCAAATTACTCAGAGATCATTTACCTGGAAAACCCCAGGTCCCGAGCACAGGTCCGGATTTGTGGCGAGGCCACATAGGTGGCACATTTTTCGGGGCAGCATGCCGCCCAGCCGATCTATGGGGAGCACTGGGGACGTGGTGCTCCCCAGTGCTCCGGCTCTTACACGCCATCGCTTTTGCGCCTGCATGAGTTAGTGCGGACTGCGCTTCCTAGGTGCGCCCACCCAGCAAATCCGGTGCTGCCCGAGCATTCTGGATAACAGATCCCATACTTGCACTAGACACTAAAAAGGGAGGTGAAGCAATTGAAGCAGGAAACTGTTAACAGAAAGAATAGAAATTCACAGTATGAATGTGCGTCTTAAAGCAATACCGACATGTTCCTATATCTAGGAGGTGCTGTTCGACAAATAGTTTCCGCTAAAAGCCCCCCAAAGTCAACCCAGCCCTACAAACCTTCATTAACCCGACCCTCTGACACTGTGTTCCGCAGGCTGTAGTTCTGTTTTCATTTGTAATTAGCCTATAGAAGGCTAATGCGGAAGATCAATTAGCTGTGTCAGAGGGTCGGGGTAATGAAGGTTTGCGGGGCTGTGAGTGGCTTTGGGGGGGCTTTTAGTGGAAACTAGCACCTTCTAAATATGGACTCATTCCTATGATTTTTATAGGAATGTGTCGGTATCGCTTTAATCTTTCTTACTGTGTATATTTATATCATTGCAGTGTTTGTCCTCTGTTTGTACTATGACTGTTCTATAAAAAGGTGAAACACCAGGTATACAGTAGGGCTATAGAAAGAAAAATATAGATACATATGTGTCTTGGACTAACAAAAACACAAACATAGCTAAATCATTTCCCCCTGTTGCCCTGACTGTAAACAGAATGTGCTTATTTTCCAATATGTCATTTGCTTTTAAGATGACCCCTCGATAGTAGTGCTGCCATTGTGATGAATCACAGATCCCCCTGTGACTTCAAAGCTATCTTCTATACATAGAGTTGTTTATTAGGAACAATGAGAAATGACCTGGAATATAAAAATATCCCCAAAGGAAATCATGAATTGTTCCTTCTAAGTAGGTAGGACATTGACCAGAGTATAATATATTGACATTCTAATAATAACGGGGATTTTGTTCCACAAAACATTAGATGTAGGGGCTTTTTCTGTTAAAGGGACTATACTACTAAAATTTGCTATAATGCATAGCACATTAATGCTGCACATTTTATCGCATGTCTCTGTAGCAATGCTGCTAATCTGTCTAGTGATAGAAACACTATCCGAGTGTCCAACACTGCAAAGGACTTGGGGTGTATACACCGGGGTCCCAGTAACACCTATGTGTATATGGCAAATCTGCTGTCTTCCAGAGAAATTGACTTTAGTGTCGTACTGTGGCATCTTATTTCCCATAGAGTATTTAAAGGGATATATTAATCAGAAGGTCGAGAGTTGACACTATGAAAATAAAAGATAATAGCAAAAGAACTAAAATAAGAAATGTTATGCTTCAAATCAATAAGGAATAAGGAAATAAAGCTTAAAGGCCGATTATCATCATTAACACTATTCCATTCTATAGTTATTCATCTTTTTTAGTGCTATACATTATTTTTAATAATGGAGAAATAAATAAAATAGTGGCTTTTTTGTATTATAGTACTATATTCTACCACCGATATATAAAACCCTTTTTTCACCGGTAATATTGGTGCCAAAATGTTTTTAAGTGTTTTCACTATGCTGGTAATGTATATGGCTAATGAATTTGTAATAAAGATTGCCTTTTATACATTTAAGTTGTGGTTCAATCTAATGGAGGATGCTGGGAGTTGTAGCCTGTGTTAATCTCATTCTGGCTGGGAGCAAAGATGGCATCATTTTGAGGGGCCTACAGGCCAATTGGTTGTACGCCAAATCAACACACTGATACAGCCCTTGTTGGAAAGGAAAATCAAACCTGCCTAATTGATATCTTGCACGGTTGGCCAATAAGCTTTCGACTCAGTCCAGAAGGCGCTTTTATTGGCCTGTGTATGGCCACCTTAAGACTGAGGGCACACAAGGCATATGCTTAGGGTTGCCATATTTTCTAGAAAAAAATACTGGCCTTCCTATGTTTTTATGTTTTTTTTCTATACTTAACATTGCAATCATGCAACATTTTTACTGGCCAGGCCGGTAAAATACCGTGCTCCACCAGCGTTTTGTATGAAACAGCTTAACTGACAGACAAAGCTTTTAGACAAGGGCAGCTACATGGATCAGATATCAGCACAAACATGCATGCTTTTGCATACCTGTCAGTAAACAAAACGTAGGCAAAAAGAATCCAACCATATGCCCTCTGAGTCCTTAGCCTTACACAGAAACAAAAACAATATTGTCTTTAAACATGGGAAGAAGTACAATTTAGTGAAGGGAAATTGAAAGTAATTAGTGTCAAAACCCAAAATTTAGAATAAGTTCACATAATTTACAGTATGCATATATAGAATTATGTTTCAATATTTTAAAAAACCTTCCAATATTGCATGCTGCTTGACACAGATTGTATGTAACTTTAAGATCCATTGGGTTAACCAAGACAATGCACATGGCAAGAGAAGCAGTAGGGATGGTTGTTGAACTTGGAATACCCTGCCCCAGCTTATGTATATATTATGACTACTTCCCTTCCATTTGGGAGCAGCACTATTCTACTTACAGGGATACGAATCTTCAAAGAGCGAGTCAATATTATGAAGCAGTTCCACTCTGGGAGAAGGGCTTCCTTCACTAGGAAAGAAATATAAAGAAATGGAAAACATTACTATCCGTCCAACATCTGCTAATTGCATATTCTATTTTAATGCTTCCTTTGTTGTATTTTCAGGAAATAACTTAAGCTTGACAGTTAACTATTTACAACATGTTTCTCAAATGGCAAATGCCAAGGCATCATGGTATATAAGAAACTGTGGGATTGCAACAAATATTCATGGGCAACAAAAGTATACATGGAAAAATGTAGTGGTTAATGCTCTAAATTTCAATTCATGTTTTGCACAAGGTAACTATATTCAGAAAGGCAGTCTGCAAAATGTAAATATTCCTCTTTTTCTAACAGTTCAGCAAAGGAGATAACTTAACCAAGTCACTGTTATATTTTCTATATAGGCACCTGTGGGTTGGTTATATCTAGACTTGGCCATTACCATATTTTCTATGTATGTACCTTGTGTGTATGGCAGCAGCTTCAGAGGGCGGCTCACAAATGCTTATACAGGTATGGGACCTGTTATCCAGAATGCTTTGGACCTGGGGTTTTCCAGGTATGGATATTCCATAATTTGCATCTTCTACTAGAAAATCACAAAACCATTAAATAACCCAACAGGCTGGCTTTGCTTCCAATAAGGATTAAGCATATATTAGCTTGGATCAAGTACAAGGTACTGTTATATTACTACAGAGAAAAAGTAAATTATTTTTAAAATTTGGATTATTTGGATAAAATAAAGTCTATGGGAGACGGCCTGTATATGAAAAAAATCCTTTTTTTATCACCCCCTGCCCACCACTGGACAGAGCAGGCAAATCCAGCATTGAAATTGATATGGCTCAACTACCGGCTTTGCATATCACGATTACAATATAGCCTGGCTCAAAAAGAATTTCACATTCCTCCACAGAAGTTGCCATAATGTTCCTTTTTTTCTTAAATGAATTGTTGTTTACGAAAACTCTCAATTTAGTTTATGTGTGCATGTATTTAATGTTGTTTATTAAATATCAATGCCTTGATAGCATGTTTCTTAAACATGGACCTACAGAAAGATGACCAGCATTATGTATGTGCCTGGAGGCTAACGAAACAAGCTGTATGAGTCAGAAATAATCCACAGCAGCCTCGCTTCACAGAAAAATGTAAGCAAGTTACCCTACAAGAGAGATAGATCAGGAAATTGTTTAACACTTACAATGTTGCTGCTAACTGAAGGCTGCTATCAGTTAGAGATGACTCATACAATCTGCCTGGTTTTGCACGGATAAACATAAAATCAGATGGTCCCCTGGAGGCCAATGAAAAGTTGCAAAACCAGGCTGGCATCTACACGCATGGCCAGTCCAATTCATCTTTAGATATTTTTAAGAATATACTAAAACTCTAGTGTGAATCTAGCTTCAGTCAAAGTGCACCCCAATATCCCAGATAGAATGGCACGACCCAAAGCAAGCTAATGGTTAAAAACTCTCAGGCTACATAGCTGAGCAATTTACCATGGTGGAATGGGGAAAAATTCATCTCTCACCATGTGTGAACTAACTCATGACCTATTTGTAACTGAAGCTAAAGGAGTTCGAAGTAGGGATGCACCGAATCCAGAATTCAGTTCAGGATTCGCCCAAGATTCAGCCTTTTTCAGCAGGAATCAGCTGAATCCGTGTGCCTGGCTGAACCGAATCCAAATTTGCATATGTAAATTAAGGGTGGGAAGGAAGTCACGTAACTTTTCGTCACAAAACAAGTATGTTCCTTTTAAATATTCCTTCCCTCCCTCCCCTAATATGCATATGCAAATTAGGATTCGTTTGGTATTCGGCTGAATCTTTCACGAAGGGGAATCTTTTATCTATGGACAGAGGACTTTGGATTGTTAAATAAATAATTATGAACCATTTGTTGCGATTATTTGTTCACTCAAGCTAAATTCACCGTGAATTTGTGAAATCAGAATTGTTTCTTATGTGATTTGTATTGTTGCCGGTGGGAAGGCATTTCGGGGAGACTATTCTGCAGAAGTAGAGAAGATTTGTTGCTGGGTGACTAATCTCCCCATCTGCCACCACCCTAATAGTATTCTTAGGTTCTCACGTTGGGCTCATTACCATGCATGATTAGGAGGCTCATTAGTAGAGGGTGGTGATGTCATGCTGATGTAACTTGCACTGGGTATTTAGATGGTTATTTATACACCATGAGGCACCTTGATAAAGGTCTGAATATGTGGACGAAATGTTTATTTTGCCCAATTAAAAGGACTTTTTTTCATTTTTAAGCAAGTCCTGCGAGTCATTGCTGTGGATGTACATACATATATTTATTACAAGGACTGACAAGAATCAGCAGTAACATTTACTATTAGCTAAAGGAGAAAATTGAAAGAAGTTAAATCATTTTACACAGCTCCATATTTTTTATACCGGCTACATCTGCTTTGTTATTTTTATAATGTATGTAATGCTGTAATTTACTAACACTTCCCTCCCCTCTGTTTAACAGAATTTCTGGGATATATTTGGTGACATATATAACACAGTACACTGGGTTTTTAAACTACAAATCTGGTATCAGTATTAAACTTGTGGGATGAAAAAAACATGTCGGCTTCACATCTACAAAAAGTTCTACCCAAACTGTACATATTTGATTACAGCTCTTTGTATTAATTTCCTACTGTTTATTATTCTTATGCATCCCACTCTGATAACTTGCACCAAAGAAAACAGCAGAATTCCTGAGTCATCGCAGTAGAGAGCTATTGGCTACTTTGAGCAGATATAGAGTCTCTACGGGGGAGGCTGCCATTTTTCAGGAGCAGAGTGCAGTGTTTGATTTGCAGTCAGTCACATGTACTTAGGGGCCCATTCATTAAGATTTAGTGAAGGAATAGAAGAAAAAAAACTTTGAATTTCAAAGTGTTTTTTTGGCTACTTCGACCTTCGACTATGACTTTGAATCGAATGATTCGAACTAAAAATCGTTCGACTATTCGACCATTCGAAAGTCGAAGTACTGTCTCTTAAAAGCCATCTGAAAGCTACCGAAGTCAATGTTAGCCTATGGGGAAGGTCCCCATAGGCTTGGCTAACTTTTTTTGGTCGAAGGATAATCGCTCGATCGTTGGATTAAAACGATTATTCCTTCGATCTAACTATTTGCGCAAAATCCTTCGACTTCGATATTGGAAGTCGAAAGGTTTTTAATTCCCAGTCGAATATCGAGGGTTAATTAATCCTCGATATTCGACCCTTGATGCATTTGCCCCTTAGAGTTAGATATGAAAAATAATTGAAAACAATATTTTTACAGCAGTTATAAGGCAAATAATAACAGTATAATGCTGCATATATTATCTAAATTAAATGTTGCCCTATGTAGCTATACAATGAAGTATATGATCACTGCTTACTCTCTTGTACCAGCGGAATACCCGCAAAGCGGTCGGGACTCGGTCGGAATATCCTTCATGTCCCAACTATGCGGTCCATGGACCATGGGCAACCTTTAAATGTAAGGTGAAAACACAAAGTAGCGTGATATCACTTCCAGGTCCAGTGAACTCACTTCCAGATTCCACACCACTTAGGCATACCTCCCAACATGTTGGCAATAGAAAGAGGGAAAAAAGATTTGCAGAGCGGAGTGCATCGAAAAAAATTTTTGGCCACCCCCATTTTTCTGGCCATCCCCCTAATTACCATGTCCATTTTACAAAATTTGGCAGGTTATGAAAGTTTGAACACATTTCTGTGGTTTTTATGTGTTATTACAGTTTTGCTAATAAAGGTAAATTGGCCTTTAAGTTGTGAGTCTAAGTTCTCCCAATGGACCTCCTTATCTTAAACTGTTACAAAGTATGTATTCTGGGCTCTGCCAAAAGCCAATTAAGTTAGAAACTTTGTATCTATTTCTGGCTGTTCAGTGCAGGAGATCAAAGAGAAAGTCGGGACATTTCAGTAACAAATCCAGGACTGAGGGCTGAGCTGTCAAAACGGGACAGTTGGGAGGTATGCGCTTAGGTAGGGGGTGGGTTTAACTTAGTGCTAGAAAGAATGTGGGTAAACAGGTTTGAATTGGAATACAGTCAAGTCAAGTGGGTATGGGTTGGGCAAGGTTCTGCAAAAACAGATTTGCACAGGTTTCTACTTGACTTATCTTCGCTATGGGAAGAGAAGGAGGGTGACAAATACGGGTCATTTAATGATTTGGAAGCCAGTGCTAGAGCTCTAAGGGGAGCAAGAGTGTACCCCTGGGGCTCACAAGCACTTGCATCTTGGCAGTATGTAAATGATCCCAAAAATGTTTTTGTGGTATATAATAAACATTTTTGACAATTACTAGGATGTGGAATTAAAATAAGTATGACTGATAACAAGTTCAATAGATAATAAATGCAAAGTAAAATATCCCCAAAGTTCCTTAAATATATCTGTAGCTACAGCCTAATAGCTCGCCTGCACTACAGTAGTGAATGTATAGGCCATTTTGCTAAAATGTTCCATGAAATAAAAGTAAAGCCGCCTTGCCTGCCAAAGTCAATAGGACCATGTTTCCTGGATATTAGCTGCATGTCAGTTTATTGAGAATCCATACCATCGATATACAAAGCATAATATATATAAAACGTGAAACGGCGCAGTTATTAGCTGGGAATAAATGTGAGAAGTCCATACTGGGTAGTACTCATATATACATACTAAAGAGAGATCAAAACGTAATTGAGGAAATTAAACATTCCATTCCTAATGAAAACAATAATATCCTTTCTTCCTTGAAAAGCTCACTTATGAAATATAGACCTGCTTTAATAAAGAGATTGTAATGATTAACATATTTCTCTTTGAGGAAAGTTCCCTAGATCCATTATGAATTAGTACCGTTACCTTCAAACGGTGGAAACATACTTTTCCTTCTGCTAGAAAAGGAATCATATTTCCAACTGTTTTAACATTTGGAACTGTGTTTTAGCTTGTGTCTACCTTTTATCCAAGTAAGTTTTTGTTATTTACTTTTCTTGGCTTTCCCATCAATTAACCAAGTGCACCCCACATAGAGCATTATTTGATTATATGGGAACAGGGCTAACCCATAGTATCTATCAGAAGGTTGTTTTTACCAGTAACTTGTTAGGAAAGTGAGCACCTGACTGCTGGGTAACTAAGTCTCCAGGCCTTTTTTTTTCGACTTTTGACAAAGGGATTGTTTGAACTGTTTGCTGTAATTAGCACAGAAGAGTTGGTGCAACACTGATGCACGTGCATGTATGTATTTGCATTCAATATACTCATTTTATTAGAGGTTAATCTGATGGACAATGGGTAAGGGCTTGAGGTTTTTACTTTGTTGGTCTCATAAGCAAAAGTTAAGTAACCAATGTGATCCAGAGAGAGAGAGAGAGAAGTGCACAGTGGGCAGAGATAATGGATTTTTGGGGGACAGTTAATATTGCTAAATCGTACTGGGCATCTGGAAAAACTTTTGACCTGTGTTAAATTCTTGGTGCTGAGTTCTAAAAGTGTAAAATTGAGTCTTGAAATGCAGGAAACTGTGGGGCTGGAGGATGAAGGGGCAGGGGTAATTATGGGACTGAAATAAGATGAGAAGTTAGAACATTACAACTAGATATATTCTTGTTTCTAGGTGATGTTGCACATTAATGCATAATTGTCAACTACCCCAATTTCCCCGGTTTTGGATTCCCTTCTCTGTTCTCTTGTCACTATACATAATTTCCCCGGGTTTTCCAGTTTCTCCAGCTGAATTTAATGTGTGCATGCATAAACGCATTCAGTGATATCAGTGAGGAGCAATGTGAGCACAGGGTTGAACATTCAGACTTGCACCAATGCCACTAGATTGCCCAATTACCAACAGATCCTATGCTAACTGTCAGCCCCTCGTCCATCCATAAAAATAAAAGAGCTGCAAGAGCCTATACACTGCTGCCTGGGCACCATTTGGGCAGGCCGGGAGGGCACATGGATGTAGAGGACAAGCACTTGCCATAAAATGCTCTGACAGCAGGACTGGAAGAAGAAGAAGGCATGGGATATCCACAATTGCACACCAGTGACCTACCAGATCCAGCAGCTGAAATGATGAGGAACAATATGAGGCAATGTGCTGGGGGACAAAAAGATCCTAAGGACCAAAAACCCCTGTCCTAAAAACACCTTATGGGCAGGCCAAATTTCAAGTTAAAAAGAAATAGTTTGCTGGCAATGGACAAAAGTAGAGGAGGGGTTGGTCTTTTAAATATTTGGGCAGAGTCCTTCTGATAGGAGCAGAGGGGAGGAGCTATACCGATTTGTGCCGTCATGAAGCTTGTCAAGGAAAATATCAAGCAGGTTTTAAAATCCCATCAGGCGATGACCACATTGTCACACTGAAGTAATCCTCTCTTAAAGCTCTGCATAGGCTCCAAATAGGATTCAGCTGTTGGCTCAGTGGATTGTCAGGGTGGACAGTTATGGCAAATGTTTGCTCATTTAGATTTCCTACACTGGGGAAATGATCATGAAGCAGCGTGAGAAGTCATTTCTGACTCCAAAGTATTTGCATGTGTGCAGACGCTATGGGATGTTGCATACTTGCATAGCATGTCTGCATACCTCCCAAATGTCCCTCTTTTCTGGGGACAGTCCTGATTTTGACAGCTCAGTCCGCTGTCCCAGATCCTTATTGAAATGTCCTGCACTGCAACCTGGATGCCAGAAAAAGTAACAAAGTTTCACATACTAAATGAGAGAAGAGGACTTTTGGCAGAGAGCTCAGAATATTTAATACCTGCACTTAGATACAATTGTAATGGATAATTAAGTATCTTGGGGAGCAATTTTTTAATTCGGTGACAAATCTCCCCATTTGTCCTTCCCCTAGTTTCACCACCATTAGCAAAAACTTTAATAACACATAAAACATGACCTAAGAGCCCCAGAAATCTTCAAACTTCCCACAACCTGCCAAATTAAAGTTATCATAGGTATGGGATTATTTATACGAAAACCTGTTATCCAGAAAGCTCCAAATTACAGAAAGGCTGTCTCCCACAGACTCCATTTTATCCAAATAATCCAAATTTTATAAAATATTTCCTTTCTCTCTGTGATAATAAAACCTTGCACTTGGTCCAAATTACAATACACTGAATCCTTATTGGAAGGAAAAACAGCCTATTGGGTTTATTTAATGTTTACATGATTTTCTAATAGACTTAAAGGAATAGTTCAGTGTAAAAATAAAAACTGGGTAAATAGATAGGCTGTGCAAAATAAAAAGTGTTTCTAATATAGTTAGTTAGCCAAAAATGTAATGTATATGTAAGGCTGGAGTGATTTGATGTATAACATGTCAGTCATATCACTACTTCCTGCTCTTCAGCTCTCTTGGTTTACACTGACTGGTTACCCTGGTTACCAGGCAGTAACCAATAAGAGACTTGAGGGGGAGCCACATGGGTCATATCTGTTGCTTTTGAATCTGAGCTGAATGCTGAGGATCAATTACAAACTCACTGAACAGAAATGTACCATGTGGCCCCCCTTCAAGTCACTGACTAACTCAGTTATAGAGCTGAAAAGCAGGAAGTTGGATTATGGCTGTTTTATTAGACATCTGTTCCCTCCAGCCTTTATATGTTACATTTTTGGCTAACTAACTATATTAGAAACATTTTTTATTTTGCACAGCCTATTCATTTACCCAGTTTTTATTTTCACACTGAACTATTCCTTTAAGGTATGACAATCCAAATTACGCAAAGATCTGTTATAGGGAAAAACCCAGGTCCCGAGCATTCTGGATAACAGGTCCCACATCTGTATTAAATTTAAGTACTGGTATTGGGGGGGGGGCACAAAGCGGGGCATGGTCAAAGTGGACACGCTGTGTATGGCAGATCTTTTTGTCTCTCTTTACATTTTCCAATTATTGGGAGGTATGTGATGAATCAGGTTCTACCAGTTATAGAGAGAAGAAGGAATGATCAGTTTCGTTTCTTGTTCATGCTTTCAGTGATGGCGGCTGTTGATCTGAGAGAGGAGCTAACCTGCTCCATCTGCCTGAGCCTTTATACTGATCCTGTAACTTTACCATGTGGTCATAACTTCTGCCAGGGCTGCATTGAGAGGCTGCTGTGTACCCAGGAGGGATTTGGGGGTTATTCCTGCCCTGCCTGCAGAAAGAAATTTCAGAAAAGCCATGCCATGCAGAGGAACACAACCCTAAATAATATAGCAGAGCGTTTCCGTCCTACTGAGACAGAGCCGGGGGAGACAGATATCTTCTGCACTTACTGTGTTCACTCTCTTGTACCTGCAGTTAAATCCTGCCTGCACTGTGAGGCTTCTCTGTGTGACACCCACCTGAGGGTGCACAGCATATCAGCAGAACATGTATTGACTCGACCCACCACTTCCTTTATGGATGTAATGGAAACCGATTATCTTCTCCAAGATGGCGGCCAAGATGGCGTCCAAGATGGCGGCCTCCTAGATCCTGCTGGTCGCAGCACTATGACATCAGCGTCTTTACGCCCTCGGATTGGTCGCCGGCGTCGGAACGGACGCCGGCGTCAGAATGTGCGTCGGCGTCAGGACGCTGGCGTCAGTGCGTCGGCGTCATGACGTCAGCGCGTCCAAAATTGGCGCCAAACCCTGGCCTATTTAAAGCAGCTTCAGAGTCTCCTCAATGCCCAATTATAGGTTTTCGCTTGCTGATTCCTGGGTGTGTTTCTCGTTGAATATCTTGTGTACCGACCTTGCCTGAACTCTCGTCTTTGAACCTCGTCTGCCTGAACTGATTCTACTGCCTGTTTACGACTATTCTATTGCCTACTCCTTCTGTACTGCGAACTCGGACTTTGTTACCTCCTCCTTGGTCCTTACTACCTCGGGGCCCTCGGGCCTTACATTATAATTAGGCCATGGACCCTTCTGAGGAGCCTCATGTCCCTACAGATGTCGGCAGAGCCGTTTGTGGTTTGGCTTCTCGCATGCAGACCTACGAAGCCCAGCAAACCCACTTCGGCCAGGCACTAGAAGCAATCCTGGAGAAATTGTCTGCCTTGTCTCCAGTGGCTCCAGTTCGTCCGCCGGTTCCAGCTACTCCGCTCCAGATTTCCGAACCTCGCATCCCTGCACCTCCTCTGTACAGCGGTGATCCAGAATCATGCCGTGGTTTCATCAATCAGTGTGAGATCCAGTTCACCCTGCTTCCAGGTCAGTTTGTCTCGGAGCGAGCGAAGGTGGGCTATATCATCACCCGCCTGCAAGGGAAAGCTCTGGAGTGGGCTTCTCCTCTCTGGGAGAAGGAGGATCCGGTCATTGACGATGCCAAGGCCTTCATCCGTGACCTTCGCACGGTGTTCGACGCCCCAGGTCGATCCGCTTCAGCTTCTGCTCGCTTGTTCCAGTTACAGCAAGGCACTCGTACAGTTCCTGAGTATGCCATCGAATTCCGTACCCTGGTGGCTGAGACTTCGTGGAACAACGATAGCTATCATGCTGCCTTCTATAATGGGCTGGCAATGCGCATTAAGGACGATCTGGTGTCCCGTGAAATCCCTCCACTCTGAGAAGATCTCGTTGCCTTGGCAGTGAAAGTGGATACCCGGCAGAGGGAGCATCAAGTTGATCGAGAGCGGGCAAGGAAATTCCAGAGATTTCAACCAGTACTGGCTCCTCACTTTCAGAGACCATTTCTTTCCAGTTTGGCTCCATCCCCACCCTCTCCTTCTTCTCCTGCGGCTCCTGCAATTTCTTCTCCTTCGGCTGAAGAACCGATGCAGATAGGACGGGCTCGCCTTTCCGAACAGGAGAAGCTTCGGAGAAGGGCTGCTGGTCTTTGCCTTTACTGTGGGGGCAAGGCCCACTTCGCCTATGAATGCCCTGTGAAGCCGGGAAACGCCAACACCTAGGTATGTTTGGGGAGACTTACCTGGGTGGAATTGGTCCTTCTCCCCATTCTTCTACTCTACGTTTCCTTCTTCCTGTACAGATCCGGTTTGGAACCCAAAAGATTTCTTCCCAAGCTTTCCTCGATTCTGGTGCAGCAGGGAATTTCATGGACAAAGATTTTGCCGGAAAACATTCCATTCCTCTTCAACCCTTGGCTGTTCCCCTTCGAGTTCTTGCCATTGATGATCGTCCATTATCTTCTGCTGTTATTTCACAGTCTACCCTGGAACTTTCTCTCACTGTGGGAACGATGCATCTAGAAAGACTGTCTTTTCTCTTAATTGACTGCCCTTCAACTCCCATTGTACTTGGTCTGCCCTGGCTGAGTATTCACAATCCAGTCATTGATTGGTCTTCTGCTCAGATCTCCCGCTGGAGTCCTTTTTGTCAACAGAACTGTCTGCCTGTCAAATCTCTTATTAAAGTTTCTTCTGTGACCCCGAATTCTTCTTTACCTCCAGTTTACCAAGCCTTCTCAGATGTTTTCAACAAGAAGTCTGCTGAAACCTTACCTCCTCATCGTTCCTATGATTGTCCTATTGAACTGCTTCCTGGATCCATGCCTCCTAGGGGCCGCACCTACCCGCTTTCCCCTTCCGAAACTTCTGCTATGAAGGAATACATCCAGGAAAACCTCCAAAGGGGGTTCATTCGTCCATCTTCCTCTCCGGCCGGGGCTGGATTCTTCTTTGTGGAAAAGAAAGACGGCGGTTTGCAGCCCTGCATTGACTACAGGGGTTTAAACACAGTTAAGGTGAAAAATCGTTACCCTCTTCCTCTCATCTCTGAATTGTTCGACCAGCTCAAGGGTGCAAGCCTCTTCACCAAATTAGATCTGCGTGGGGCCTACAATCTTATCCGGATCAGAGAAGGAGACGAATGGAAGACCGCATTCAATACTCGTGACGGGCATTATGAGTACTTGGTTATGCCCTTCAGCCTTTGCAATGCTCCTGCGGTCTTTCAAGAATTCGTTAATGATATCTTCCGGGATCTGTTGGGGCAATATGTGGTCGTTTATTTGGACGATATTCTTATTTTTTCCAAAAACCTCCAAGAACATCGTCACCAGGTTCAAGAAGTTCTTTCCCGTCTACGAAAAAACAATCTGTTTGCCAAGTTGGAGAAATGTTCTTTTGAAGTATCAACCATTTCTTTCCTAGGATACATCATTTCCCAACAAGGCTTCAAGATGGATCCAGCCAAAGTTTCGGCAATTCAAGATTGGCCTCTTCCCACCAGTGTCAAGGCTGTTCAAAGATTCATCGGCTTTGCTAACTATTATAGACAGTTCATTAAAGGTTTTTCGTCAAACATTGCTCCAATTCTTGCTCTTATACGTAAAGGGGGTAAACCTCAGCATTGGTCTCCACTAGCCTTGGAAGCTTTCAAGACTCTTAAAGAATCCTTTTCGTCTGCCCCAATCCTTAGGCACCCTGAACCTCTCCAACCTTTCTTCATCGAAGTAGATGCCTCGGATATTGGAGCAGGAGCAATATTATCTAAAAGATCCTCTTCTGATGGTAAACTGCATCCGTGTGCCTTCTTTTCTAAGAAGTTTTCCTCCTCGGAAAGAAATTATGACGTAGGGAACCGTGAGTTACTGGCTGTCAAACTTGCTCTAGAAGAGTGGAGACACTTACTTGAAGGGTCATCGGTCCCTGTAACCATCTTCACCGACCACAAAAACCTAGAGTATATCCAGACTCTTAAGCGCCTCAATCCCCGACAAGCCAGATGGGCACTGTTCTTCTCACGTTTTAACTTCATCTTAACTTTTCGTCCTGGTTCAAGAAACAAGAAAGCGGATGCTCTTTCCCGAAGTTTTACCCCCGAAAATCCCATCTCTGAAGACCCAGAATCCATTGTGCCTCCTACAAAGATCATTGCCGCCCTGTTTCCTTCCCTTGCTTCTCATCTTTTGTCTATTCAAGCCTCTGCTCCTGTGGAAACTCCTGTAGGCGTAGCCTTTGTTCCTCCTGAGCTTCGTCATTCCATTCTGGTCCAATCTCACAGCTCGAAGCAGGCCGGTCATCCTGGAATTAAAAAAACGACTGAACTTTTATCTCGTCTCGTCTGGTGGCCTTCTTTAAGAAAAGATGTTAAAGACTTTGTTTCTTCCTGCTCCACTTGTGCTGTATCCAAGTCTGGACATTCTCCTCCCAAAGGCCTACTTTTACCTTTGCCTGTTCCTTCCCGCCCTTGGACCCATTTGGCAATGGATTTCATCGTGGATCTTCCTGCTTCCTCCGGTTACACTGTCATCTGGGTGGTGATTGACAGATTTAGTAAGATGGCACACTTTATTCCTCTTCGGAAACTTCCTTCAGCTCCAGAACTTTCTTCTTTATTCATTAAACATATTTTTCGTCTCCATGGTTTTCCTGCTGAGATTGTCTCTGACCGTGGGTCCCAATTTATTTCTAAGTTTTGGAGGTCTCTTTGTAAAGCCCTTAATATTTCCCTGCAGTTTTCTTCTTCATATCATCCCCAGTCTAATGGAGCGGCAGAAAGAGTTAACCAGGCTCTTGAACAGTTCCTCCGATGTCATGTATCCCTGTGTCAGGAGGATTGGGCTGACCTCCTTCCTTGGGCCGAATTTGCACATAACAATGCCTTGCACTCTTCTTCTGAAAAGTCTCCTTTTTTTTGTGTTTATGGTCTTAACCCCTTGGCTTTTCCTCAAGATCTTCTGCTCACAAATGTTCCTGCCGCCAACGATCAAGCTGCCCACATGTCGGCCATCTGGCAGGCTACTATTGTCAACTTAGAGAAGAGTTCCCTTGCACAGAAGAAGTTTGCTGACAAGAGGAGAGTTTCTTCCCCTCTGTATGTTCCCGGTGAGAAGGTCTGGCTGTCTACTCGCAATATTCGCCTCAAAGTTCCTTCACCTAAACTTGGTCCCAAGTTTATTGGTCCCTTCCCTATCACCGAGATCATCAATCCTGTGGCTGTGCGGTTGCAACTTCCTCCTGAGATGCGGATCCCCAATGCTTTCCATGTTTCTTTGCTTAAACCTGCAGTTTCTTCTTCTTCTTCCTCCCCAGCTCCTGTCATTGTAGATGGGCATCAAGAGTTCGAAGTAAAGAAGATTTTGGGCTCTCGGATTTCTAGAGGCACCCTGCAGTACCTCATTGAATGGAAGGGATTCGGTCCTGAGGAGTGCTCGTGGGTAAGAAGCTCCGATGTCCATGTTCCTCTCTTGGTCCAAAGGTTTCATCGACAGTTCCCTTCCAGCCCAGGTGGTCCTGAGGCCCCCCTAAGGAGGGGGGTACTGTAATGGAAACCGATTATCTTTTCCAAGATGGCGGCCAAGATGGCGTCCAAGATGGCGGCCTCCTAGATCCTGCTGGTCGCAGCACTATGACATCAGCGTCTTTACGCCCTCGGATTGGTCGTCGGCGTCGGAACGGACGCCGGCGTCAGAATGTGCGTCGGCGTCAGGACGCTGGCGTCAGTGCGTCGGCGTCATGACGTCAGCGCGTCCAAAATTGGCGCCAAACCCTGGCCTATTTAAAGCAGCTTCAGAGTCTCCTCAATGCCCAATTATAGGTTTTTGCTTGCTGATTCCTGGGTGTGTTTCTCGTTGAATATCTTGTGTACCGACCTTGCCTGAACTCTCGTCTTTGAACCTCGTCTGCCTGAACTGATTCTACTGCCTGTTTACTGTCTGTCTACTGCCAGGTAACAAAAGAGCACAGGGACCACAATGTGGAAACACTGAATGAGGCCTCTGAGAAGAAGAAAGAGAATCTGAGGAATTTTCTGGAGAAACTTAGCCTAGAGAGAGGGGAGACTGAAAGGGGAGTCCAGAGACTGCAGAAACGCAGGAGAGAAGTGGAAGAAAAAGCAGCAAGAGCGACAGAGAGAGTCACTGCCCTGTTTAGGGACATCAGGGAACAGCTGGAGGTCCTAGAGAAGAGACATCTCCAGGCAGAAAGACGAGCTTTCCCACCAACTCTGGGATCTAGTTCAGCAGCTTGAAATAAAGAAGGAAGAGATGTCCAGGAAGATCCATCAAATTGAGGAGCTGTGCAACATGGCAGATCCACTGACTGTCCTACAGAACCAGGAATCAGATGGAGCTGCCTTTTGTGAGGCTGAGGGGGGCAACAGAAAGCGCAGGAAGATAGAGGATATAAATGACCCTGCTGTAGGGGACCTGGATGTGGATCAGATCTCAGAGACATTACTCACAGGCTTTGCTGGGATTGTGACTGGGCTAAAGGGAAGGGTGATCTGTTGTCAGGAGGCTAAAGACCTGTTATTGGATAAAAAGACGGCTTGGAATGATATATCTATATCAGGAGACGGGAAATGTGCCACCAGCTCATGTACATACACAGACTTTCCCATTCCTCAGGCTTTAAGCATCAGAAGTTTCTCTTCAGAGAGACATTACTGGGAAGTGGAGGGCAGTGAATCCGGGGTCTGGAGGGTAGGGGTGGCCTATCCTAGTATAGAGAGAGAAAACATTCAGTCCTGGATTGGGGAGAATAACAAGTCCTGGTGTTTGTATAGGCATTCTAAATACGAAGTGATACATGACAAGAAAAGGACAGTTTTACCCCACGTCCTTTCCTGCACCAAAATCAGAATCTCACTGGACTATAAGGCTGGGCGTCTGTCCTTTTATGAGCTGAGTGAGCCAATCAGACACTTACACACCTTTACTGCCACCAACCATTTTGTAACTTTTATTAGACATTTCAAAACAAATTGCTTATTGGTTGCTATTTCCAAATACAAGTTTGCAGTTTAGTACCTGGGTATGTTAATCAGCTCCAGGGACTTAACTAAATTCCATTTTGTGTTTATGAATTTTTTCATGAAACACTATTTAGGGTATATATTGCTTATTACTAGTTACTCCCAGCACAGCATGTATCACACAGAAGGGTTTTTCAAACGGATGTGGTAAACACTGTACAGGTTTGTAATAAACTTTATTATTATTTATTCCTTTATGTTATTAGATAAAGGCAGGACATTAATTACTGCCAGCAGTAGTACTCACTAGCAAATGCCCAGACCCTGGAGTACAAGTGGTACAACACTTTTAGCTTACATGGTCACTGAAGATGTATTCTCAATAAGTAATCATGCTCCTATTTGCATAACAAAACTCCCAAAAAAAACTTTTTTGTAAATAAGAATCACTTTGTATAAACCATTTTAATTGTGTAATCACACAGAAATGGCTATAATGCCATATTTAAAGGGGTGGTTTAATTTTTAATTAACTTTTAGTATGTTATAAAATGGCTAATTCTAAGCAACTTTGCAATTGGCTTTCATTTATATAGTTTATTTTAATTATTTGCCTTCTACTTTCCAGCTGCCAAATGGGGTCCCTGGCTCTGTAAGGCTACAAATGTATTTTTATTGCTACTTTTTATTACTCATCTTTCTATCCAAGCCCTCACCTATTCATATTTCAGTCTCTTATCCTAATAAATGCATGGTTGATAGGATAAATTGGACTCTAGCAACCAAATTGCTGAAATTGCAAATTGACAAGAAACTGAACAAAAAGCTAAATTACTCAAAAAAACAGAAATAATAAAACCCAATTGCAAATGGTCTCAGAATTCACTCTACAACATACTAGAAGTTAATTTAAAGATGAACAACCCCTATTAACTTCCCCCAGATATAAACTCTTTTTATTTCCTGTTTAGACTTAAAGGGGACCTGTCACCCAGACATAAAAAGCTGTTTATATTTTCAAAATAACCCAAGTTCTTTTTTCCATCGAAAAACCTTTTGCCTTCCCTGTCTCTGTGCCTAAGACATAACAATTACTTTAAATTTTGTTTCTGTACTTTCTAGACATCACTGGCCTCCACTAATAACCCCCTCCCTCCTTACTGTTTGTGATTGTGGATCTTTTGCATGGACATGCCCCATGGCCCTGTCAGCCCTGGTGACCAAGCCCCGCCCAGACCCCGCCCATTCCACATCACAGTCAAAAGACTACACAGACATCAGCGCTAAAAAAGTAACCCCCCCCACACATACACAAGTTATAAAAAGCTATTGATGGTCAGGGTCCCCCTTATAAGTTTAAAAAAAAAACATTGGCGCCAGGACCACCGGGACACTTGTCCCCCCTGATGGCGGCCCTGATTACAATAGGTCAATTATTACGTGGTTTGTCTCTTGTGTATATGAATCATTTCATTTTCTCCTTTGTGTGTATATAAGTTTTGTATCTACCAGGTTTCCTACAGTTGGTTACTCTCCAATAAAATGTGTAAGGACTCATTTGTGAAGCTTTCAAAGGGCAAAAAATGGCTGGAGGCATGGTCTTTGGATCCAGAGTGGGTTAGTCAGCCCAGGATCCAAAAGAGGAGGTCAGGGGGGGCATGTAAACATAATTTTGACTACTCCCACCCTGCACATAGGGAGCGACAGGACATGCAGCCGTATAGGGGCCCTATACTTACTGAAGGACAGGGCTGTGCTGCTCATCCTGTAGTATGAACTTGTCCATATCAGAGCTTACCCTTCTGATCCTGTATAAAACTATAGCTTATTTTGTGAGTTCAAATACATAGATAGATGCAATCAAGGTGAGGGGTATTAATTAAATTATAAGACAAACTACAGACAGTGCTAGTGCTTTGCAGTGAATAAAATTTAATGGAGTATTCCTGAGTAAATCGAAGCACAAGGTCTGCAATATGCCTATGTGGCTCCCGCTAAATCAAACTTTGAATCACACTTCAGTCTGAAGGTCTCTGCACTACAATAATGGAGAGCAGAGGCCTGTGCTATTCGCACAATGCACAAAACAGTGGGCAAGGTGCAGAAAAATGGCTTACCAGACTTTTTTTTTTCTTTTGCTCAGTGCATGGGGCATTGTGAATTACCTTTTGTGTTAAATCTGTAAGTCAGATATGTACTGAACACCTTTCTATTGTACACCTGATTATGATTGTGCTTGTAAACAATTGTTAATAAAAAATATTGATTAAAAAGCAATAACTCTTCACTGAATTCTAATATCCTTATAATTTACAGTAGGGGCAAATTATCCCTTATAATACTTGAGTGATACTTAGGGTCAAAGTGAAAATTCAAATTTCAAATTCGAATTTTCAAGGTTTTTTTTTATGGCCAAAACTGTCAAATTTGATTTGAGTTTTTTAGAACATTTGAATTCTATTTTCTCGATTTAACATACACAGGCCTTTTAGGAACTCGAATTCGACTATTCACCACCTAAAACCTGCCGAATTGCTGTTTTAGCCTATGGAAGATGTCCTGGGATCAATTTGCAGTTGTTTGCAGCCAAGTTTTTTCAGCAGAAAAATACTCTAAAACTGGCCATAGATGCAAAGATCCGATCGTTTGAATCCTCGAATGATCGGACTTCCTCATCTCCCGACCTGCCATTAACCATTCTGATCAAATAAAGTAGTAAAAGAACAGATCAGCCGATGTTCTGCCCCTACAGCAATTGTACAAAAGTTATGTCAGAGAAAGCTGTGATCCACTGAAAATCATGCATCGGCAATACCTGCAGAGATATTATCGGCAGCCGACAGAAATATTTTAACCTGGCCGATCGACCAAACGACCAATCTCTGCCGGACAAAAAATGCTCCAGGGGTCAGTAACTCCCATTTCAAAGCTTGAAAGAATCAGAAAAGGAAGACAATTCAAAAACTATACAAAATAAAGGGAGATAAATATCTGGAGATGTTGCCCGTTGCAACCAATGAGATCTTTGCTTTTGTTTTCTAACGTATAGTTGGATGTTTAAATCTAATTGCTGATTGGTATCGCCAGAAATCTCTCCAATGTTAGTAAACATGCCCCAAAAAATGAAGACCAACTGCCAAGATGCAAAGAATTGGCCATTCTATAACATACAAAAAGTATGGAAGAACACTGCTATGAACTCTTGTTTGGTAATGTTGAAAAATTCTGAATAAATAATACGGAGTTGATGCTAAGAGTTAGAAATTTTAAAGAAAATAAGTCAGTTCTCTTTGAGTATGGCATCATCACATCGCATTTGCATTGTAAGTACTTATTAATACTAATTACCTGATAGTCTTCCACACATCAAACCCATCCAGAGGCTTGGTGCTGTTGGTAGATCCTCCAGCAAGGTTCACTAGGGTAGGAAGCCAATCTGAAATATGAATTAGTTCTTTGCTAGTGACCCCCTTCTGTTTTAACAAGGCACTTGTAACAAATCCCACTCCACGTACTCCTCCTTCCCAGAGGGTCCACTTTCTTCCTCGCAGAGGCCAGTTGTTTCCACCTGACAAAGTCTGCCCACCATTATCTGTAACATCAAAAAACAATTGGAATGTTATACTCAAATGCTGTATCTAGGGATGCACCAAATCCAGGATTCGGTTCGGGATTAGGTCAAGATTCAGCCTTTTTCATCAAAATTCGGATTCGGCCAAATCCTTGTGCCTAGACGAACCGAATCCGAATTTGCATAAGCAAATTAGGGACCAGAACGGAAATCATGTGACTTTTTGTCACAAAACAAAAAAGTAAAAAATGCTTTTTTAATTATTTTTCCCTTCCTGTCCCTAATTTGCATATGCTAATTAGGATTCGGATTCGGTATTCTGACGAATTTTTCATGAAGGATTCGGGGATTTAACCTAGGCATCCCTAGCTGTAACACTAAGAGGAAGACTTATCAAAATGTGAATTTAGAGCTTAATAAATAAAACTCACCCATGTTCTATTCATTCCTATGGAATTTTTTGACTTTATAATGGGTGAAAGTTAGAAATCACAATTTGATAAATCCCATAGCAATGAATAGAACATGGTGAGTTTTAATTTAGTAAGCTCTAAATTCACATTTTGATAAATCTACCCCTAAATAACATAAATACAAAATACACTATTAAACTTTTTCCCCCTAAACTTGATGATGTTAGTTGTATGTAATTACTATATTCAATGTAATAGGAATAGTTTTTTCTTCTTTTCTTTTTTTTCTCTTGATAAATGTTAAAATTTCAGTAAAAAAATGCTATTGAAAAGATTTTAAACCTGTCTTCTGGCCTGGATTTGGGGTTTTGAAAAACCATCAGCAGGAGCAGAAGAGGATTTCAGAAAATTTTTAAAGGATTATTTACTAATTTAAAGAAAAGGACAGAGAGCGCAGGCAACACAGTTAAGAATAAAATGCGATATTACAAAAATAGATATGGACCTCACTGCCTTTATCTTATTCTGACTTTAGTCTGCATTTAGGGTAATGAGTCACCACAGCCAGGTTGTCGAGGCTCTCTCCCCATGCTATTATTCTCAGACAGAATTCTGGATTTATACCATGACCAAAGATAAATTAGTAGCTTTAGCATGTAATGTCTGTGATGAGAATTTCATTATTTTGCATTTTGTATGATGAGGTTTCTGAACTGGTCTTTACAGTAAAGCTACTAATTAAGAAACATTGTCACCTAAGTAGAGGTTTAAGAAATATGGAATAAAATACATGGGTTTTATGTGGCAAAAAAAATACTAAATATACAGTGCTGATTGCTATAACACCCTATGGCTTTTGACTACTCCAAGCAGCGGAACACATTCTGACTAAATAGCACAGGTATCAGCTTTGATCATCAACTGTCAGTTTGTCCTTTTTTTTTAAATAATTCAGGATTTCCCACTTTGTTATTTGATAGATCAGCCACACAGGTTTAACACATATGTATAAAGGTGACTGTATATTCAGATAGCAAAGAAAATATGGGGCGTGTTAACTAACAATGGAAATAATTATTACCAGCAATGTTGACCATAGTAACCAATCAGATCTTTGCTTTTGTTTTCTAACTTGTTAGTGACTGTTCAAATCTAATTGCTTGCTATGCGAAACACCACCAGTGATATTATCTCCAATATAAGTAAAGATGCCCCCATGTAGTAAAAAAACACCTTTTCACTAGGGGGCAGATTTATCAAAATGTGAGTTTAGAACTTAAATAAAAACACACCCATGTTCTATTAATTCCTATGGGATTTTTAGAATTGTATTTATCAGAATAGGACATGGGTGAGTTTTTATTTATTAAGCTCTAAACTCACATTTTGATAAATATGCCCCTAAAAGTAACTAAAACACAGTGTTGTTAAAGGAACAGTAACACCAAAAGATGTAAGTGTTTTAAAGTAATGAAAATGTCATGTACTGTTGCCCTGCACTGGTAAAAGTGATCTGTTTGCTTCAGAAACACTACTATAGTTCATATAAACAAGCTGCTGTGGAGCAATGGCGGAAATTGAAAAACGGCTATATGGCACAGGTTAACTAATGTCAGGCCCGAGGGCCCTGAGGTAGTAAGGACCAAGGAGGAGGTAACAAGTCCAAGTTCGCAGTACAAAAGGAGTAAGCAGTAGAATGGTCGTAAACAGGCAGTAGGATCAGTTCAGGCAGACGAGGTTCAAAGACGAGAGTTCAGGCAAGGTCGGTACACAATATAATCAAGACGAAACACACCCAGGAGTCAGCAAGTGAAAACCTATAATCGGGCATTGAGAAAATCCTGGAGCTGCTTTAAATAGGCCTGGATTTGGCGCCAACGCTGACGCACTGACGCGAGCGTCCTGACGTTGACGCACATTCTGACGCCGGCGTCCGTTACGACGCCGGCGACCAATCCGGGAACGGAAAGACGCTGACGTCACAGTGCTGCGACCAGCAGGATCCAGGAGGCCGCCATCTTGGAGAGGATTTTCGGTTTTCCTTACAGTACCCCCCTCCTCAGGGGGGGCCTCAGGACCACCTGGGCTGGAAGGGAAACTCCGGTGAAATTTTTGGACCAAGAGAGGAGCATGGACTTCGGAGCTTCTTACCCAAGAGCACTCCTCAGGACCGAATCCCTTCCATTCAATAAGGTACTGCAGGGTGCCTCTAGAAATTCGAGAGTCCAAAATCTTCTTTACCTCGAACTCTTGATGTCCATCCACAATGACCGGAGCTGGGGAGGACGAAGAAGAAGAAGAAACTGCAGGTTTCAGTAAAGAAACATGGAAGGCATTGGGGATCCGCATCTCAGGAGGAAGTTGCAAGCGCACAGCCACAGGATTGATGATCTCAGTGATAGGGAAGGGACCAATAAACTTGGGACCAAGTTTAGGTGAAGGGACTTTGAGGCGGATATTGCGAGTAGACAACCAGACCTTGTCACCGGGAACATACAGAGGGGAAGAAACCCTTCTCTTGTCAGCAAACTTCTTTTGTGCAAGAGAACTCTTCTCCAGGTTGACAGTAGTAGTCTCCCAGATGGCCGACATGTGGGCAGCTTGATTGTTGGCGGCAGGAACATTTGTGAGCAGTAGATCTTGAGGAAAGGCCAGGGGGTTAAGACCATAAACACAAAAAAAAGGAGATTTTTCAGAGGAAGAGTGTAAGGCATTATTATGTGCAAATTCGGCCCAAGGAAGAAGGTCAGCCCAGTCATCCTGACACAGGGATACATGACACCGAAGGAACTGTTCAAGAGCCTGGTTAACTCTTTCTGCCGCTCCGTTAGACTGGGGATGATATGAAGAAGAAAATTGAAGAGAAATATTCAGGGCTTTACAAAGGAACCTCCAAAACTTTGAAACAAATTGGGACCCCCGGTCAGAGACAATCTCAGCAGGAAAACCATGGAGACGAAAAATATGTTTAATAAATAATAACGAAAGTTCTGGAGCAGAAGGAAATTTCCGAAGAGGAATAAAGTGTGCCATCTTACTAAACCTGTCAATCACCACCCATATGACAGTGTAGCCAGAGGAAGCAGGAAGATCCACGATGAAATCCATTGCCAAATGGGTCCAAGGGCGGGAAGGAACAGGTAAAGGTAAAAGTAGGCCTTTGGGAGGAGAATGTCCTGATTTGGATACAGCACAAGTGGAGCAGGAAGAAACAAAGTCTTTAACATCTTTTCTTAAAGAAGGCCACCAGACGAGACGAGATAAAAGTTCAGTCGTTTTTTTAATTCCAGGATGACCAGCCTGCTTTGAACTGTGAGACTGGACCAAAATGGAGTGACGAAGCTCAGGAGGAACGAAGGCTACGCCCACAGGAGTTTCCACAGGAGCAGAAGATTGAATGGACAAAAGATGAGAGGCAAGGGAAGGGAACAGGGCGGCGATGATCTTTGTAGGAGGCACAATGGATTCTGGGTCTTCAGAGATGGGATCTTCAGGGATAAAACTTCTGGAAAGAGCGTCCGCTTTCTTGTTTCTTGAACCAGGACGAAAAGTTAAGATGAAGTTAAAACGTGAGAAGAACAATGCCCATCTGGCTTGTCGGGGATTGAGGCGCTTAAGGGTCTGAATATACTCTAGGTTTTTGTGGTCGGTGAAGATGGTTACAGGGACCGATGACCCTTCAAGTAAGTGCCTCCACTCGTCTAGAGCAAGTTTGACCGCCAATAACTCACGGTTCCCCACGTCATAATTCCTTTCGGAGGAGGAAAACTTTTTGGAAAAGAAGGCACACGGATGCAGTTTGCCGTCAGAGGAGGATCTTTGGGATAATATTGCTCCTGCTCCGATATCCGAGGCATCCACTTCGATGAAGAAAGGTTGGAGAGGTTCAGGGTGCCTAAGGATTGGGGCAGACGAAAAGGATTCTTTAAGAGTCTTGAAGGCTTCCAAGGCTAGAGGAGGCCAATGCTGCGGTTTACCCCCTTTACGAATAAGCGCCAGAATTGGAGCAATCTTTGACGAAAAACCTTTAATGAACTGTCTATAATAGTTAGCAAAGCCGATGAATCTTTGCACAGCCTTGACACTGGTGGGAAGAGGCCAATCTTGAATTGCCGAAACCTTGGCTGGATCCATCTTGAAGCCTTGTTGGGAAATGATGTATCCTAGGAAGGAAATGGATGATACTTCGAAGGAACATTTCTCCAACTTGGCAAACAGGTTGTTCTTTTGTAGACGAGAAAGTACTTCTTGAACTTGAAGACGATGTTCTTGGAGGTTTTTGGAAAAAATAAGAATGTCATCCAAATAAACGACCACATATCTCCCCAACAGATCCCGGAAGATATCATTAACGAATTCTTGAAAGACCGCAGGAGCATTGCAAAGGCCGAAGGGCATAACCAAGTACTCATAATGCCCGTCACGAGTATTGAATGCGGTCTTCCATTCGTTTCCTTCTCTGACCCGGACAAGATTGTAGGCCCCACGTAGATCTAATTTGGTGAAGAGGCTTGCACCCTTGAGTTGGTCAAACAATTCTGAGATGAGGGGAAGAGGGTACCGGTTTTTCACCGTAATCTTGTTTAAACCCCTGTAGTCAATGCAGGGCCGCAACCCGCCGTCTTTCTTTTCCACAAAGAAGAATCCAGCCCCAGCCGGGGAGGAAGATGGACGAATGAACCCCTTTTGGAGATTCTCCTGGATGTATTCTTTCATAGCAGAGGTTTCGGAAGGAGAAAGTGGGTATGTGCGGCCCCTAGGAGGCATGGATCCAGGAAGCAGTTCAATAGGACAATCATAGGAACGATGAGGAGGTAAGGTTTCAGCAGACTTTTTATTGAAAACATCAGAGAAGACTTGATAAACTGGAGGTAAAGAAGAATTCGGGGTCACAGAAGAAACTTTGATAAGAGGTTTGGTAGGCAGACAGTTCTGTTGACAAAAAGGACTCCAGCGGGAGACCTGAGCTGAAGACCAATCAATAACCGTATTGTGAATATTCAGCCAGGGTAGACCTAGCACAATGGGAGTTGAAGGGCAGTCAATTAAGAGAAAGGACAGTCTTTCGAGATGCATTGTACCCACAATGAGAGAGAGTTCCAGGGTAGACTGTGAAATAACAGCAGAGGATAATGGACGATCATCAATGGCTAGAACACGGAGGGGAACAGCCAAGGGTTGAAGAGGAATGGAATGTCTTTCAGCAAAATCTTTGTCCATGAAATTCCCTGCTGCGCCAGAATCAAGGAAAGCTTGAGAAGAAATCTTTTGGGTTCCAAATCGGATCTGTACAGGAAGAAGGAAACGTAGAGTAGAAGAATGGGGAGAAGGACCAATTCCACCCAGGTAAGTCTCCCCAAACATACCTAGGTGTTGGCGTTTCCCAGCTTCAGATGGCATTCATAGGCGAAGTGGGCCTTGCCCCCACAGTAAAGGCAGAGGCCAGCAGCCCTTCTTCGAAGCTTCTCCTGTTCGGAGAGACGAGCTCGTCCAATCTGCATCGGTTCTACAGCCGGAGGAGAAGACATGGCAGGAGTCACAGGAGAAGAAGGAGAAGCTGGGGAAGAAGCCGAACTGGGAAGAAATGGTCTTTGGAAGCGAGGAGCCAGTACAGGTTGGAATCTCTAGAATCTCCTTGTCCGCTCCCGATCAACTTGGTGCTCCCTCTGCCGGGTATCCACTTTTACTGCCAAGGCAACGAGATCTTCCCAGCGTGGAGGTATTTCACGGGATACAAGATCGTCCTTAATGCGCATTGCCAGACCATTATAAAAGGCAGCATGGTAGCTATCATTGTTCCACGAAGTTTCAGCCACCAGGGTACGAAATTCAATGGCATACTCAGGAACTGTACGAGTGCCTTGCTGTAGTTGGAATAGGCGGGCAGAAGCAGAAGCAGATCGACCAGGGGCGTCGAACACCGTGCGAAGGTCACGGATGAAGGCCTGGGCATCGTCAATGACCGGATCCTCCTTCTCCCAGAGAGGAGAAGCCCACTCCAGAGCTTTTCCTTGCAGGCGGGTGATGATGTAGCCCACCTTCGCTCGCTCCGAGACGAACTGACCTGGAAGCAGGGTGAACTGGATCTCACACTGATTGATGAAACCACGGCATGATTCCGGATCACCGCTGTACAGGGGAGGTGCAGGGATGCGAGGTTCGGAAATCTGGAGCGGAGTAGCAGGAACAGGCTGACGAACAGAAACCGCTGGAGACAAGGCAGACAACTTCTCCAGGATGGCTTCTAGTGCCTGGCCGAAGTGGGTTTGCTGGGCTTCGTAGGTCTGCATACGAGAAGCCAAACCGCAAACGGCTCTGCCGACATCCGTAGGAACTTGAGGCTCCTCAGAAGGGTCCATGGCCCGATTATACTGTCAGGCCCGAGGGCCCTGAGGTAGTAAGGACCAAGGAGGAGGTAACAAGTCCGAGTTCGCAGTACAAAAGGAGTAAGCAGTAGAATGGTCGTAAACAGGCAGTAGGATCAGTTCAGGCAGACGAGGTTCAAAGACGAAAGTTCAGGCAAGGTCGGTACACAATATAATCAAGACGAAACACACCCAGGAGTCAGCAAGTGAAAACCTATAATCGGGCATTGAGAAAATCCTGGAGCTGCTTTAAATAGGCCTGGATTTGGCGCCAATTTTGGACGCGCTGAAGTCCGTTCCGACGCCGGCGACCAATCCGGGAACGGAAAGACGCTGACGTCACAGTGCTGCGACCAGCAGGATCCAATGCCATCTTGGAGAGGATTTTCGGGTTTCCTTACAACTAATGGATAACAGATAAGACCATTAGACAGACAGAGCTTATTTGCTATCTGATGTGTAACATGAGCCTTTTCTCCTTTGAATGGCTGCCCCCATGGCTACTCAGCAGCTTATTTATATAAACAATAGTAGTGTTTCTGAAGCAAACACATCAGTTTTACCAGTGCAGGGCAACACTGCATTATATTTTAATTACTTTAAAACACTTTAATTTTTTGATGTTACTGTTCCTTTAAAGCAACAGACTCCTCTTTTTTATGGTGACATTTAAAGAAAACATCTCTGACTGCTTTAAAAAAATAAGTGTAAACAGCATTTACAAATCTCATCATAAACTCGATGAGGACTAAAGAAAGCTACTACTAAACTTAAAAGATCTGAAAAGAAAAGATTTGTTTGCGGCATGTATTTATAAAAACTTAGACTAGGCCAATTTTATTTTTCTCTGCCTGTTCAGTTTTGTAAAAGCCTGCAAAAGGATTTAAGATTAACACAGGGTTATTTCCCTCATTATTGGTTCTTTTCACCCACAGGTCAAATGTCAAGCAAAGTAGGAGGGTGGTATGCCTGATATTGCTCCCAGATGGCTGATGAACCCACGCAGTTCAATAGAGGTATCATCAAAATGAATTTTTCTTCTGTGCATGAAAAAAAACAACACATTTTCCCTAAAACTACAAATGCTAAGTCATTTATTAAAATACCTGAATATGAAAAGCACAAACGAAACAACGACAACCTTGAAAACCTCTATTTCCTCAAAATATTCATAGTGAAAAAAAACCCCTGAAAACCTCCAAAAGCTTGAATTAAAGAAAGATTTTAAAATCGGAAAAGGACGGCTTGCATTGACTTCTATATGACCTTGACAACTTTTAGATGGCAAAGTTTTGTATTGAAGTTTTTCTTGGTTTTAACGCTTAATAAATTACACATTTTTTGTGGTTTAGAGTAATAAATAAAATCGATGATTTTTAACACTAAAAAAACTTGACTTGTGAAAAATATAAACATTTGTAAATGGGCCACACAATAATTGGTAGGGCAACCTTTGGAAACAATAACTGAATCAAGCAATTGCTATAGCCATGTTTGAGCTCTCTACATGTTTGCCCTCTGTACTGACAGTGTGGACTACTCTTGTGCTGAAAATTGCTCCAGTTCTTCTAAATTTGAGGTATGCCTTTTTTATCAATATTGTGCACCAAAATGCCTTGGTAATTCCCTAGTTTCATGATGCCATACATAAAGGAGAATCACTGGCTTAGTCTAACTATTTCTTACAACTTTTTAAAGGTGACATTAATTTTGCTTTTTTTTGTGTTGTTCCACTGCAAACAGGAAATACGATTGTTAATATCATAGCATTTTTATTTTTCAAAGATTACCGAAAGAACGGGTGCATTATTTGACTGCAACTGCAAAGGAGACAATATTTTTGACCACTAATGTATATATTTTGCCTTTCTGTAAAGAGGTATTTGCCATAAAAACAGTCTAGGAAGGAAATATTCTAGGAATTCTTTAATATATCATCTTGCAATAATCTAGCTTCTGTTGCCTGTTCAAGTTGAGTAGCTAAAGATTATCTTGAATATAAAAATAGCTCAGGACATACATGGCTCAGACTCACTTTTCTTGAAAGTCACTAAAACTAGACACAGAAATATGAAAATTCATGATGCTGCCTGAAACCGTTTCATCTATTTTTGGTCCATGTTTGTAAAAGACTGACCTTTTGCACTACAGCCCTGCTATGTGTGACAGAATAATGTACAGGAAATGTCACAGCACTGAATGGACATCACAAACTCGGAATGTTTTTCTACATATTCAGGTTTTAGGCTGTATGTTCCAAGTAGAGAATCTTCATAATAATTTTATGACTTTAAGTGTTTATTTCAGGGTCTCAGTAAAGAAAAAGCACTTGTCGCTTTCCCACCCTGTGTTTATGTTACAATATTGGAATAGTCTGCCTACAGGAAACCACATTTGTGTATATTATACACCAAAAACTTGAGGCCCTCTTGAACCAAAATGAGTCAATTGAAAGAATCTGCTCAAATATTGTAATCAATGTTTGTGTGTATGAACAAAATAAATATGCAATACATCCTTTTTGCTACTGTTCAAAAACAAGTTGTGAAGTGTAGTTTAATTATGGGGCAGACTTATGAAAGATTGATTTAGGGAGTCCAGAAGGATTCCCAGAATTTCCTACTACCCGTTCAAAGTTGATACCTGTGTCAGTTCATCAGAATGTATGTTTCCTTTGAAATCCATTATGTTTAATGCAAGTGTCAGTGCTCAGAGTAGCTCAGCAGCAGGGAGCACTAACACCCATCAGAATCCTTATGGCCTGATGCAAAAAGGGCCTTGAACTATTATTTTCCATGCTGGAATGAATTGTTTCCAGCATGGTAGACTAATTGTTACATTTTGAGTAGATGGTAATGATTTTTTTGCTTTTTAAACTCTTGATTTAATATGTTTGATTGTTTCATCTGACAGTGCTTGTATGTGGTGAAGTCAGCTCCTCTTCAATTCCTGCAGTTCTGATCGTTCCTATTGAACAAACGGATCAATAGGAAGGTGGCCATATACTCGTACAATACGACTCCCTTCCACCAGGCTGTCAGAACCCTGAGCCACATGCATTTAATCCCTTGTGTTACCCACAACCGGAAACAAAGTAGAACCAAGATACACAATAGAGGATTATTTGCTAGTTTTAAATTGAACAAACAGATTCTTCGCAGCAATTGCTAATGCACTCAATATTACAATGGGTCTTTCGCAACTAATAAAACATTTTTATCTTGATGATTGTGTCCCCTTAATCTGTGCCTGTAACTGCACCCAGTCGGCCAATGAAAGCTTCCTTCAGTGCTAAAGGCACCTCAAACTTCCTTTCCCGTGTCTACTTCAAGAAGCACGACCGTAACACTAAAAGGATTACTGTACTTTCTTGCTTATCACACACACTGCATACACAGAACAAGCTGGAACTAATTAAAACGTCCTGCAAGTTGCTGTATCAGGATACAGCTGGGAAGCATTTACGGCAAGGGAAGAATAAAGGGCTATATGTGAAACAATAGTGCCGTGGAGCTTAGTAGCAGAGAGCACAGGAAGGCTATGCAGACGGCTTGGCAGACAGCTGTCAGCCATTCCAATAACAAGACTAACGGCCAATCAAAACTGGCAGAGGCTGCCTAATGAATAAGCTTAGGGTACAGCAAGAATAACAAGTCATAGAAATATTACAGGGGGTGGGGAAAAGCCGAGCACAAGGCACACATCAGAGACTTTTGGAAATTGGGTTAATGACAACTGTTGGAAAAACAGATTATGTAACTCACGCAGGAATAAAAAAAGAATCAGCTGATGGGTATGATTATGCACATTACAATGCTGAGACACAGAATACTACCTTCAGGGAACCAAAGTCATGTGATTTTTTTAGCACACCCACAGCACACCTGGCCACACCCCTTGCACCACTCCCATGGTATAAACCAGGGGTGTCCAAACTTTTTTACAACGAGGGCCAGATTTGGTGAAGTGAAAATGTGTGGGGGCCGACCATTCTAATTGTTCCATTATCTGGGAGCACAAAAGAAAGGGAGGCCCCAAAATGGACAGGGCAACTCTAATGTACAATAGTTTGTTTCAGCTTATACTTGAGGGGATAATAAATAATTATTTACCACACAAATCAGCCCTGACAAGCTTCCTGCATCTGCACCAGAACGATTACATAACACTGTGCCTAACCATAATGCTCATACAGGCCTGGACTGGCAATCTGTGTACAGGCTACTTGCCTGGGACTGGCAAACTTCCCCCTTTTTCTCCTCCACCCCTCTGTAGCTCACTCTGACAGCCAGAGAGAGAAGTTGTGGAGGAGTGTGTTGTGTGAGTGCAGAAGAACAGAAGTCTCCTGCACAGACTGACTCTGACTGAGTTTTACCTCGTAGTCATGGTGAATGGCAGCACACTGCAGCAGGCAGCCTCTCTCAGTCTCCTGAGACGTCCACACGCTGTCTCCCCAGTCCCCACCCAGTTTCCAGAGGGCAGGCTTACAGTCTGACTCCAGCCAGCCAGCCAGAGTGAAGCCGTGGGGAGGGGGGCGTGCCTGGGCAGCACAGCTCTAGTGACGTCCACACTCTCACACACCCAGTCTCCTCACAGGCCAGCCAGCGAAGCGGGGGGCGGGGCATGCCGGCACAGCAGCAGCAGCAGCAGTCTCTCTCCTCTCCAGGGACTGTAATCAGAGGGAATGAGGTGCCTGCCGTGCTGGACGTGGTGACGTTTACAGCGCTGCGCCGCCTCCCAGTTAGTTAGTTGGTCTGCGGTCGCTGGGAGATTAGGTCTTGGCTTGCTCCCTGTATCTTTTAGGAATTTGATGCGGGCCAATTTAAAATGGATCGCGGGCCGCAGTTGGCCCGCGGGCCGTAGTTTGGACACCCCTGGTATAAACAGATGTGATGCACTTGGACAGATCAATTTTGACTTACGCTAGGGAAACATATTACATTCCCCATAAAAGTTTAAGAACTTTCATGGCATTCTAAAATCACCAATGCCAAAAAATTAATCAAAAAATTTGATTATAATAAGTAGGGATGTACCGAATCCAGGATTTGACCAGGATTCGACCTTTTTCAGCAGGATTCTGATTCGGCCAAATCCTTCTGCCCAGCCAAACCGAATTTGCATATGCAAATTAGGGGTGGGGAGGGAAATCGCTTGACTTTTTGTCACAAAACAAGGAAGTAAAGAACGTTTACCCCGTCCTACCCCTAATTAGCATATGCAAATTAGGGGTGGGGAGGGAAATCGCTTGACTTTTTGTCACAAAACAAGGAAGTAAAGAACGTTTACCCCGTCCTACCCCTAATTAGCATATGCAAATTAGGGTTCAAATTCGGTTTGGTATTCGGCCGAATCTTTCGTCCAAATCCAAAATAGTGGATTTGGTGCATCCCTAATAATAAGTACAAATGGAAAAAAGTGCAAAAAAAGGGGCAGATTTATCAAAGGTTGAGGTGAATTTTCGAATGAAAAAAATTTGAATTTCAAGCTATTTTTTAGTGTACTTCGACTAGGGAATAGTCCAAATTCGATTTACATCTGAAAGAAATGTACTGTCTCTTTAAAAATTCGACTTCGACCATTCGCCATCTAAAACCTGACGAATTGCTGTTTCATCTTATGGGGGACTTTAAAAAATGTAAGCTTTTTTTGGGAAAAACGTTGAATCGATCGAATGCGCTATTCCTTCGATTCAAACAATTCAAATTCGGCTGAATACGGACCTATTCGATCAAAAACTGACCTCTTCGACCCAAAAAAAAACTTTGACTTAATTTCGGTTGTTCTTTTTGAATTTGAATCTCGAAGTTTTTTCAATTTGAAATTCGACCCTTGATAAATATGCCCCTAAAAGTTAACATAAAGGTGAACAACCCTTTTCAGTGAGAGGAGGGCTGCTAAGTTCCTGTTGGAATATTGTAAATACTCTGTAATGCTATTTAATGTGAAAGTAGTTTGCTAGCCTTGCATTGAATAGTAGACATCTTTTTAGCCAAACATTTCAAAGGCTGCTATAGCCTTATATTTCTTCCACTAAATGTATACTTGGTCAAAAAGAATACCCACGTTTGCATAGATTTATTATATATATCAGTACAGACTATTATATACACTAGAAAGTTTTCTCTGTCATGGACAATTCCATTTGTTATCGGTAGACACGCACCCTAAGTTGTCAGACCATGCCCTCAAATTAGTTAAACCACACGCACTACTGGCTTCATATTAGATTACTATAACAAGAGGTGATGAGGAAGGTTGTGGGCAAACAGCCTGAGACAATGGCAGTTTATATGAGGCCAAAATGACAATAATTAGTGTTCCATGCACACTGTAATGCAGGCCTTCATACTCCTATTTAACTATATAGGGGTGAATAAAAGGAAAATAATCATAGCCCATGAAAATGTTTTATCCACTCTGTGAATGTGACGGAGGGCCAAAATAAGAATTATTTCCAGAGACCTGACATCTGATCGGCAACTTTATGGAAAAAGAGCCCATCTGTTCTTTGGATAAACAGTAAGTCTGAGGTGAGGCTCTAAAGCTTGCATGCTGCTCTTAAACTTTTATTGCCAAGAGAGCAGTTTAAGAGATACTAAAAGGAAACAAGACAGATGTCTGTATTATTGTTTTGCATTATGTGGAGTTCGCATTGCCCAAAGTATTAAAATGAGATTAGTGTTAATCCAAGGAGAATGTTAGGGTGTAGCCATTAGTAACTCCTCGCTGTTCTGGCTGTTGCACGGCACGGCTGGCAAGGCAAACAAGTCTCATTTTGAAATCTCGATCATTTGTCCATCTGACTGAGATTTATTTTTCTCCATCCATTATCCAACACATGCCCGCTTTTATTATAAATCTGCAGTACCACTGAAGGGCTGAAGGCTGAAATGTATCCACTTCTGTCAATAACGGATGCCGTAAAGCCCAGAAGAATCTTTGGCTTTGTATTTGGAATTGATACATTTAGCTGCTGTATGGTTTACAGAGGTATGGGAACAGAGGCATTACTGTATATATATATATATATATATATATATATATTATATATATATATATATATATATACCATTGTGTATATATATATATATATATATATATATATGTGTGTATATGTGTATCTATATAGACAAATACAAGAGTCCTCTGCACTCAACCCATTATCAATATATTTAAGACAGAACATCCAAAGAAAACTGTAGCACACCGATCAAACTTGTCTTGTGAAGAAAAGTGTTTTTATTGGCTCACGGCAGACATAAAGTTTGGCAACGTTTCGGGCCACGCAGGGCCCTTTATCAAGCCTAAACTTACATTCAAAGTACTGTGTTAAATACCAAAGAAAAAGAGGGAGGAGTGGAGAAACAATGGTAGTGATCCTTCACGGATTGGTTAAGATTCAATGCTAATATACATAATTAATTGATAAATTTGAATAATGGAGTGACACATGTGAATAATTTAGTGAATCCTCAGAGATAGGTTAAAATTCAAACCCTGCATACATAATTAGTGCAATAATCACAGACCCATTATGTTTGATTGGAAATTTTTTGTGCACCCATATAATAAAATATCCATAAAAAGTCCATAAATAGCAAAAACAAAAAAATAGTATGAACATTATGACACAAGTGTAAAAAAAGTTACATATGAAAATATTATCACCTTAAGTGCATATATGTATAAAAATTAATTTGTAATTCCCAATCAGGGAGAATATGAATGAATAAACTGAGGCGCAATCACGGTACTTTAACTGCATACTCAGTCCATTTTTCTCCCCAATAATCTTGGGTTATGCAGATGATGGTACCCGCACTCAGAAGGTTCATTCAAGGACCTTAAAAAGACAAAAATTGTTCGTTAGAATACATATGTATACACATAGTAGATATTTCAAAAAACCAGCACTGGTAAAAAGTCTGCCTACCTACTGATAAATAAACATAGATGGGGTATAGTCTTTATTCAGGCCCCTCGGCCACACTGTGTCCAACCTATGGATCCACTGCATTTCTAATTTTTGTAATGCTAGCAGTCTATTGCCCCCTCTCCTCTGAACTGGAACAGAATCAATTATTTGAAATTTTAATTGACTAATTGCATGTCCTGCGGATCGAAAATGTGCCGGTACAGGTAGAGAAGTTTGTCCTGTGCGAATAGTGGATTTGTGTTTAGAGATACGATCTCTAATCCTCTGGGTTGTTTCCCCTATATATAGCAAACCGCACGGGCATTTCAATAAATAAACAACATATGTAGATTCACATGTGTAGTACTGTTTAATTTTATACTGCTTACCAGAATGGGGATGATTGAAAGTATTTCCTTTAATTATTGAATTGCATTGACAGCAATGTAGACAAGGAAAAGTTCCAAATTTAGGCCTTTGTAAAAATAAGCATTTCTGCGATTTTAGGCTGCCAACATCAGCTTTGACTAAACGATCTTTCAAATTCCTTGCCCTTTTGTAGGCCAACATTGGTGGTAATTGAAAACTTGGGACTTCTGTCAGACAGGATTGTAACAGATGCCAATGTTTACGTATGATGTTCCCAATTTGTTTACTTGCCGTATTATACCGGCTTACAAAGGCTATCCTGTTATTATCCTTATGCTTTGGCACATTGGCAATTAACAATTCCTGTCTGGTTTGCTGGTGCACCTTCTCTAAATTGTTCTTTAAAATCTGTTTAGAGTAGCCTCTAGCACCAAACCGATCCACCATTTCTTTTAAATAAAAGTCACAGTCCTTTGAATCACTTACAATTCGCTTCACCCTCATAAATTGCGAGTAAGGAAGAGAATTTTTTAAAGCATCAGGATGGAAACTGGCAAAATGCAATAAATTGTTTTTATCAGTCACCTTCCTATATAGTTCAGTTTTAAGTATGTTTCCATCCTTGACCACTTTTACATCCAAAAAATTGATGGAAGTTGGATTAAAATCCATTGTAAATTTTAAAGTCTCTTCTATACCATTAAGAAAATGATGAAAGGCATTTAGGCTCTCTAAGTCACCATCCCAGATCAGCAAAAGATCATCAATGTACCGCAGATACAACGTACAATGAGATCTAAATAGGGAATTTTTATATATTACCTCCTCCTCAATGTGGGCCATATACAGATTTGCATAAGAGGGAGCTACGTTGCTACCCATAGCGGTACCCCTCTGTTGTATGTAGAAATTGTCCCCAAATAGAAAATAATTTTGATGCAACACTATTTGCAATAAATCCACTAAAAAAGACTTTTGTTCCTCAGTATATTCAGTGGTATTTAAAAAATGAGTCACAGCTGATATTCCTGTGTCATGATTTATAGATGTGTAAAGGCTTGACACATCAAGACTGACTAATAGAACATTATTGTTGGTTAATGTGGTCCGATCCAATATATTCAGTAGATGTGTGGTATCTTTCACAAAAGAATTAGTATTCTGCACTAGAGGCTGTAATATCTTATCTAGAAATACAGCCAATGGTGATAAGACTGAATCAGTACCAGCGACAATGGGGCGACCTGGTGGATTCTCCAAGTTTTTGTGAATTTTAGGTAATGTGTACAATATTGGCGTAATAGGATTGTCTTTAATCAGGAATTTTTTTAGATCGTCATCCACAATGCCAGCCTCCATTGCATCAAGCACACAATTTGCAATGCACTGTTGTATGGATGCTAGTGGATCCGAATCGACTTTCTTGTACACATTACCATCTGCCAATTGTAGATAAATTTCATCCATATATTTTTGTTTATTCATTACCACCAGGGCACCCCCCTTGTCAGCTGGTTTTATGATTAAATTGTCATTATTAATAAGATCTTGTAAACATCGCCCCTCCTTGTACGTTAAATTGGACCTCTGTCCCATCAATGGTCTTCGCTTAATTTTTTGTTTTAAAACATCCACATCCGTTTGTACCAATTTAATGTAAGCCTCCACTACATTATCTGTCATGGGAGGCACAAACATACTTTTGTTCCGGAGACTATACCCCATCTATGTTTATTTATCAGTAGGTAGGCAGACTTTTTACCAGTGCTGGTTTTTTGAAATATCTACTATGTGTATACATATGTATTCTAACGAAAAATTTTTGTCTTTTTAAGGTCCTTGAATGAACCTTCTGAGTGCGGGTACCATCATCTGCATAACCCAAGATTATTGGGGAGAAAAATGGACTGAGTATGCAGTTAAAGTACCGTGATTGCGCCTCAGTTTATTCATTCATATTCTCCCTGATTGGGAATTACAAATTAATTTTTATACATATATGCACTTTAAGGTGATAATATTTTCATATGTAACTTTTTTACACTTGTGTCATAATGTTCATACTATTTTTTTGTTTTTGCTATTTATGGACTTTTTATGGATATTTTATTATATGGGTGCACAAAAAATTTCCAATCAAACATAATGGTCTGTGATTATTGCACTAATTATGTATGCAGGGTTTGAATTTTAACCTATCTCTGAGGATTCACTAAATTATTCACATGTGTCACTCCATTATTCAAATTTATCAATTAATTATGTATATTAGCATTGAATCTTAACCAATCCGTGAAGGATCACTACCATTGTTTCTCCACTCCTCCCTCTTTTTCTTTGGTATTTAACACAGTACTTTGAATGTAAGTTTAGGCTTGATAAAGGGCCCTGCGTGGCCCGAAACGTTGCCAAACTTTATGTCTGCCGTGAGCCAATAAAAACACTTTTCTTCACAAGACAAGTTTGATCGGTGTGCTACAGTTTTCTTTGGATGTTCGAGTTATTTGGACCTTGAGCAGGAGGTCCTGTGGACGGTTTAGCACCCGGCACCCGAGAGGGTAATTACGTTCAGGTGAGCACTCTAATTCTGTGTATATTTAAGACAGAGACATTTCGTGCATACTGCTACTGAAAAATGCCTTACCCTTTAAACAACACAGGGATTGTTTGTCCATATATTGCAATATATTTAAGCTGACCAACTACGTCAAAGTCATCCCATATCTGGCCAGTCCTATGCTCAATTTTCATCTGATTCATTAAGAATTTTATATATATATAGTCCACTTATAGCAGCCACTCTCAAACCGGGCTTGTTCAATATAATTCGGGTGCAAGGTCCAAAGTTTTATGTATAATTATTGAAAAGACCCGCACTCCATTTTTTCTAAAGTTCAAATTCTTTTTATTGTATACAAAAAATCTGACGTTTCGGCCCCCATTGGGGCCTTTTTCAAGGAACTTTATAAAAAATGGAGTGGGTCTTTGCAATAAATAAATATATATATCTATATCTATATATATATCTATATATATATCTCCTTGTTGGTCGAAAGTGGGTGCTTGGTCAATCAGACTATACAATGTTCAAAGTGGACCAGCACACCAAATCTTCAATCAAAAAAGGTTTATTTCAACATCACTCAAGTGATGTATATATATATATATATATATATATATATATATATATATATATATATATATATATATATATATATATATATATATATAGAGTCCCAATATGTTCAGCACACCGTGACCAACAATGAATTGACCCCGGTGCTACCTATTGTAACGTTATACAAAAATCCAAAATCATGGTGCACACGGGGAACCTTTAAAAAGTTATTAAAAATCCATAGCTTTATTTAATACATTAAAAACAGGAGGTCAATGTTTCTGTCTGTTCCTAAGACCCTTTACAAGACCACTATTGGATATAATTATATCTTAGTCTGGATCAAGTACAAGGTAGTGTTTTATTATTACAGAGAAAAAGGAAATAATTTTTTAAAATTTGGATTATTTGTATAAATTGGAGTCTATGGAAGATGGCCTTTCCGTTATTCAGAGCTTTCTGGATAACGGGTCCAGATAACGGGTTCCATACCCATAACTGTATGTGTATATTTCATTACATTAAATATACCAGAGAACACCACAGCTTCATTGTAATCAGCTTGAAAAAGGAACTAAAATGTTCTTAAAGCTTGCGATGATTATAGTCAGCCAATAAAGGTATCACCTTTATATAATTTTTGTTATTTTTTTTATTTCAAAAGGGTTGCCCTGTATCATTTGAAGGGAAAACACACCCTGTTTATAAGCAGGCATTACTCTGACTTCATTTGGCTATAAATCAGTCTCTCTCACACTGTGATTTGGGACCCCCGGGTGAGTCATGGAGAAATCTGAAGAAGTCATAAATTTCTTAGCAATCCAACAATATCTGAATAATTATTACATCACTGCATAACCGATTTCCTCCTCCAATAATAATAATATTACAATGATAAATACATCTGTTAGTATTAATGGTCCCTCTGTAGTAACTGGAATATATACATGAATATCTTTTGTTATTGGCCTTGGAAAGTACAGTGTTTTGATTAAGTTTCTTGTCACTAGAAGGTAAGCCCCACTTATCCTACTCAGTCATTATGTAAGAGTAAATTTTATTTAAATTTTGTAGGGGATCACTGCCTAAATGGTTTTGGAATCCCTGCTATAAATCTTTAGTAACATATACAGTATCAGCTATTCTGCACTGAGGCTTATGTTTCTATATATTATAAGTTATTAAAGGGGATATCAACCCTGATAGTTGCCCCTGAATGAAAATAACAGTAATTTATGAATGCAAGTGTGCTAACATGGGCACAAGTTACATAGTTACATAGTTACATAGTTAAATTGGGTTGAAAAAAGACAAAGTCCATCAAGTTCAACCCCTCCAAATGAAAACCCAGCATCCATACACACACCCCTCCCTACTTTTAATTAAAATTCTATATACCCATACCTATATTAACTATAGAGTTTAGTATCACAATAGCCTTTAATATTATGTCTGTCCAAAAAATCATCCAAGCCATTCTTAAAGGCATTAACTGAATCAGCCATCACAACATCACCCGGCAGTGCATTCCACAACCTCACTGTCCTGACTGTGAAGAACCCTCTACGTTGCTTCAAATGAAAGTTCTTTTCTTCTAGTCTAAAGGGGTGGCCTCTGGTACGGTGATCCACTTTATGGGTAAAAAGGTCCCCTGCCATTTGTCTATAATGTCCTCTAATGTACTTGTAAAGTGTAATCATGTCCCCTCGCAAGCGCCTTTTTTCCAGAGAAAACAACCCCAACCTTGACAGTCTACCCTCATAATTTAAGTCTTCCGTCCCTCTAACCAATTTAGTTGCACGTCTCTGCACTCTCTCCAGCTCATTTATATCCCTCTTAAGGACTGGAGTCCAAAACTGAACTGCATACTCCAGATGAGGCCTTACCAGGGACCTATAAAGAGACATAATTATGTTTTCATCCCTTGAGTTAATGCCCTTTTTTATGCAAGACAGAACTTTATTTGCTTTAGTAGCCACAGAATGACACTGCCCAGAATTAGACAACGTGTTATCTACAAAGACCCCTAGATCTTTTTCATTTAAGGAAACTCCCAACACATTGCCATTTAGTGTATAACTTGCATTTATATTATTTTTGCCAAAGTGCATAACCTTGCATTTATCAACATTGAACCTCATTTTCCAGTTTGCTGCCCAGTTTTCCAGTTTAGACAGATCACTTTGCAAAGTGGCAGCATCCTGCATGGAACCTATAGTTCTGCACAATTTAGTATCATCTGCAAAAATAGAAACAGTACTTTCAATGCCCACCTCCAGGTCATTAATAAACAAGTTGAAAAGCAAGGGACCTAGTACAGAGCCCTGCGGTACTCCACTAACAACACTGGTCCAATTAGAAAATGTTCCGTTTACCACCACTCTTTGTAGTCTATCTTTTAGCCAGTTCGCTATCCAGGTACAAATACTATGTTCCAGGCCAACATTCCTTAATTTAACCAGTAACCTTTTGTGTGGCACTGTATCAAATGCTTTAGCAAAGTCTAAGTAAATCACATCCACTGCCATCCCAGAATCGAGGTCTCTACTTACATTCTCGTAAAAAGAAATTAAGTTAGTCTGGCAAGATCTATTACGCATAAAACCATGCTGGCACAAACTCATAGTATTATGATTTGCTATGAAGTCCAGTATCTTATCCTTTATTAACCCTTCGAAAAGCTTTCCTAATACTGACGTCAGACTAACTGGCCTATAGTTTTGAGGCTGAGAACGGGATCCTTTTTTGAATAGAGGCACCACATTAGCAATTCGCCAGTCTCTTGGCACAATACCAGATCTCAATGAATCCTGAAAAATTAAGTAAAGAGGTTTGGCAATCACAGAGCTAAGCTCGCTAATTACCCTGGGATGAATACCATCTGGCCCTGGACCTTTGTTAATCTTAACCTGTTCAAGTCTCTTTTGAATTTCTTCTTGTGTGAACCATGCATCATTAGTTGTATTACTAGAATTGGGAGTGTTAAGAAGGAAACCTTCACTTACTGGTTCTTCATTTGTGTAAACAGATGAAAAATACGAGTTCAGAATCTGTGCTTTTATTTTGTTTTCATCAACCAGCTGATCCCCCTCTGATAGTAAGGGTCCCACCCCTTCCTGCTTCATTTTTTTACTATTGACATATTTAAAAAATAATTTGGGATTTTTTTTACTGCTTGCTGCAATATCCTTTTCTATAGCAATTTTAGCTTGCCTTATAGCTTCTTTGCATGATTTATTGGCCTCCTTGTACCTTATAAATGTTTCGGCTGTACCAGCTAACTTGAAAGCCTTAAAAGCACGTCTTTTCTTACCCACCTCAACACCAACGCTTCTATTGAACCAAAAAGGTTTTGCTTTGCAACGACGTTCCTTGCTTACAAGTGGAATATACTGACAAGTATATTTATTAAGCAGCATTTTAAAGACTTCCCATTTTTGTTCTGTGTTTAACCCTGTGAAAAGCATTTCCCACTTAATATGTTGCAGAGATGCCCTTATACTGTCAAAGTTTGCACGTCTGAAATTTAGTGTTTTAGTTACTCCCTTATAGAATTGCTTCTGCAACAGAATCTCAAAGGAGACCATGTTATGATCACTATTCCCTAAATGCTCACCCACACAAATGTTAGAGATGAGTTCAGTATTGTTAGTTATTACAAGGTCCAAAAGAGAGTTATTCCTAGTAGGTTCTTGAACGAGCTGGAATAAAAAGTTGTCATTCAGCATATTTACAAACCTACTAGCTTTTTCTGTCTTAGCAACCCCATTACCCCAGTCAATGTCTGGATAATTGAAGTCACCCATAGCAACAACTTGACCCAGCTGTGAAGCCGCTTGTATCTGCAAGAGTAGCTGGGCTTCATACTCGACACTTATACGAGGTGGTTTATAGCATACACCAATGATAATTCTTTTTGATACCTTTTGCCCAGTCGAAATCTCTACCCAGAGTGATTCTACACCCTCACCAGTGCCAGCTATTTTTATTTCTTTAGCGCATGGCTTTAATTCAGGCTTTACATACAAACCCACTCCTCCACCCTTTTTAATCCCTCTGTCCCTCCTAAAAAGGGTGTAACCATTTAAATTCACAATCCAGTCACATGTTTCATCCCACCAGGTCTCAGTGATACCAATTATATCATAATTTTTAGAGCATGCAATTAATTCTAGGTCTCCCATTTTACCTGACAAACTCCGTGCATTTGCCAGCATACAGCGGAGGTTACTACTTTTACTTTTGAAATGTGCATTACTTAGTGAAGAATTATACGTTAAGTTAGTATTATTCTGTTTTCCTTGTAACAGAGGGACCTCCTTAGCTGGTAAACTGTATGCCCCCCTCACTAAACTGTTGTGCCTAATGGCACCATTCATTAAAGGAGAAGGAAAGTCACAATCATAGGGTGGTGCCTAATTTTGGATGAGCGCCTAGGAGCGTTCCTCTACTTCTACTTTCTCCGATATCTGGAGCCGACACATATACAGCAAAGTGAAAAAGATGATTTTTTTTTTGGTTAAAGTACATTTTTTCTAGAGATGCACCGAATCCACTATTTTTTATTCAGCCGAACCCCCAAATCCTTCGCGAAAGATTTGGCCAAATACCAAACTGAATCTGAATCCTAATTTGCATATGCAAATTAGGAATGGGAAGGGGAAAAAATCTTTTACTTCCTTGTTTTTTGACAAAGTGATGCAATTTCCCTATACGCCCCTAATTTGCATATGCAAATTAGGATTTGGTTCGGCCAGGTAGAAGGATTTGGCTGAATCCTGGATTCGGTACATCCCGAATTTTTTCACTTTATTGCGCATGTGCACCCGCGTGAAGAAAAAAAGAAGGAAGAGGATTGCTCTATTGGTGCTCGCTTAGAAGAAACTTAGGGTATCAGGGAGAAAAAAGTCACAATCAGTGGGGGTGCCTAACTTTTGGGTGAGCATCAAGAAGCATTGCTTTACTTCCACTTCTTCTGTCTTCGATATCCTGGGGCCGATGCATGAGCAGTAAAGTGAAAAAGACAGGTTATAATAAATGTTTTCACTCTACTGTGCATGCACACCCGCTTGAAGAAAAAATAATCAGGAAGAGGATAGCTCCGTGGTGCTTGCTTAGAGGAACCCTGGACTGTTGCAGTTTTCAGCTAATAGGAGCACCAGCAAGGGGTATGAGGTAAGTCAATACAATAGAAAGTATAGTTGGTGGAACAGACCAAGGTAGACGCAGAGCTTTGCTGCAAAAAATCCTTTTATTGACACAACATGTTCCAAACAAAAATGCCCTTTGTCAAGACACTTGACAAAGGGCATTTTTGCTCGAAACATGTTGTGTCAATAAAAGGATTTTTTGCAGCAAAGCTCTGCGTCTACCTTGGTCTGTTCCACCAACTATACTTTCAATTGATTGCCAGTACCAAGGACGAGGTACAGGAACTGACCACAAAGGTTACAAAAATTGAGGGGGGGAAATACCACATCCAGTGGAAACAAAGAAGATTCTAAGTCAATACAATAACTGGGGATGCCTAACTAACTTTTGACTATCCTTGAAAAAGCTGTGTAAAATAAATGGTGAATTTATCAAGGTTTGTACTCTATCCGAACGCCGGATTTGACACATTTTTTTCTATGCCGTTTCAGACCATGAGTAATTCAAAGGGGAAAATTCAAGAGGCGAGTAAGTTTTGGTGGAAATTGCTCTAGGAAAAACAATGCAAAAGGTATTTTCCTACAGCATTTTCAAGTGGCTGCTTACAGTAATGCTAGATCTGTACATGGAGGCACGTTGTTTTTACTCAACAATGCCTGGCAATGGGTGGCAACAGACTCAGCACATTTTAACTTTAAATATATAGGCAAATCCTGCACAAAAACCTGTTTCAGTTAGGTAAAAAAGCAGAGGTTAGTCTATCAGAAGGACAATGAGCCCAAACATTGGGGTGGCTCAAAAACAAAACAGTGACCCTAGTGTGTGTTGCAACAGTGAGATCCACTGGGACAAGGGGTGATGTGCATGATGAACAGTCTCTAAGGCTTGCATAATATGTTGGCATTACATGAAAAATAATAGTAAAAAATACAATGGATTAGGACATGATGTCAGAAATGGTTTCAGAAGCTCAGGGTCATTTGTAAGTGGACAGGGAAGTCTTATTGAAATGAACAGCGCAGTGGAGATAAAACATCTGGTCAGTCTCATTTAAAAATACTCCAGTGAATTATTCTCTCAGCCCAAAGCAGATGTATGTCTTCTCTCAGGGCACCCGTCTAGACAGGAGTACAGGAGTACATGAGATTAACAATCCTGCTCTCCTGGGCAAAGACCTTCTTACTGCTTTATTTTTCCCAAATGACAGATAAAATTTGTGACATGTAATATTCGTCCCTGCCCTGCCTTAGATTTTATATATTCCTGAAAATGTAACCATCATACACGGCAGCACAAAGAGGAAAGAAAGTGAAATGAGGTAAGAGTGCGGGAGAGTACAGAATGGACACAAATGATAAAATAACATCAATAAGCAGATTTATCAAGGTCAAATGGGGATTTCATACAAATTCACTCTCTGTACAAATAGTTATAGGTGAATGTAATGAATTGTATCAAGATCGCTATTTAACACTGTCCGAGCCCCTATGCATAGAGATGAACTGAATCCATTATTTTGTGGCTTGGCTTTAATCCCAAATCCTTTTTGAGGGATTCAGTCAAATCCCAAACCGAATCAGAGCCCTCATTTGCATTTGCAAATTAGGGTAAGGGAGGGTTAAATAGAACTGTGTGCTACGTGTGCAACAAAAAACATTTTGACTTCCTTGTTCGAGTGATGAAAACTCACATGATTGTAATGTTTTGGTTCGGCCAGCCACTTGGATTTTCCTGAACCCTGGCCAAATCCTGGATTCGGTGCATCCCTACTTATGTGCAATGTACTTTCTTTTTATAGTTTTTTTTTTTCTAGCGGATTAGCAATGTGATCAACCTTTCCAGAAAGAGTGATCATTATTGTTAAAATTCAACAGAACCATGTCCAGTCGATCAGATCAGACTGATCAATCGCAATCAATTGTTCAAGAGCAGTAAGATGTAAATCAAATGTTACACTGATCAGTCACAATTGTTCAAGAATTGTAAGATGTAAATCAAATGTTACTGTATATAATTCATAAATATATAACAATCCAAATGGTAAATCTGTTTCACATATTGATAACAATTACAGGCTACTGTGAAGGTTCAGACAACAGGTCATTTAGCGAACTAACTGCTTTATCACAATTACACCTAAAATCTGTGAAATAGCAGTCACAACACTCTAGTATACAGTAAGGGGCCGATTCACTAACTTTGAGTGAAGGTTTCGAAGTAAAAAAACTTCGAATTTCTAAGTGTTTTTTGGGCTACTTCGACCATCGAATGGGCTACTTCGACTGCGACTACGACTTTGAATCGAAAGATCCAAACTAAAAATCGTTTGACTATTCGACAATGCGATAGTCGAAGTACTGTCTCTTTAAGAAAAAACTTCGACCCCCTAGTTCGCCATCTAAAAGCTACCGAAGTCAATGTTAGCGTATGGGGAAGGTCCCCATAGGCTTTCCTAAGTTTTTTTGATCGAAGGATATTCCTTCGATCGTTGGATTAAAATCCTTCGAATCGTTCAATTCGAAGGATTTTATCGTTCGATCGAAATAATAATCCTTTGATCGTTCGATCGAACTATTTGCGCTAAAATCCTTCGACTTCGATATTCGAAGTCGAAGGATTTTAATTCCCAGTCGAATATCGAGGGTTAATTAACCCTCGATATTCAACCCTTGGTGAATCGGCCCCTAAATGTCAGTTTCATTATTGTTTGCACTAAGGTACCTTATCTGACATAAGTAATATAAACACAAGTATTTCAAAACCTTTACAGGTATATTATTATCTGGAATCTCAAGTTTTTTTTGACAATGGGTCTTTCTGTAATTTTTAAGTCTGCTAAATATAAATTTAAATATGAAATAAACCCAACAGCATTGTTTTTCCACCAATATGGAGTCATGCAGATTGGCCTGCATTTATGGTGAGGCCACAAAGGCCCGGGCCTAGGGCGGCAAGTTAATAGGGGCGGTATGTCGTCCAGCCGCTTGCTGAAGAGCACTGGGGACGAGCAGCTCACCAGTGCTCCGGTGCGGCTGCACTCACTAGAGCGGTGCGGACAGTGGCAGTAGGACCGCGCAGCCTAGGGGCCTCCGTCGCTGAAATCCGATCCTGAGTACAAGTTACTAGGGATCATTTACCCTATCTCAGGGTGCAAGTACTGGAGCAGTAATTGGCACAAGAGTAGTGCAGCCAAGCCATATGGCAAGCAATAAGGGCAGGGAGCCTGCCATTCCCTAACCTGCATGTCTGAATGACGTACTTCCCTCTGCCCCTCACAATATATGGAATGGACTAATGTCGTCAATGTGGTATTTGCAGAGACCTGTGGCAATACCGGAAGAAAGCATTGTGCAAAAACAAAATGGCAGCGTTTTCTCTGCCTGGGTTTGTACACAAGTAGAGAAAAGTCAGATTTACTGTCTTACCTTCCTTGATCTCTATGTATAGGCATGGTATTGGATCATCAGCATACACAGGGGCAGATTATGGAGTGATAATACATTTGCATTTGTCTGTCAGTGCATCCAAAACATAGAGCAGGAAAGAGCAGCTCAGTCTTTTCTCTGTCTGCACTGCTGGGCCACTAGCCTTAACATTATGTCATTAAAGGAACAGTGACATCAAAAAATTAAAGTGTTTTTCAGTAATAAAAAATATAATCTAGTGTTGCCTTGCACTGGTAAAAAATACTACTATTGTTTATATAAATAAACTGCTGTGTAGCAATGGGGGCAGCCATTCAAAGGAGAAAGGGTTCAGGTTCACAGCAGATAAGCTCTGTAGAACATAATGGTGTTATCTGTTATCCACTATCTAACCTGTGCCATATAGCCTTTTTTCAGTTTCTGCCATTGCTACACAGCAGCTTATTTATATGAACTATAGAAGTGTTTCTGAAGCAAACACATCAGTTTTACCAGCAAAGGGCAACACTACATGATATTTATTTTATTTATTTACTATAAAACACTTATTTTTTGGTGTTATTGTTCCTTTAACCTGAAGGGGAGACAGAGAAGGGCAGAACTGGTGTCCCATGGACCAGCGGAGGCCTTCCAAGGGATTTTTATGTTTAATGCTTGAGTCACCCTTTTTGGTCTAAATGTAATCTTACCCTGAAACATGTAGCATTACATACAACTGCTCAATTAGAATTAAACATTTAGACAAAGCTGGATGAAAGGGTAAGGGAAGATTACTCTCATAAAATAAACGCACACAAACACTTTACTGAGAATTTATTTTTATTAAAAAGCATTTGACTACATATAAACCTTGATGTGATAAAAAAATACACACAGTCAGCACACGATAGATCCCATTTAAGCCAGCCACAAACACACACTGATTGCTGAACACAGGGCTGGCCCACAGTTGGAGCTATTGAATTGCATGCTTTTTGGCCACACACACAGATGACCAAATGACACTAATCCAGTGAGATAAACTGTATAGGAGCCAGGAGGGAAGTGTGGCCCCTGTAATGTACTGTGAACCAATGACCTCCCATGCATAATGATTGGAAGCATTGGTTGATATATTTTTCTGTCCTGAAGGATCAAACTTGACAGACCTCGAATTCAAGCCCACCTTGTAGTTCTAGCCTTTGGTCTGGACCCCCTTACCTCATAGCAAGGTTACAAATGCAGGAGAACATTGGTTTATTGAATATCCCGTTATAGCTCCAATAATGTTCACTCCAAATCACCCCATTATTGGACTTCAAACTGTATCTAGGAAAGCAAATAGGCATTGTCCCTAAACCTCCCCCCACAATACTCTATGCCCTGCTGCGGGGGGGGGGGCAACCCCATAGCTTGGGAACCAGCATTTTAAAACAATATGTGTTTCAGCCGGCAGAGAAACTCCAGATTCTTCCCAGTGCTGCCTGTCATTTAGATAAATGGAAGCTGTCTGTTACTGGCCATGAAAGACAGATTTCAGCCAAAAAATGTATATTTGAGCATTAACAGGTGGAAAACTGTCTGTCACTGCTGGCAAAAGGCAGTTTGCATTCATCTACCATTCATGACAGACAGCGCAAAGGAGTATGGACATTTCTCTGCCATCATATATTGAGTGTCATTGGCCTAAGAACTAAAGAAGTAGGGCAGAAATGTTATACATTCTGTTTTGGGCTTCTGTACCAGCCCCAGGCAACAAAAAGCCCTTTAGCAAAGAAGATCTGTGTCTCCAAAGATGCCCCAGTAGCTCCCCATCTTCTTTTCTGCTGATTCACTGCAAATGCTCTGTGCTGCTGTCACTTACTGAGCTTAGGGACCCACTCACAATATACAGTACACATAGAAAATAAATGACACAATATAAAGCTGATTAGTAATTAATACAGATAATTACTACATGGCAGCACAGAAAACAGTGCAACTAGCATCAAAATGCAATAATCATCCCTGTAGCATCAGCTTATATTACAGGCCAACTTAATTTTCTGCTTGATAATTTGCGCTGACCCCTAAGCTTAGCTTCTGAACAGCTGCTCAGAGCCCAAAGAGCATGTGAGTGTAACAGACACTTTCCAAGATGGTGACCCCCTGTGACAAGTTTGAAGTCCTGGATCATTGCTGCTATTGACAAGCTGAAACTTCAGGCTGGTCCAATAAGTTCAGTGTATAAAATATGACATTTTTGGCCACATTCATTTTTAGGGTTAAGTCCTCCTTTAAGATTATGGCAGACTAGTTAATGAAGTACCCATGCTCGAGTGTCATAGGGGTAGATTATGATGCAATGTGCACAACTTCTGTAATTGGGGGACACTCCCACATGTCAACATGAATCATACACACAGCCCAGTTTGCATGCATTCTTCACATCACAAAATGGGCAAAGGTGCAAGAGCAATGTCTGACATCACTGCTGGCAGCGAGATGATCCTGTGATGTAAATAGGTTCCAGTAACTCAGTGGGCAATTTAAACAAGATGGTAATTTAGATCAAGAGTATTAGATCAGAATTTGAAATGCACTATATTAAACATGGGGAGAGCAAAACATTCACTAAACAGAAGAGTTTGTCAGGTTTGCAAACTGGCTACAGCAGATTGCAGAAAATATCTTGATATTTGCTTTTAAATATGTTTTGTATATTTTGCCATGCCAAAGTAAGTGAACAGAAACCAGAGGTATTCTGCATGCATCAATATGGAAGCATAAATAAAACAGATAATAAAATTATGGAAGTCAAGATCTGCTAAGCTAACTGCCGCCAATCTGGAATGAAAAAAACAAAACACATTTATTGGCTCCAGATGTGCCTATTGAGTGAAAGAATCCCTAAAATATAATTTTTTCTATAAAAGCGAGGATTGTTGAACATTCATAAATGTGCAAGCAGAATATTTTATCCCTTGATAGTCCAGACAGATATTTGAATCATATTTGGGAGTAGACTTTTTCTGCTTTTGGCCTGGACTTACAGAAAGGAACAGCAAAAAGCTTCCAAGTAAGAATTCATAATATTGCATTACAACATAAATCATTCTACTTCCTGTGTATTATTTATGTATATATAATATATGGGACAGATACGGTATGATGGGCCATACAATGGCAGCCTTTATGTTGTTCTGGTCAACCCCATGAATGATAGAAATGCATGAGAAGGAGCTGCGGCCTCAAATCCACCAATCGGATTATTCTGTTGGAACATTGGGCATCTCTATGATGTGTGGCTCCATTGTTTTTTCTCTGTGCAAAGTAAAAAAAATAACTCCTCCAGTTTATAGTATTAGTCAGTATATTGATAGTAGATAATGGGGTGGTTATTCATCAAAGGTCGAGTTGTTTTCCACTAAATATTCAAATTTTGAGGTGATTTTTTTGGTCAAAAATAGATTTTTCGAGATTTATTATACCCCGATCCTGGAAATAGCTAGAATCCAAAAATACCCCATCAAAAACCTGTCGAGGTCACATAGGACTATATCCAAAAGGAAGAATGTGAGGACCTCCAATAATAAAGAAACTAAATATTTTAAAAAAGTAGAAAATTTCTAAGAACATAAGACCTAACGCGTTTCGTGCCTAATGGGGCACTTACTCATAGGCTTATGAGTAAGTGCCCCATTAGACACGAAACGAAAACTGCACCCGTGGTTCTTCCAGTGAGCACCAACGAGTGATCCTCTTCCTGTTTCTTCTTTCTTCTCGTGGCTGCGCATGAGCAGTAGAGCAAAAAGCCAAAAAGCCGGCTATTTCATTCTACTGCACATGCGTCTGCCCTGGGAAATTTGAAGAGATAAGAAGCAGGAAGAGGATCAGGGGCCACATGTAGAAGTATGGGATTCCTTATCTGGAAACACAGTATTCAGAAAGCTCCGAATTACCAGAAGGCCATCTCCCATAGACTCCATTTTAAGCAAATAATTCTAATTATTCAAAATAATTTTTCCTTTTAGTATCTTGTACTTGATGGTAGCTAAGCTGTATGAATCAATATTGGCGGTATATTAGCAGACTTAAGTTACGGTGATCCAAATTATGATAAGATCCCTTATCCAGAAAATCCCAAGTCTCCAGTATTTCTCAGTTTGTGTGCCCAGCACAACACATTTCATGACCCCTTCTTGAGCTAACTTGGGAAAGGCACAGAGTGGCAAGGCGCTAGTCCTAATATTCCAAAAGTGGTAGGAAATAGGACTCAAACAAAACAAATGGAAAAAGCACAGTATATCTATAAATCAATTAAATCACTTTAGTGTACTTTTTGATTCTGTGAAACTAAGCTTCATTTAGAGCAGCACTTGGCCAATTCTCTGTCCATTTTTCACACTTTTATTTTTGGATAGTAATAATAAAAGCCACCATAAAAGCCAAAAGTAGTCCCTGACACATATTTCCTTACTATAGTCCATTCCCTCGAACCCTTTTATTGGTGAAGTAAGCCTTTCCTCTGCACAAAAACTGCTCACGTTCACATCACATTCTCACCTAGTCTTCTTCTCTGTCCAACGTCTGGGAGCCAGTGACATCAAAGCTAACCCTTGCTCTTACATTCCTATACAGCCATGGTTACACTAGCAAGTGTTTAATCTATTTCCAACTCACCTTGGGCTCATTCCAAAAAGAAAAGGAAAATGAGGCTGTGATCACAAAATTCATATAAACAAATACAAGAGGTCCTTTGCACCCAACCCATTATCAATATATTAAGGCCATTAAGACATTTTGTGCCTTAAGCTACTAAAAAATGCCTTACCCTTGAAAAAAACATGGACCGTTTGTCCATATATTGCAATATATTTAAGATGGCCATCTAAGTCAACTTTCACCAATTTTACAGCTTTATACAGGTGTTTTCAGTGGTAGCCAATAAAAGGGCAATCAGTTTTGTGAGTTTTAACCTTGAAGGCAAGTTGCAGATAAAAATGAATCCCTGTGTAAAATGTATAATGAAGCAGAATTTTGAGTAAGTTGAAAGTGAGTGTAGGACTGACTTGGATGTAGTGGGCCAGAGTGAGTATATTGCAATGTATGGACAAACAATCCATGTTTTGTTTAAAGGAGAGGACATTACACAACAACTCATTAATATAGTGATAATGGGTTAAGTGCAAAGGACCTCTTGTATTTGTTTAGCTCTCAGTTTTTATTAGGCTTCACTGTCATGGCTTCACTGTCATGGGGCAAATGAGCCAAAGTCTGATGGATCTTTAGTTCTGTCTCTATATTCAGATAGGCCTACTGAAGGAGTCTACACACCCACGCATTCAGCTGCTATGAGATTCATGCCAAAATGAAAGCATGAACCAGTGATCTTGCCTCCGACTGTCTGACCCACCGTGTGCAGCCAGCGTTATGCACAGGAATCAGGGGTTAAGAACTTATTATGCCGAATGTAGATATTCCTCAAAGGATGAGCATGTTTAGGCTGCTAGCGGCTGCTTGAAATGGGGCCAACTGTTTGATATATGCTTCTGAAGCAATGTATATTTTACTAAGACTGGTCTTCCTTTCCTAATGCAAGGGTGGCTTTGCATACAGTTGATATATGCGAAAGACGGTACATTTTTCCACTGCCTAAACACTGATTTAAACATTTGTGGTGGATCGGTTATATTGCTCCAGCAATAAAGTCAGTTTTAGAAAACATACTAAATATACACATTATTAGTGTAAATAAACCGGGAATCGAAGAGCTGTTTCCTTAAACAGTCCAGATCGGAATTCACAAAACGGTTGTTCTGTGACCTCTTGTGGCAACCCAAGAATATTACAACTGACACCTGGCCAGTAAACGGAGAAGCAATATACAATGAATATATATGATGCAGTATTGTGAGACTATTGTTGTGGTTATTTTTTTTATAAGGCACCTATAAAAGCGTTAAACGCCCTTATGTCATATTCTATTGATGTCTATAAAGCATACACAGCCAGCTGAACTAATGATAATACAACTCCTGTTCCAGTTTAAAAAAAAAAGTGTAGCAATATTGATAGATTAATAGGCAACTGTATATTCATGTTTTATTTTCCCTCTGTATTTATTTAATGACAATATTAACTTGGGGGTGTAATTACTTTCAGTTTGATTCATAGCTTCTATTAAGGTATTAGAAGAGGTTTAATCTTCCGTAGGATATCACTAGTTATAATCCCCTAATAAAACATAGAAAAGGACCCTGTCACTTGAGGACTTCATTTGACTTAACTGGGGGCATGAGCAGCTGGAAACATCCACTAATGGTTCTGTAGAGGCATAACTGCATCCGAAATAACTTTCTATAACTGTACTTATTTCATGAGCAAAGGGGGCCTTGAACAATAGTTGGACCTTCACAGTGGTCCCTAGACAAAGGCTGGCCCTTCAACGGGAGCCCTGGACTTTAAACAGAAGCCTTTGCCAAGGTTGGACCTTCAACGGAAGCCCTGGCCAAGGCTGGACCTTCAATGGAAGCCCTGGCCAAGGTTGGACCTTCAACGGAAGCCCTGGCCAAGGTTGGAACTTCAATGGACGCCCTGGCCAACATTGGACCTTCAGTGGAAGCCCTGGCCAAGGATGGACCTTCAGCGGAAGCCCTAGCCAAGGAAGCAGCTTCAAGGGGAGCCCTGCCTAAGGATAGACCTTCAAGGGGAGCCCTGGCGAATGTTGGTGCTTTAAGGGTGCTTGATATAAAAACATTTGACAACCAATATTATAGCATTATAATCAATAGGTTAGAAAATTAATATAATTTATGTTCCCAAATAAAGTGCTGGGAAATATACCGTGCCTGTTCTAAGGAGGAACTACATATTTTATAGAATGTTTTCGATGATCAGAAGAAAACAGTTGAAAACAATTAGACAAGGTTAAAACACATCAACAAATGAAATGAAACATTTTTATCAACATAGGAGTTTTGCATATAGGACAAACTAGAAAAAAAATCCAACTGAGGACAAGTTTTGTTAAAATATTGGGCCCTGTGTGATACAGCCAAATGAATGGCTTAGCAGCGGGGGCATTCCTTTCACTTACCTGTAGAGAAGATAAAGACTGTGTTGTTCCATAGCCCTTGCTTTTTTAGAGCATTTGTTACATTTGCCACTGCCTCATCCAAAACAGACACCATTCCTGCATACAGCCGCCTGTTCTTGTCATGGATGGAGATGTAAGGTTCAATGTATTGCTCAGGAACTTGAAGAGGGGAATGTACTGCTTGGTAAGCCAGGTAGAGAAATAAAGGCTAGAAAACACAGAAACACTGAATAAGTAACCGTTAAATAGATATTCTGCACTCACCACATTTAGGCTGCAAATACACTTAAAGGAGAACTATCGCGAAAATGAAAATTTAATATAAGCTTCCTGATACTGAAATAAGAAACTTTCTAAATACAATCAATTAAAAAGACAGGATTACTGAACGCACATGCAGAGTGAGCGTAGCGGAGCACATGGACGCCATCTTGGGCGCTTCAGTAATCTTCGTAAAGTGAGCGCCATATTGGCGCATGCACAGTTGGAGCAATCTTCCTGTTTGCAACAACTGCAGATGCGCTGGAAGAAGACCTAAAGCTACTTTTCACCGTGGGGGGTTTAGCTCTTATTTAAAATAAGAAAAATTTGAATGGTCACTATTACAAAATGATCTGCTGTCCATTTCACACCTTTTTTTAATAGTTTTGTTCTTACAGATGGTAATATATTTAACAAACAGTGTTTTTCAACACAACATTGTTTTTGCAGCTGCGACCAACACATTCTAAACCACATTTAAGATGTGACAGATTTCCCTTGCTCTGGCTGATTGCAGCATATTAAGAAATGTGCAATGTGTTACTGATACACAGAATGGTTGGCTTGTTTGTAGTAAAGAATAATTATTAGGGTGAGAAAACACTCATAAACCATTTATTTCTAAAAAACAAGAAAAAGGCTCTATGTTAAAAGTATTTATGATGCATCCTCTTCAGTTTAGCAGTTTATTTAATAATAGTGACAGTTCCCCTTTATAAAACACTTTGTTGCAGATAAGAGCAAAGAAGGAAGGAAAGAAGCTAAACCACTGACACATTCCTATTAACATGAGGGCACCATGCAAATGCAGACTGGTTAAAGAAACATAGACTATTTTCAGCAGCTAGGCGCAAAGAGCAAGCTGGAGTGGTTATCCTGGGTTCAGAATTTGCACGTCACAGGTCTTATAGTGGAAACAGCAATGTTTTTATTTGGAGACTGACCTGCATAGATCTCGCGAGATCTCTAAACACGGAAGTCTTTAAAAAACGTGCAAGCATGAGTGGACACCATTTGCCTTGACAAAGCTTTTTAGCGAAATGTGTTGGCAGAGTCTCTCTTCACAATATTTTTATTTTAATTGTTGTTCAGATCCTAATACTATTTCGATCAACTGGAAAAAAAATCTTTTTAACTGAATTTGAATACTCATAGCCTGGTCCAGGGAACCACATTCAATTCCTTCATTCTCTGTTATTTATATGGCACTGGTGGATTTGTGTTTTTTTAGGATATTTTAGCTCTTTTAAGAGATAGGTTAGGTAATATACGAGACCACAGTCCTCAGTGTACTACTTTCTCCCCGTGTGGGGTCCCAGGGCTTAGAAAATAATAGGCAGCACTATTCATACACTATTTTCCTTTTCCTACTTAATTTTCCTTGAATGACGGTCCTGGTTCCTTTTTCTTAAACTAATTTTGCTAATGAATTACCTTGTGATTTTATAATGCACTAGCACTTGCTTAAATTATTTATTTCGAACCACACCCAGTCGGCGACTGTAAACATTTGAGCACTTGCACTTTATAACTTATTGCATTTTTGAATCTATTGCTAATAGACTCAGTATATAAATCAACAAGTTGGCACTGGCTATTTTTAATATACAGAAAAAGCAACTCTATGCTTCTCTGAACTTGTTGTTTTGTTAATTGTTCTATTTAAACCTATTAGAAGGTTTTAATTAACCAAGCAAGTTCTCCTTCTTAGCACAAGCACTTTATATTTATCAAATGACTGGTTCACAATATAATTTAGATAATTAATTTAACTTATTCAAGAGTGCGAGGGCTTTTACTATCTTTTTCTCATTTTTTGAATATTTGTTAACAGTAATTCACGCCTCCGATTCTCCACGAGGTAACAATTAAACTTAAAGGACTGCCTTCCTTCTTTGTATTTTTAGGAGGGTATAGGATACTAGGTGAGGTCAATCATCTGAAAGTGTCAGAGATATACAGCGATCTCCCATGCCCAGAAGCATACAACTCATGCCAACAAAAATCTATTATAAAAAAAACCTAATTGTTTACAGGTACTGTTAAAGAATCAAGATATGGTGCTGGATACTAGGTTAAGTCAGTTACTTGGAAAGCATTAGCCCTACATATAAGACATTAACCCATCCTATAACACACCATTATGAAAATATTGTATATATATGTGTTTACAACGATGTATGTTATTGCTGATGTTCACCACGCACAGCTCTTCACTATGTTCTCATCAAGCTGTGTTTACATCCCTTTCCAGTCCCATGGGGTTTATCAGGCTCCTCTGTTTATAATTGTGCACTTTGAAACATCAGTCTCCAAATAATAACTTTGCTGTTTCCATTTTAAGCCCTGAGACGTGCTGATTTCAACTTTAAGAGAGTCAGAGAGAGAGAGAGAGAGAGCTAATGCTGAAATTCACAGGCCAAAAATCAGCCCTTATGCTGGAATCAGACTCTCACCTTGTCTGAACCGTATACATTGCATTGGCTCATTTGATGCAAAGATTTTGACACCGAAATGCAAACTCTTGCATTTCAGCGCAAAAATCCCTGTGTGTGTCTGCACCTGGGCCAAAACAGTCAAGAAGACTTATGCAGGTAATTACAAAATGCCCACCTTTTCAGGATTATGATTCGCTATGAGATCCACAGCTCGATCTGTAAATACGTGGGTTGAGTATTTCATTTGGTAGCCGGTGGCAGGAACCTCTCCATCTCGGAAGTCCAGAGCACATCTGGTTATATTCAGGGGTGTAATAGGGTAACATCTTTCATGACTATAGTAATCTTCACCTCCTGTCCAATATCCTAGGATGGTAGAACACAAGGAAGATAAAGAAGAAGCAACATATGGGCACCACATTTTTGTGAGATACCAAAATACCAACCCACCATTTGAAATGACTACAATTAAAGTCCAAAAAATGATTGAAAAATATCTGCTTTCCCTCCTTTTCCCATAGGTCTGAAGAAATGTGTACACCTGAACTAATCTTGTAGCCCTTCAGAGTCCCAACATATTTTCCAAAATTGGCACATGCTGCCTGTAAGGCCAAAGGCCTCAGAGGTAGTGAGGACCAAGGGAGGAGGTAGCAAAAGTCCAAGTTCACGGTACAAATAGGGATGAGACGAGAGAATGGTCAAACAGGCAATAATATCAGTCCAGGCAGAAGAGGTTCGAAGTCGAAGAATCAGGCAAGAGGTCGGTACACAAAATAGGCAAGAATATCACAAGAACACACCCAGGAATAGCAAGCTAAAACCTATAATTGGGCATAGGTGAATTCCCAGAGCTCCTTAATATAGTCCCAGATTTGGCGCCAATTTGGACGCATCGGCGTCATAACGTGCGCGCGGACGCGCTGGCGTCAGCGACCGACGCGCTGACGTGTGCGACTGACGCCGGCGCCAATTATTGACGCCGACGTCCATTCCGTCGCCGGCGACCAATCAGAGTGCGGGAAGAGGTCGTCGTCATCCGGCTGCGTCCGTGAGGAACCAGGGAGCCGCCATCTTGGACGCCATCTTGTAAACTAATTTCGGACTCCATTACAGTACCCCCCTCCCTAGGGGGGGCCTCAGGACCACCTGGGTTAAAAGGAAACTGCTGATGAAATTTTCGGACCAGGAGAGGAGCATGGACATCCGAACTTCTTATCCAGGAGCACTCCTCAGGGCCGAACCCCTTCCACTCAATGAGGTATTGTAGGGTACCCCTCGAAACCCGGGAATCCAGGATTCTTTTCACCTCAAATTCCTGATGACCGTCCACCATGACAGGAGCTGAGGAGGAAGAAGAAGTACCTGCAGGTTTGAGCAAGGAGACATGGAAGGCGTTCGGAATCCGCATTTCCGGGGGAAGTTGTAACCGGACCGCCACCGGATTGATGATCTCAGCGATGGAGAAGGGGCCAATAAACTTGGGACCAAGTTTAGGAGAGGGGACTTTGAGACGAATGTTCCGTGTAGACAGCCAAACCTTGTCACCGGGTGCATACGGAGGGGAAGGAATTCTTCTCTGATCGGCGAATTTTTTCTGGACCAAGGAACTTTTCTCCAGATTGACGACAGTGGCGTGCCAGATGGCTGACATCTGGGCAGCTTGGTCATTGGCGGCAGGGACATTGGTGAGTAATAAGTCCTGAGGAAAAGCCAAAGGGTTAAGACCATACATACAAAAAAAAGGGGATTTTTCAGAAGAAACGTGTAAAGCATTGTTATGTGCGAATTCAGCCCACGGAAGTAGATCCGCCCAATCGTCTTGGCACAACGATACATGGCATCGAAGAAACTGTTCCAGGGCCTGGTTAACCCTCTCGGCTGCTCCATTAGACTGTGGATGGTAAGAAGAAGAAAATTGAAGAGAAACACCAAGGGCTTTACACAGGCACCTCCAAAACTTGGAAACAAATTGAGAACCACGGTCAGAGACAATTTGAGCAGGGAAACCGAGGAGGCGAAAAATGTGTTTAATAAATAATGAAGAAAGTTCAGGAGCAGAGGGGAGTTTCCGAAGAGGAGTAAAATGTGCGACTTTACTGAATCTATCAGTTACCACCCAAATAACTGTATAACCAGAGGAGTTAGGGAGATCCACAATGAAGTCCATAGATAGATGAGTCCATGGGCGAGAAGGGATGGGTAACGGTAGGAGTAGCCCTTTAGGAGGGGAACGTCCAGACTTGGATACAGCACACACAGAGCAAGAAGAAACAAAGTCTTTGACATCCTTTCTTAGGGAAGGCCACCATACAAGGCGAGACAGAAGTTCAGTGGTTTTTCTGATTCCAGGATGCCCGGCCTGTTTGGAGCTGTGGGACTGAACCAGAATGGAATGACGGAGTTCAGGAGGGACAAAAGCAACACCAGCAGGGGTTCCTACAGGAGCAGAGGATTGAACTGACAATAACTGGGAGGCCAAGGAAGGAAATAGAGCAGCGATGATCTTTGTAGGAGGTACAATGGATTCTGGTTCGACAGAAGAGATATCTTCGAGAAGAAAGCTTCTGGAAAGAGCGTCCGCCTTCTTGTTTCTAGCACCAGGACGAAAAGTTAGAATGAAATTAAAACGAGAGAAGAATAGTGCCCACCTGGCCTGACGAGGGTTGAGGCGTTTGAGTGTCTGGATATACTCTAGATTTTTATGGTCCGTAAAGATGGTCACAGGGACGGAAGAGCCTTCCAGCAAATGTCTCCACTCCTCTAGGGCAAGTTTAACGGCCAGTAACTCATGATTTCCAACATCATAATTCTGTTCAGAAGAGGTGAATTTTTTCGAGAAGAAAGCGCAAGGATGTAGTTTTCCATCAGTAGACGCTCTTTGGGACAAAATTGCTCCAGCACCGACATCTGAGGCATCAACTTCAATGAAGAATGGCTGGCAAGGTTCAGGGTGTCTGAGAATGGGAGCAGAAGAAAAAGAAGCTTTAAGATTCTTGAATGCTTCCAAAGCTGAAGATGGCCAATGCTGAGGCTTACCCCCTTTTTGGATAAGAGAAAGAATGGGAGCAATTTTGGATGAGAACCCCTTGATAAATTGTCTATAATAGTTAGCGAAGCCAATAAATCTTTGGTTAGCTTTGATACTGGTGGGGAGAGGCCAGTCCTGGATAGCGGAGATCTTGGCAGGATCCATTCTGAAACCCTGTTGAGAAATAATGTAACCAAGGAAAGAGATGGACGATACTTCAAAAGAACACTTCTCCAACTTGGCAAATAAGTTATTTCTCCGCAGACGGGAAAGGACTTCTTGGACTTGAAGACGGTGCTCAGCAAGGTTCCTGGAAAAAATAAGGATATCGTCCAAGTACACCACTACGTATTGGCCCAGTAAATCCCTGAAAATGTCATTTACGAATTCTTGGAAGACCGCGGGGGGCGTTACAGAGGCCGAATGGCATTACAAGGTATTCATAATGCCCGTCGCGGGTGTTGAATGCGGTCTTCCATTCATCTCCCACTCTGACCCGGATTAAATTATACGCCCCACGAAGATCCAACTTGGTGAAAAGACAAGCCCCTTTGAGTTGATCGAACAGTTCAGAGATGAGAGGAAGGGGATAACGGTTTTTAATAGTAATTTTGTTTAAACCTCTATAATCAATGCAGGGCCGCAAACCTCCATCTTTTTTCTCTACAAAGAAGAAGCCGGCTCCAGCCGGGGAAGAGGAAGGACGAATAAAGCCTCTTTGCAGATTCTCTTGAATGTACTCCTTCATGGCATGGGTCTCGGAAGGAGAAAGCGGGTAGGTGCGACCCCTGGGAGGCATGGTTCCAGGAAGGAGTTCGATGGGGCAATCATAGGGACGATGGGGAGGCAGGACTTCGGCAGACTTTTTATTGAAGATGTCAGAAAAGGCTTGATAAACAAAGGGCAAAGAAGAATTTGAAGACACAGATGAGACTTTAATGATGGATTTGGTGGGTAAACTATTTTGTTGGCAGAAAGAACTCCATCGGGAAATCTGAGACGAAGCCCAGTCTATTACTGGGTTATGAATATTCAACCAGGGTAAGCCAAGCACAACGGGAGTAGAAGGACAATCAATTAAAAGGAAGGACAGTCTTTCAAGATGCATAGTTCCCACAATAACAGAAAGTTCAACGGTGGAGTGGGAAATTGTAGCAGAAGACAATGGACGATCATCAATCGCCAATGCACGAAGGGGAACAGCCAGAGATCGCAGGGGAATGGAGTGGCTTTCAGCAAAGACTTTATCCATGAAATTCCCAGCTGCGCCGGAGTCAAGGAAAGCTTCAGAAGAAATCGTCTGGGTTCCAAAACGAATCTGCACAGGAAGGAGGAAGCGTTGAGCAGAAGAATGGGGAGAAGGAGCAATTCCACCCAGGTAAGTCTCCCCAGTCTTACCTAGGTGTTGGCGTTTCCCGGCTTCACTGGGCACTCATAGGCGAAGTGGGATTTTCCACCACAATAGAGGCAAAGTCCAGCCGCCCTTCTCCGAAGCTTCTCCTGTTCAGTCAGACGGGCCCGTCCGATTTGCATAGGCTCTTCCGAAGGCAGGGAAGAAGAAGAGGAAGCCGCAGGAGTAGGAGAAGGCAAGGTGGAAGCCGGATTGGGAAGGAAGGGTCTTTGAAATCGAGGAGCCAGAGTAGGTTGGAACCTGTGGAATCTCTTGGTTGGGGAGCACTCTCTGTCGAGTTCAGCTTGAAACTCCCTCTGCCGAGTATCTACCTTTATGGCCAAGGCGACTAGATCTTCCCAACGGGATGGAATTTCCCTGGACACCAAATTCCATATGCGTATCGCCAGGCCGTTGTAAAAGGCAGCGTGATACCCGTCATTATTCCACGAAGTCTCTGCAACCAGGGTGCGGAATTCAATAGCGTACTCTGAGACAGGGCGAGTTCCCTGTTGAAGATGGAACAGGCGTGCAGAAGAAGCTGTGGCCCGACCTGGAGCATCAAAGACCACACGAAGTTCGTGAACGAAGGACCTGGCATTGTCGATAATAGGATCCTCCTTTTCCCATAGAGGTGAAGCCCACTCCAATGCCTTCCCTTGCAGGCGGGAGAATATGAAGCCCACCTTGGCACGTTCGGAAACGAATTGGCTGGGTGAGAGTGCAAAGTGGACCTCGCACTGATTGATAAACCCACGGCAGGCTGCAGGATCACCACTGTAGAGTGGGGGAGCCGGAATGCGGGGCTCGGAGACGTGGAGTGGAGCCATAGATACAGGTACAGGTTCAGGATCAGCGGGTGTTAGAGCCGACAGCTTTGCCAGTATTGTTTCCAGAGCCTGACCAAAATGGGACTGCTGTACCTCATAGGACTGCATCCGGGAAGCCAGACCACGAAGCGCTCCACCGACATCAGGCGGCGCTGGATTTTCCTCCGAAGGGTCCATGGCCCAATTATAATGTAAGGCCAAAGGCCTCAGAGGTAGTGAGGACCAAGGGAGGAGGTAGCAAAAGTCCAAGTTCGCGGTACAAATAGGGATGAGACGAGAGAATGGTCAAACAGGCAATAATATCAGTCCAGGCAGAAGAGGTTCGAAGTCGAAGAATCAGGCAAGAGGTCGGTACACAAAATAGGCAAGAATATCACAAGAACACACCCAGGAATAGCAAGCTAAAACCTATAATTGGGCATAGGTGAATTCCCAGAGCTCCTTAATATAGTCCCAGATTTGGCGCCAATTTGGACGCATCGGCGTCATAACGTGCGCGCGGACGCGCTGGCGTCAGCGACCGAAGCGCTGACATGTGCGACTGACGCCGGCGCCAATTATTGACGCCGACGTCCATTCCGTCGCCGGCGACCAATCAGAGTGCGGGAACAGGTCGTCGTCATCCGGCTGCGTCCGTGAGGAACCAGGGAGCCGCCATCTTGGACGCCATCTTGTAAACTAATTTCGGACTCCATTACACTGCCAGACACCAATTACTCATGGAAGCTCAGACTGAAAGCCAGTCATCATTTTTGGGATATTGTTCTCCAAGATACACAGAAAACTCAGATAAAGGGTAAGTTAGGGTCAGATTTGGACAAGCACTTAGTTGCTGTCCTGGAATTTTTTTAAATAATTATGGAATTGCCGATCCACCATGTTTTCAGAAATTGGCAACCTTGTTAAGAGCTGGTGTATTAGGAGGGCACTGAAAAATGGTTGATCCTTCAAAGGGGACTTGAACTGGTCATTTCAAATGACCCCAGACACAAGTGCTAAAGAGTGCAGCCCTGTTCTTATCACCTGTTATAGTTTCCTTTGCATCGGCACCCATCAGTGCTCCTTAACTTATGTCCTACATGCCACCCCATCAGTCAGGAAGACATCACTTTTGTATACTATATTCATGAGGAGAAGCAGATCTTTGGACTCAAGTTCGGAGCACTATGCTGCAAAGAGCAAAGCGTGGTGTAATGTGCACCTGCCCTGCACTTCGTACACATTTTAATAGAGTGAGCTCTAATACATCTTCTAGGCATTCATCTAAGATATATTGGATCATTCATCTGACACCCAACTCCTGAATGGAGACAGAATGAAGAGAAACAGATGCTAAGAGAGGAATAGTGAAGATAAACTTGATTATTTCAGAAATGTACAGAATTTTTAATTGACCGTACTCTCTTGTATTTCCTTATTTCAGTATGCTGAAGCTAATATTAAATCTTCATTTTCGTGAAAGTTACCCTAAGTAGTAAAGTTCCTAAGTAGTAAACAGAGACTGGTGGAGTTGTGCAACAGTGGCATATTAGATTAAAATATTTGAAAAACAAAATGTTTCATAGTTTAGTAACAACTTGTGCAGTTTGTATCCCTCACTTTATATGTGACAGCCTGACTTCTATCTGCACTGTAAATATAACTGTAAAACCTTAAAAGAAAAAATCGTATTACCAAAGTAAGAGTCAAAGCCTCTTCGGGTTGGCAGGCAGTCAGTTTTATACATGCCAAGGTGCCACTTCCCCACCATGTGGGTGGCATACCCCCTTTCCTTTAGCAGCTCAGGCAGAAGTTTGTCTTCAAGGGGATGACAATGAGGCTGGCACGGCCATATAATCTGATGCTGTAATCCTGTGTGAATCTACAACCAAATGAAAAGATGGTGGAGATGTGAAAACAGAAAATATGAAGAGATTTTGGTGCAGCAGGTCTCTAACAAAAATTTAGTGCTAACCACTAAATTTTAAACCATTCAACAGAGGTACTGCACCAAAAACTGGAAATCTGTGCAGCCGTTCGCGTGATATCACTTTCATATACGTTAAACATAGCACTGGTGGGAACACCTAATCACTTTAAAGGGGTAGTTCCCCATTAAGTTAATTTTAGTATGTTGTAGTATATCCTACTCTCATCATATTTTCAATTGGTCTGTATTTTTTTAATTAGTATAGTTTTTAAATTATTAACCTTCCTCTTCTGCCTCTTACGCTGGCCATAGACGCAAAGATCTGATCGTACGAATTGAGGATGGAGATCGGTCGCTTGGTCGATCGGACAGGTTAAAAGATTTCTGTCGGCTGCCGATAATATCTCTGCGTCTATTGCTGACCGTACGATTTTCAGTGGGAGACTGTCACAAGCTAAATGTCGGACATAAGTTTCGTACTATTGCTGTCAGGGGCAGAACATCGGCTGATCTGTTCTTTTCTACTTTATTTGATCGGAATGGTTAGTGGCAGGTCGGGAGATGGGGAAGTCCCCCCGGATCTTTGCGTTTGTGGCCAGCTTTACAGTTTTCAAGTGGGGGTCATTTACCCCAGGAGCCAAAAAAACTATTAGACTGGGAGGCTAAATTTTTTTATTTTTTCTTAAGTAATTATCTTTCTATTTGGGCCTCTTCAATTCATCTTCCAAACCACGGCTGAAATTCTAAACTGGAGAGCAGATGAACAAGATTCTAAATTCAAAAAACACATAGAAAAAAACAAAACTGCAGAGGGGACCTGTCGCCCATACATTAAAAAGCTGTACAATAAAAGTCCTTTGCCAATTAAACATGAAACCCAAATTCTTTTTTTGTATTAAAACACCCATACATATTATAAATGTATTTAAATATTTGAGCCTTCAATCATATGTTGCCTGTTCCACCTCTATGCCTGGGGCAGCACATACTAGATGTCTCTGCCCTCAGGGGTGATCCAGGCCCCTGCGCAGCATGAGGCAGCTTGCAGCTGCGCCTCCCCTTCCCCCGCCGTGAGATCACCTTTTTACGCATGATGGGGTCAAGGGGGTCCACGATGTTGGCAGAGGGGTCCAGGGGTGAACTTCTCCTTTAAAAGTGGATGAACCCACTCATTTGCCCAGCTGCTGCTAAAGAATCTTTCTACTAAACACTTTCCCTACAAGCCTGCTGCTGCCACTGGTCACTAGTAGGGTTGCCACTATTTCTGGAAAAAAATACTGGCCTTCCTATATATTTATTTTTTTCCCTATTAATAACATTGGGATCAATCATCATTTTTTCCTGGGCAGGCCGGTAAAATACCGGCCAGATGGCAACCCTAGTCACTAGCCATAAGTGCTAGTCCAACTGTGATCACTGCTGGCCCTCACCCCCTCAGAATTAAGTAAGCTGTAAAAAAGTGCTTGGCCTGTGGCCTTGTGCTTATATTTGGTAATGTAGCACCTCAGTGATTTCTAATATCTTTATAAATGACAGTAGGGCTACATAAGTCACTACATTAATGCAAGGTTACTCAACACTGCACACAAATGTCAAAGAGTCAGACTCATATGTGTCCCATTTTATATGGGTATAGTGGCATCTGTTAGTGGACTACATCTCCCAGCATTCATCGGTCCGTGCTGACAGCGCAGGGCAAGGCTGAAGTCTCTATTGATGGGTTTTTCACCCTTGAGTTAACTTTTAGTATGACATAGAGAGCGACATTCTGATACAATTTGCAATTGGTTTTCATTTTTTTTATTTTTTGCACTTTTTAAGTAATTTAGCTTTTTATTCAGTAGCTTTCCAGTTTGCAATTTCAGCAATCTGGTTGCTAGGATTCAAATGACCCTAGCAACCATGCACTGATTTAAATAAGAGACTTGAATATGAATAGAAGGGGACCTGACTAGAAGGCTGAGCAGTAACAATAAATCTTACAAAGCATTTGAAAGCTGTAAGCAAATAATTAAACATACTATTAAAAAATAAACAATGAAGACCAATGCAAAAGTCGCCATTCTGTAACATAAACGTTAACGCTTATCATCAGATCCTGGGATGTTGCAGACAGTGTAGCAGAGAGGAGCAGCTTTATTCAGAGCATTTATACAATGCTATAAAAGTGGATAAAAACTAATTACTGACTAATAAAACGCCCTGGGAAAAAAAAGACTTTACTTAGCAGAGTTCATTGGCTGGAAATGTATAAACACCTCGCTCATGTGACTGATCCCACAACAAGTCACTTGACTGAGCTATTTCCTCATTGCACAGAACGCACAGTGTGAGGAGGAGAGTGTCCCCTGCCCAACACAAGAATGGCGATGTCCTGCACCCTGTCACACACACACTGTCATTGACTGCCCGTGCCCGCTGTTATACTGACCTGATATCTGCCACTGAGCAGTTGGCTACGGGACGGGGTGCACAGGGGCTGGGTGTAATATCCCGCCAGCCTCACCCCCTGCCCAGAGAGAGAGTCCAGAGTCGGCGTTCGGATCTCAGAACCGTGAAAACCAACATCATTCCAGCCCAAGTCATCCGCCAGGACAAACACGATGTGAGGAGGAGCAGAGGCGGCAGCAGCCTGTAAAAGTGCCATCCATGCCAACCAGCCCACGAGCATCCGCGCCAGTCTCAGGGCAGCTTCCGCCATGCTTTGCGCCTGTGCCCTCACTCTCCTCCTGTCACAAGTTTTTATTGAGGAACTGACTGTGTGTCTGTGTGAGAGGGATGGCGTCCTGCCCCTTATATCTTCCGCCTCCTACCGGCCTTTGTGCTCCCCGCTGCCTCATAAAATACACTCCTTATACACTTATCCCGCCCAGGGCCCGTGTTTGTGTGACTGCATTACACACTCAGCAAAGTGTCAGACCATGGTACCTACTAAATGCCACTTTTTCACTGGGGAGATCAAATTTTAGCCTGAAAAAACGTGCAGTGGGATTAACATAATAACATAATAAACTGACTCGCATGGGGTACATGAATGGCGTTAATGCCAAAAAACTTCCAGACTGCCATATATTTCTGTATGAAGTACATATTATTAATCTATTAAAAATAGAAGAATTCAATTTACAGTTGGATATATGATCTCTTTATTACAGTGCTGTCCATCATGTACCAAGCAGTGGGTTGATAATCTGAATGATTGCAAGTCCCTGGGCTGGATTATATTAAATAATATGTAATATAATTATTTGTGAAGACAATGGGCAAACTAGGGTTCAGTAACAGCTCCTGAATATCTTGTCAATAGCCCTCCATTTGTTGACCCTGCTTTAAAGGCAATTATAAGTAGGGATGCACCGAATCCAGGATTCGGTTCGGGATTCAGCCTTTTTCAGCAGGATTTGGATTCGGCCAAATCCTTCTGCCCGGCCGAACCGAATCCTAATTTGTATATGCAAATTAGTGGTGGAGAGGGAAATCACGTGATATTTTGTCAAAAAACAAGGAAGTAAAAAATGGTTTTCCCTTCCCACCCCTAATTTGCAAATACAAATTAGGATTCGGTTCGGTATTCAGCCGAATCTTTCGCGAAGGATTCGGGGTTTGGCCGAATCCAAAATAGTGGATTCGGTGCATCCCTAATTATAAGTAATATATGGTGTTGCTTTTACATGGTGCTAAACATGAATATTAGCCCCTTTATTGGAACTCCCTATGGATGTTCACTGGTCCCTGTCACTGATCTTCCCGGCACGGGCAGCGGCATCTTGCTACTTCCTGGTTTTCTCTGCGCAGCGCTTGTCACTGAGTGAGTTTGGGTCTTTCCTGACTTCCGCCAAGTTCTCTCTCCACTCCTTCCAGTGCGGCGGGTGAGTGGTGCTTGGCGCGTCTCAGCCTTTGTCCTCACAAGTCTCGCTGGACAGGAGGAGCATATCCGGTGTTCCCGTTTTATATCTGTTCCTTTATATACAATGAATTATCCACATAAAAAGATAAAAGGGACTGAGCCAATGCCCCCCCTGCAGGAGATTGTGCTATTGTATTTTATATCTCAGCTGCTGTTACTCAGAAATCCTATATTTCAGCAGCCATATAAAGTGACACAGGGCTGCTGTATGGGGCACATTGTACAGCAGACTAACTTCTAATCTCCCTGACATGGCAGAGGAAGTGCTGAAGAGAATTCACCTTCATTAGCAAAACTGTAATAACATATAAAACCATAGAAATGTGTTCACACGTTCATAACCTGCCAAATTTTGCAAAATGGACATGGTAATTAGGGGGTGTGGCCACAAAATGGGCATGGTTATAAAAAATTTGCCGCGTAGCAAATCTTTTTGTCCCTCTTACTGTTTCCAAGATGTTGGGAGGGCAGGGCCTCTAATTTTTAAAACCAGCCAAAATCAGCGAGAAAACCAGGCCAAAACTAGCCAAGAGACACTTCAAAAGTAGCCCAAAAATAGCTCAATATTTGCAGTGAAAACAAAATCTTAAATAATAAATAATAATAGAAAATACACCTTTTTCAAATTTTCACTGATTTGCAAATTTTTCCATGAAGTGAAATGGGACAGATTTGCCTGTCACCAGGGGTGTAACTACAGGGGGGCAGGGGGTATAGGGGCCCCATAAGGCCTTAATACATATACAATATCAACAGTGTCGGACTGGCCCACCGGGATACCAGGAAAAGTCCCGGTGGGCCCAGGTGTCAGTGGACCCTCATGCTGCTAAACATTTGGCCTATTTCATGGTCATTCCCTATTTCTATGAGAACAAAGTGGCTAAATAGGTGGAATAATAGATTATAGTATGTAAAGAAAAGAGACTAGGAGAATAGAGGTTGAGTGAGGAGAAAGAGAATAATATTACTAAGAGTGGGCCCCTGGTCTAAGATTAATCGATGGGCCCCTAGTCACAGGTTTTTGGGTGGGCCCCTGGTGTCGCAGTCCGACACTGAATATCAATAAATATTGGTAAAACAAGTCAACCTATAGACATTTTGGTGGCCAGCAGATTTTTGCCCCAAAATTATCTGAAATTGAGAGAAGTCACCAGAAAACGCAAGAATGCTAAAGACTGGTAGGAGACTGGGGTACAGAGCCCAAAATCTGGTAACTCCTGACTTCTACACGTCAGTCCCATTGCATGCTGGGTATTGTAGTCTTACATTAAACTTGGCAGTTGGCAAATTGTTAAACAAAAATTACATTACCCAACATGCATTGGGAGACACAGGCTTGGCACTTTAGGGCAACAAAAAAATTTGGTTGGGTTCCAAACTAAAACCAGCCAAAGGCCCAAAAAGTAGCCCAAATCCATACCTTGGCTAGTTTGTACTTTCAAAACCTGCCTGGGCTTTAAATTTGTAGCCCAATCGGGCTGGAAACCTGGCAACCCTGGTGTGTGTGAGGGATGGCGCCCTGCCCCTTATATCTTCCGCCCCTCACTTACCGACCTTTGTGCTCCCTGCTGCCTCATAAAATACAATCCTTATACACTTATGCCACCCAGTTACCGTTTTAGTGTAGCAAGGCAGGGCATGCACCCCGTGTAATTATTCGGTGGCACAACAACGTGTATACACTGTATGCCAGGCACAACCCATCAAGTGAGGGTGGAATATATATATATAGAGCGGGGGTAGCAGACTTGCACCAAAACTGCCATTTGTACCAAACATCAGAGGAAGGGTTACAGTAGAAGCACCTTGAAATACATTTCTTTCTCAGATTGGGGTCACTACTCACAGCCCAACACCAGAACCTCTAATTTTGTAGGTTTCAAGTAGGATTGCACCTAAACTCTCTAAATCCATGAAATGATAAAAGACACAAGATCCCATATGCTAAATTGAAACATCCTGAAGGATGTCCTGTGCATCAGAAGCACTGAAACAGAATGTGTTGCATCTGTAGCATGCAACACTTCATATTGCTGTTTGCTGCACTTACAGTTTACACTGGGCCATATTTACCATATTGGTTGCCTATGTGGGGGAAAAAGGTATTAAGGCAGGGTTGCCAGGTCTAGTTTTCTAAATCACCCAAAGTCAGCTACAAAACCAGCCCAAAACTAGCCAAGAGGCACTTCAAAAGTAGGCCCAGAAATAGCACAATGTGCAGTGAAAAAAAAAAAAATCTAAATGAATAAATGTGAAAATACGCCTTTTTCAAATTTTCACTGATTTGCTAATTTTTCCATGAAGCAAAATGGAACAGATTCGCCGGTCACCAGGGGTGTAATTACAGATAGGGGTCCCATAAGGCCCTAATACATATACAATTTAAAAAAATATTGGTAAAAACCTCTTGACATTTTGGTGGCCAGTAGATTTTTGCCCCAACATTGTCTGAAATTGAGGAAATTCACCAGAAAATGTGAGAAAGCTTAAGAGTGACAGGAGACTGGGGAACAGAGCCCACAATCTGGTAACTCCTGACTTCTACACGTCAGTCCCATTGCTTGCTGGGTATTGTAGTCTTACATTAAACTTGGCAGTTGGCAAATTGTTAAACAAAAACTACATTACCCAACATGCACTGGGAGACACAGGCTTGGCACATTAGGGCAAGAAACAACTTTGGCTGGTTTCCAAACTACAACCCAGCCAAAGGCCCAAAAAGCAGCCCAAATCTGTACCTTGGCTAGTTTGTACTTTCATAACCCACCTGGGCTTTAAATAAGTAGCCCAATTTGGCTGGAAAACCGCCAATCTGGCAACCCTGCATTAAGACCCCAGCAAACCATGTATATATATCTGCAGAACAAACCATGTTTATTTGCCCAGGGGTATGGGCAGCATATAGAAGACTTTAAGTCTAGAATAGGTCAGGATAGCTGCCATTTATGTACTTCATATGCACCTTCTATTAGTGTAAAAAAGGTGAGTAATTATCTTTACAGTGTGATAATCTGTTATTCAGCAGAGCAATATTGATGAAAACATAGCATCAGGGTTATGGAGTCGGTACATAAATACTTTGATTCCAACTTATTTTATGGTACCTCTGACGCCTTGTTTTTAAAGGAACAGTAAAAGGAACAACAAAACTGAAAGTGTATCAAAGTTATTAAAGGAATAGTTCAGTGTGAAACTAAAAACTGGGTAAATAGATAGGCTGTGCAAAATAAAAAATGTTTCTAATATAGTTAGTTAGCCAAAAATGTAATATATAAAGGCTGGAGTGAACAGATATCTAATAAAACAGCCAGAATCCAACTTCCTGCTTTTCAGCTCTATAACTCTGAGTTAGTCAGCGACTTGAAGGGGGGCCACATGGGACATTTCTGTTCAGTGAGTTTGCAATTGATCCTCAGCATTCAGCTCAGATTCAAAAGCAACAGAAATGACCCATGTGGCCCCCCCTCAAGTCTCTGATTGGTTACTGCCTGGTAGCCAGGGTAACCAGTCAGTGTAAACCAAGAGAGCTGAAAAGCAGGAAGTAGTGTCCTGACTGACTTGTTATACATCAAATCACTCCAGCCTTTATACATTACATTTTTGGCTAACTAACTATATTAAAAACATTTTTTATTTTGCACAGCCTATCTATTGACCCAGTTTTTATTTTTACACTGAACAATTCCTTTAAACTATAATGTACAGTTGCTCAGCAAAAGTATAACTAGTGTGTTTGCTTCTGAAAGACTACTATAGTTTATATAAACAAGCGGCTGTTTACCCATGGGGGCAGCCATTCCCGCTGGAGAAAAGGCACAGGTTACATAGCAGATAACATACATAAAAATGCCAAAATGCAAAATACCATTGTATTGGGCAGGGCTTAAAGGAACAGTAACACCAAAAAATTAAAATGTTTTAAAGGAATGGCAATATAATGTACTGTTGCCCTGCACTGGTAAAACTGGTGTGTTTGCTTCAGAAAGACTATTATAGTCTATATAAACAAACTGGCATGTAGCCACGGGGGCAGACATTCAAGCACAGGATACACAGTAGATAACAGGTCTGAAGGATCCCTTTGTATACTGCAAAGCTTATTTGTTATCAATTGTGTAACCTGTGCCTTCACCTTTTTCAGCTTTGAATGGCTGCCCCCATGGCTACACAGCAGCTTGTTTATATAATTTAGGGTAAGGTCACATCTGGAGATTCGGGGAGATTTAGTCAGCCGACGACTAATCGCCTCTTCTTTGAGGCGACTAATCTCCCTAAACGGCTTCCCCCTGTCAGAATGCGAAATCACCTACAGCATGGCACTTGCGGCACATCGTTTTCCGAAGTCGCCCGAAGTTTCCCTCGTGAGGCAACTTCGGAAAAGCCTGCATGCAATTTCACATTCTGACGGGGAAGCCATTCGGGGAGATTTGTCGTCCCAAAGAAGAGGCAATTAGTCACTGGGCGACTAAATGTCCCCGAATCTGCAGGTGTGACCTTACCCTAAGAGTTTCTGAAGCATCACACCAGTTTTACCAGTACGATAGTACATTATATTTTCATTACTTTAAAAGACTTTAATTTTTTTGGTATTACTGTTCCTTTAACTGTTATGTGCTATGCAACCTGTGTCTTTTCTCCTTTTCTCCGTATACTAATGTATTTTCCATGTTGATTGAAATAAATTAAGTACACAACATACAAGACATTTTATCACTGCCAAAGCTCAAAAATATAGACCACATACTTTGGTAAGTTAAACTACATAAACCAAAAACAATTGGAAAACCTAAAACTACTGATATATTAATTGAACCTGGCATATAGCTGTAGAATAGCTGCTAAATACAATACAAAATTAAGTGTTGTTCTTAGTAACAGAATTGCTTCTGCCATATCCTCCTTCATAGAAGCTCTTAAATCTGATTTGATTATTTTCAGTGCTTGTATTTAAAGTTATTAGGAGTCTGTACATTTTTGGCAACTCCGACTCTCAGAATTGATTCCAACTCCTCATCTCTGCCTAACATAGAAAATTACATATTTTTATCTTGTATTTTTAGTAATATTCTGTCAAATGACACAATTTAAAGAGTTTATGTCCCAAGTGCACTTTTTAATTAGATATTCAGTAAAAACATAGATTTTTAAAAATTTAAAACATTGCAAAGATATTTTAACACAAGCCCTATTTTATTGGATTTCTGTTGAGCATAGGCCTGTAGTGCCCTTTAACAAAAGGTACTGATTCTGACTGATCACTATCTGTATAACTAAGACCTTGGAGAGCAGAGGGGCACAGGATGAGGTAGGTTTCATTACAGGTCATGATAAATCTTTTCAGGAACATCCATCTGATACAGTATAATATAACATATACAGAAGGCCACTTTATGAACACAGAGAAGGACAAAGCAATTATTAAAAGTTGTTATATAGAACATTAGATGTAGTGTAAATCATGCAGAACATATTGGTGCAATATGAATAAAGGAAACTCATTATAAGAGAATAAGCAGAAAGGTGTCTGTGAAACATCATACAATACTTTAAAAAGCAAATCATGTCCTTTATTTATTCCGTGTTTTTACATTTAGTTTAAAGGGCCACTCTGTCAGTAAAGGGAAAAAACATAAAAATAATCAAATAAATACTGGGGCTCATTTATAAACACTGCAGTACAGAAAAAAACAGCAAGCCCTCCGAACACCGCTCGTAGGAATAAAATGTTGAAGTTTATTTCAATGCTTTAAAATCATCTTTTTATAAATACTGGGTAAATTTGCACATGGGCAGTAACCCATTGCAACCAATCAGATCATTGCTTTCACTGTTCAACCTGCAGCTGACTGAAAAAAACTAATCACTGAATGGTTGGTATGGGTTACTGCCCAAGTGCAAATTTGCCCAATGTTTATAAATGAGCCCTAATGTGTGTGAGACTCAATGACAGAAATTGATATTGCCTGTACATAATGGACAAAATAGCGACCTGTAGACATTAAGAAGGCATGATACTGTAATAAAGGAATGACATATTCTGTAGCCTCTATACATAATGCTAAAAAAACCCACAACAATTCCCTCTGACTTCTACACACCTTCTTTATTTTTCTTTTTATGCTTTTTGCACTGGTCATTG